>NW_004955438.1:4858306-4906356 GCF_000276665.1 Chinchilla lanigera | reverse complement strand
GTCTTCCCCCGCAGAGCCAGGAAGCGATGCTCAGAGTGAGGACCAGACTCCCCCAAAGTGAACCGAAGCCATTTGCAGTGCCAACAAGGTCCTGAGCTCCTTGGAGGATGAAAACAGCCAGGTTCATCAGGAAATCCAGTGTGACAAACTCCTCCAAGAGAACCAACAGCTCCTTACAGCTTCTGCCAGCTCCCAACATTATATTGTCTTTTTTTTTCCCCTCTACTGGGGATGAACCCAGGGCTTTCACACTGAGGCCCTGGTTTCCTCAGAACCTTTTATTTTGGATTTTGAGACAGGGATTTGCTCTGCTGCCCAGCCTGTCCTCAAACTTGCAGTTCTCCTGCGTCAGCCTCACAGAATGCTGGGATCACAGATACCTGCTGCCATGTCCAAATGTGTTATCCCTTTTTCAAAAAGAAAATAAAGTTATAGCTGTTTTCTCATTAGGTTTGACTCTTAACCTTTGACTCTTGATAAATGACACCAGAATGGAGGTTTGCTTTCATTTTAGGGTTAAAGATGACAGTGCCCACTCTGAAAGCGCTCCCAAACGATGCAGTCCAGAAATGCCTACTGTTACAGTTGCATAAGTTCAGTGAGTGCATGACGCACCTACCACCTGCGACTCATGTAGATATTGTAATTTCTTTTTGTGTTTTCAATCTCTCTTGTTAATGTTGTGCTTATATTTTGCGAAATGTGAAGGGTCTGACTGAACGACTCTGAGATGCCGCCCCAAACACTCTTCCAGTGAGAACACTGCTTCATAGGAATGCGCCTCCACGGCTTCCTCATTAGGATAGAGGTGCTGTTTAGAAGTGTTCCTTCTTTAGTGTTCCACCCAAAGTATTGTTTGCTCTTCTATTTAAATAATCAGTGCTTGTTAGTATAACCACAATAAAAAGACAGTAATTATGCTTAGGCACAGCCGCAGAACTATTTTTGCTGGTAATTTGTTAAATTGTTAATATTCTGTTGTACTTTTGAAATTGTCTGCTTCATTGGAAATGCTCAGTTTTAGCTAGATTTCCCCTTCTTCATTTCTCTAGGAGGCAATGAGATGAAAACGCCCTTGGTTTTCCTAATGTGATGAGTGTCACGTCAGAGCATCTCTGGAGATATCAGAAGCCCACTGTGTTTAAGTCATGCTGCCTTGTATAAAAATAGAGAGAACAGCAATATAAAGAGAGTGAGCCAAGGCATCATAGGATTCTTTGGTTGTAAGCAATAAAAGTAAACTTTGAGTAATTAGAAATTTTAAGAGTCTGTGGGGCTGGGGATTTAGCTCAGCGGCAAAAGTGCTTGCCTGGCAAGTGCAAGGTCGTGAGTTCGGTTCCCGGTACCGGAGAAAAACCAAAACCAAAAAAAAAAAAAAAAAAGAGTCTGTTACAAGGCTTTGGTAAGAGGTGCTCCCAGAATTGAAGGTCACACCAAAAAGTTAAGGTGAAAAATCAAGCTCAGAAAGGGCCGCCATTGCTAGTACTATACTTTGGTTTGGTTTGGTTTGGTTTTTGAGTCAGGATCTTGCTATGTAGCTCAGGCTAACCTTGAACGCACTGGGCAGCCCATTCTGGCCTTGAACTTGCGGGACCCTTTCTGCCTCAGTTGGCATTACAGGTGTGCGCCGCCATACCCTGCTGGCCATCACCCTGATGGACGGACAACAGGCATTGTCAGTTTCATTTTCTCAAAGTCATTTGTGCTCAGCTTAGCATATGGCTACAGGAGGGCAGAGAACCTTGACTGACTATCCTACCAGTCAGTCTTTCTAATGTGACGAATCACACCCCCCCAGTATCTTAAATAAGACCCAGAAAGCACTCACAGACCCAGAAAATTGTTAAATTAGATCTCATTAAGTTTAAAATGTTTGTTAATCAGAAGCCATGATTAAGAAAATTAAAGGCAAGCCACAGCACAGGAAGAAGAGATATTGCAATAGGTAACATCTGGCAAATAACTCATATCCTGAACATACAAAGAACTTCTAGGAATCAACAAGAAGTACAGTAGACAATAAACAAAAGCCTTAAAAAGGTACTTCACGAAAGGCTGTCCGAAGGGCCAACACATACATGAAAAGGCACATGGCTTTGTTCGTCATCAGTGTAAGCAGATTAAATCCACAATATGAGGTACAACGTGCAGTTTATACAATAACATGTACAGAAAGAGAAGAGTAGTGAGAGAAAAGTTAAAGTAAGAAGCCCAAGGGTTTGAGTCCTGACTCCATTCCTGTGTAACTATGCAACCTTGGGTAAATTATCTGACTTTGCTGTGCCTCAGTTTTCTCAGCTGTTAAAGGAACGTAATGATAGTACCTACCTACCTCATTGGGCTGTTGGGAGAATTAAATGAGATAATTCACATCAAGTAAATTAAAATAGTGTCAGATACAAAATAAGCAGAAAATAACACTTAGGTACTGTACATATACCGTGTAGCAGCTGCTCCCTGTTAGATATGCTAGGGGAGTATAAGGATGTGCAGTCAAAGCATCCGAAATCCAAATCTCTGAAATCTGGAGTGCTATACAATCCAAACATTTTTTAGTGCTGACACAAGATGATGAGTAGAAAATTCCACAGGTCAAAATTATTAAAAATGTTATATAAAGCTGCCTCCAGGCTATGTGTATAAGACATCTATGAGATAGGAATGAGTTTTGTTCAGACTTGGATCTCATCCTCAAGATATCTCATCATGCATATGTAAATATTCCAAAATACAACACAGTCCAAAAGCTGAAGCCTTTCTGGTCCCCAACATTTTGGATAAGGTATATTTAACTTGTATAAAACCCTGGCCTTCAAGAGCTCACAATCACAAACAGAAAAACTATGTGAAAGAAGAAATAGTTGACTCTAGAGTGTTGGGAAATTCTAAATGCGTGAAACAGAGAAGAAAAATGGAGGAATTCAGTGGAACTTGGTTACTGTAGGTTACAGTGCTCGGAGTAAAACTCAGAGTTGTTAGTAGTTAGATTACTGGTTACCCTCTCGGCAAGAGAGACTGGAAAAGGCCCATGGGGCCTTCTTATCTGGGTGCTGGTTACAGGAATGTGCTCAGCTGTGGACATCTGCAGGGCTGTGCCCCTGAGACCTGGACACTTCCCCGTGTGCGCGTTCTACTTCAAGTCCATGAAGAGACACTGGTTTTGAAAGCTACAGTTGATTTTTTTTTTGCCATAGGCAAGTTATTTAGCTGTATGGATCTGACTTTCTTCACCTATAGACTGTGTTTCCCACAAGGTTGTCGTGAGGATTGAGAAGTCGGTGTATGCAGAACACCTTGTTCAGTGTGGGACAGGGTAAGAGTTCATACACGTGATCCGCTCACTGGCGTCGATGGTGCGAAACTAAGGCAGACCCTTCCTGTGTTAAGGTTTGGAACCTCGGTCTGGGTTCGTTGCTTTGTTTGCAGAGTGACCTTTTGTCATCATTGTGAACGGAACTGTCACAGCGTGTCGTGTGCTGGTGCAGTGACTCAGCCGCGGGGGCAAAGGGCATTTCTGCTTATCAGAGCCACGGCTTGGCGCGTGTCCCCACACCAGCACCGCGGGTTTCCTTTTCCTGTGTTTATGCGCAGGCACTCCTGCAGGTGAGCACAGTGCTGGGCCCACGTGTGGACTCCAGTGTATTCACTGGGTATGTTCGACTCTGAGCAAACAGCAATGACTGAAAACAGGACAAGAAGTAAAATAAAATGAAGCATTAAAGGCTTTGCCTTGCAGTATATCTTACTGTCCAGTAACAAGGTGTGTACATTTCTTCAGAACATTACTTTTCTTTGTTCTTTTTTTCCTCCATGTCCTCTACTCAGTATATATTATCTCATATCCTCATCTAAATCACATTCATCCTCTGTTACACACACACACACACACACACACACACACACACCCTCATAGAGCTGCATTCCATATAAGCAGGCTAAAAGCCGTTTGACATGATGTCTGTCCAACAAAAGCACTTTGTAACCGTTTTTTTCTTCCTGTTCCCCATACTCCTGCAAAACTGTCAGTGGCAGTGCTAGGTAAATAATAACCCCAGCAACAGCCATTTACTAGGTGTCTGTTCTTTGCAGGGCACTGTGCCAGGCACTTGTCTGCATTATCTACACTACCACACACACTAGCACGCATCATTATCCCATTCTGTAGTTGGGGGACCTGAGGCTTGGAGAGCTGAAATCATTTTCGTAGCCTCACGCACAGCTTATCTGTGGCACAGCACAGACCTGCTGTCCTCCGTGTGCCGTGCTCCTTAGAGAGCTGCTCCAAGTGTTTGATCTGATGATTAAATGATGTAAACACCCACTGTACATACGTACAGCCATGTGGGTAGCAAAGGTTGGCAACATGGCCTCTGGTACCCAAATCACTAGGATAACTTTAATGATTCTAATTTGACTAGAAATGTCAGTAAAGAGCCAGTTAGGCTGAAAAACAAATTCTGAGCTCTTATTTTACAATTGCTTTCCTACTGAGCAGCACTAACCTTAGTACCATCAGCAGGGGTACTGAGCCTATGTCATTGTCTATACTGAAGTCTCAAAGGCAGCTGACTGAGCCTTGCAGTTCCTGTAGGAAGAGCCTGGGAGAGCTCTGCCGTTTCAGTCCCACCTTACTGAACTGTCCCTCTCAAGTTAATTTAGTACATACTGCTGGTGTCTGATCTAGGAGCTTACAGGCGGCCGGGTATCTGATTACGGTGAGCATTGCTGTGAGCTGGGTAAGACCGGCAGCTGGTAGGGTACATGCTCATGCGTGGTTATTTACAAGCGGGTGAAGGCCAGAGTAACTGCTCTCCTGTGAGTCTTAGTGTTATGTACTGGCCTCTCTTTTCCTCACAGACTACTCAGATTTAGATGATCAATTCTTTTTGCTGGTCCACAGGGTCATGGTATATGCTGGAGGTCAAGTTGTGTGCAAGCAGGGAAGGAGGTCAAAACCCAGGAAATCACCATGGAGTTTAAGGTCCAGCCTTGAACATTTCCACTTCAGGAATTTAGGATTACTGGAAAGATGTGCCTTTCTGGAGATTGACACAATGATGATGATAACCATTGGTCAGAAACATGGCTCGCACCGGTGAGCTATTCAGAGTTTTAAAACCAGCATAAAGCAAGGCCCTTTTTTGTGGGTTTAGGTCTTCATAGGCATTTTTTTTTTTCCGTTCTTACAGTAGCCCTTCAAGTAATTGGATAATCACATTGTTTTTGCATTTCAAAATGGAAATTCCAAGGTGGCACCCAGCCAGGTGTAGTGAGTTCCAAATCTTGAGGTCTTTCTACTCAGCTGCAGGGCCCGCAGGCATCCTGTCTGCTGTTACTTCACCCAAACGAAACATCAGCGCCTTGGCCAGTTGGCATCAACTGTCCAGGCAGAATTGTCAATCATTTCCTTTTTCAGGTTCACGTAGCACTTTCTATATACTCATAAGAACACTTTCTGTTGTACTGTAATTGCTATAAAACATATTGTCATTGGCTATTTATCCTCCTGTTTCCTCTGCTAGATGTGGAACTTCTTAAAGACAGGGTCATCACCTTGTTCATTTTTTGGCCGTCGCAGTACCCTGCGGTACTGAAAGGAAAGGACTGAGTTAAATCTTGTATCTGTTTTTGTAGATTGTATCCTTAGCATGTGGCACCCTGCTGGGAGCAAATAGTTTATGGTCAGTAAGTATTGAATGAATGAATATAATCAGGGATATTATTTTCCCTCAATGAATCTTTTATTAATTAAAATGGAAGGCTAACTATATCTATTTATAGGGTAGGTATGAGATTAAGGGAATGATTCAAACCAGGATAAATGATTTTGTGTCAGTAACTTTTGGGATTCAGATGATTTTGAGGTTTATCATGTTGTTCCAAGTATAAATAGTTCATTTATCTTATATTCTCATAGTAATGCAGCACTCTATTATATGCATCTGTTACAATTTGTTTATCCCTTCTATTGACATTTGGAGTGTTTCTGTTTTTTTACTGTTATGAATAAATCTATAGTGCAAAACATTTTTTTTGACACATGGTCTCACTATATAGTTCAGGCTGGCCTTGAACTCACTGTGTAGCCTGGGTTGGCCTCAAACTCACAGCGATCCTCCTGCCTCAGCCTCCCAAGTGCTGACATTACAGGAATGCCACCATTCACACCCAGCTTATATATTCTTGAACAATTCTATTTATAGACGTATCTTCTGTTTCTCTTGTGCACAAACAGTAGAAATGCTGAGTTACAAAGCATGTGAATGTTTACTAAAGGCTGCCAACCTACCCTTCAAAGAGACTTTATCACGTTTCTCTTTTGCTAAGAATATGAGAGTTCTGGTTGTTCCACATCTTCGTTAACATTTGATATTATCATGCTTTGTAATTTTAGCCATTCTAGTGAGCGTGTAGGATCTCATCTGCTCTTCCCTGGCGTGAAATGCTCTTGAGCACCTATCTGGCCATTCAGGTAGCTTCTTTTATGGTCTATTGAGTTATCTTTTTATTATTGTTTGTGTGGGTTCTTTTTATGTATTCTAGATGCAATTTTTATCAGGGGCTTGCCTTTTAACTTTTTAAATGATGTCTTGATAATTTGAGGAAAGGTAATTTATGTATGTATTTTTTTCTTCTACAGTTGGTACTGATTGTATCCCAAGAAATTATTACCTACCCTAAGGTCATGGAGATAGTTTTCTGTTTTCTTCTAGAAACGTTTTAACTTTGGCTTCCATACAGATCTATGACCTCTCTCAGAATAATTTTCATGTATGGAGAGGAAAAGGTTGAGGTCTGCTGTTTCCTATATGGATATTCAGTTGCTCTAACACATCTTATTGAAAAGAATTTTCTTCTGTCTTGGCACTCTTATCAAAAATCAAGTAATTGTGTGTGTATATATATATATATATATACTTCTGACCCTTTATTCTGCTCCATTAATTCATTTATCTTTCCCATGGTACTATTTATTACTGCATCTATGTAGTAAATCTTGAAATTTAAAAAAATGAGTCCTTCAACATTTTTTTCAAGAGTTTCTTGGCTATTTATATGCTTTGATAGGAATTGACAGCTTGTCAAAACAAACAAACAAAAAACCTGGAGATTTCCATTGGAATTGTATTAGTTCTGTAGACCAGTTTCAGAAAATTTTTCATCATATGTTTTGAATGTTCAAATCCATGAACATGAGAGCTCTCCATTTTTTAGGCCTTCTTTAATTTCTCTCAATAAAGTATTTTAGATTTTTTTCAGTGCTGGGGATGGAACCCAGGGCCTTCAGAATGTGCTGTATTCTCAGTCCTCTTTGAGACGGGTTCTTGCTGAACTGCATGGGCTGTGCTCAAACTTGCAGTCTTTGTCAGTTTCCCAGAGTGCTGGGATTACAGGTGTGTGCCACCACACCTGGCTTAAAGTATTGTAGTTTTCAATGTGGAGGTCTTATACGTCTTTCATTATATTTACTTCCATCTGGGTTTTTTTTTTTTTTTTTTTTTTCAGTACTTTAGATTGAGTCCAAAAATTGATTGTAGCTTCACAGCTACAATCAGTGCTGATTCTTAAAGCCTTTTTTTTTGAGACAGGATCTTGCCTACTAGTGCCCAGGCTGGCTTCATACTTTTGATCCTCCTACCTCAGCTTCCCAAGTAACTGGGATTAAGGGCAGTTGTAGGCATGCCCCAGCACATCCATCCTGTGTTTGATATTTTTATGCTAGGATATATCATATGTTTAAAATTTCTACTTCCATTTGTTACTAGTACGTGAGGTTTTTCTCTCTATGCAGTTCAGGCTGGCCTTGAGCTCACTTTGTAGCCTAGGCTGGTCTTGAACTCGCAACGATCCTCCTGCCTCAGCCTTCCAAGTGCTGGAATTACAGGCATGCACCACTGCGCCTGGCAACTTACCAGCTTTTTGATTGGCCAATCACCTAACCTCTATACCTTAGCATCCTCTTTACTAAAATAGGGGTAGTGGTGGGACTTACATCATGCCTATCTCTCAGGATCAAATGAGGTTTGATTTGGAACAGCTCTAGACAAAGCACCTAATACACGTAGAACAGGGTTGGCTGTGCCATGAAGTTGTCTTGGAGGTGGCAGAGGTGGACTATCATTTTTCCCTCCTGTCAACCACCTTTCTGCTCTAAAAATCTAAAGTCTACTCCAGAAAGCACTGGAGTGCTCCGGACAAACTGGAAAAGTTACCGTGGGTCCTGAAGAGTTAGAGAATCTAATCCCAAATTGAAGAAAAATTCACACCATAAAGATCTCTTTCTCCAGTCCAATTTTGCCGATACTAAATCAGGTGTGTATCTCCTCTTACACCTCTCTTGACACTCATTTTAATCAGAAATCTTAAGAAGGTTTTAGTTAAGATAGTTATATTCTTCCTCTAAATATTTCACCCTTTATCAAATTCATTCTGACTAGTGTATGCTCTTAAAGAAAACAGACATCGCTGTGCTTGAGCAGTGGTAGTATGTGCTTATCATGCACAAACCCGGGTTTAACTCCAGCACTAAAAGAAAGACAAAATTCCTGATGCCATATGGTGCCTGCTCTTGAAAAGCAAACTCCCTGTATTTTGTGTTGTGCAACCTGCCCCGCAGCACAGCAAAGGTTCTTAGTGGTGGGCGGACACTCACACCTGTATGTCTGTGCTTGACTTCCCTCGTGTGCAGAGAAGGGGAGGTGGCGATAAGCGCACATACCAATCGGCTGTGCCTTCAGTATAAACACAGAGGCTACTACTTTCAAAGAGCGGAAGGCAGCATGTTTGTCAGCATTTCATGGTATATTCCAGCTGGGCAAGAAGCTTTAGATTTGAAAATAGCAACCCTGATCCCATGACCTCATCTCTGTCTATTGAAGTCCCTAACTTCCAATGTCAACAGGAATCAAATTTACTTCATGAAACAAATCATCAGCATTGATTGTCCTTTATCCAGTGTCACACTCTTACATCCTATCTACTCCACTGGGATGGCCAAATATTACATTTATATCTAGAATTAAAATACGTTAATACTCTGGCCTCTGAACACTTTCAGCATATGTAATACACATGCTAACAGCCTAATCAGACACTTAATGTCCTCCCACAGCCTGCTTTGAGTGGTGTCCCACAAAAATTCTTATCCTGAAATGTTAAGGAAAACATGTAGGCTGTAAAGCTCTATATGTAGGATAATCCATACAGACGTGTGTGTGTTTATAACTACGTATGTTCTGGGTACACAGCTTGAAAGAAACACTGACGGTGTTATCGATCAGCAAGGGTGACAGGACTGAGGTGCTTTGTACAAGCTTCTGCATCTTCTCAGTATTTTACAACTTCTTTCGTGAAAGTCAAGCAGTTTAATCTTTTTTATATTTATGTGATTTGAGTCAGATTTGCATGTTAGTGCATTCGATTCAGTGTGCCTTAAGTTGGGAGTCACTTCTACATAAGGCAAGAAAACACTTGACCCTGTGTTCCTAGGGACAGGCCGTACCTTAGTTTGTTAGTAACGAAGTGGTTCCGGTTGGTCATAAACTCAGGAATGTATTTCTCACAGTTCTAGAGGCTGACAAGTTTAAAGTCAAAGTGTCTGCAGGTTCAGTGTCTGATGAAGACCTGCTCTCCACTTCCAAAACGACACCTGAAAAAAGAAAAAAAAAAAGACACCTGAGTGCTTTGGTCCTGCCCTTACAGGAAGGACAGAGAGCAAAAGCGCCTCGCTAGTTCCCTACAGCCCTTTTGTAAGGGTTCTGTCCCGTACATGAAGGCCAGATCTTCATGACTTAATCACCTCCTAAAGACCCCCCTGTTACTACTAGCACTTTAGGTGTTTGGATTCCAGCATACGAATTTGAGGGGCTGCACTAACAATCAAAGCATTCACAGATGGGGAGCACATAAATTAAGTGACAGCCGTCAGTCAGTTCAGGTGCATAAAGAGACCCGAAACTGCTCTTGTCATTCCCACTTTCCCCTGTTCTCTCGTTACTTGATTTCACTTCTTTTTTCAGAAACACTTAAGGTCTCCAGGAAACTATTGAAAATGATGTGATGTAAACAAGCCTCTCGCAACAGAACTGTAGTTGATATGGAGAAGTTTAGGTTTAATACATCTGCAAATAAAACTTCTTTCCAAAAATGCTATGCGCACGTCTCTGAAACGTACCAGCTGCCCACCTGGAACGGAGCCACCCAAGTAATGAGGACTGCAGGACTCATTTAGAAGCTAAAGCGACCTCAGTCTCTGAATAGTCATTACAGGCCTAACCATGGTGGAATAATGAATGTTGAGAAGGATGTTCTGTGTTATTTTATGTCTGCTTCCAAATATCTCTGTGGAATTAAACAGAGATTAGAATTATTCCATGTTATAGTGAGGAAATTAGCACAATAGCATTTGGTAGAGATGAGGCTTGACATAAAAGCTTCTGTTCCATAGTTTTTTTTATTGTTCATTTTTTAAAATCAGATTATATTGGTACATTTTAGATATACAGTGATCATATTCATCATAGAGAATTTGTACCTGTACAAGATAGAACTTGTTTCTTTTTTCCCCATTCCCCTACCTCCCTTCAACCCCTCTTCCCCTTCCCATTTACAAAACCTTTGTTTCCATGTTTTCCTTCTTTTCTCTTTTTTTACTTTTCCCTTCTTTCATTTCCCCCTCCCTTGTTCCCCTCCTCATTTGAACATTTTCTTTGTGTTTCACAATATCTGTTATACACTTTGGTCCTTATTTACACTTTTGGTTTCTCACACCAGAGAAACAATGTGG
This sequence comes from Chinchilla lanigera, assembly GCF_000276665.1. Classification (NCBI taxonomy): domain Eukaryota; kingdom Metazoa; phylum Chordata; class Mammalia; order Rodentia; family Chinchillidae; genus Chinchilla; species Chinchilla lanigera. The sequence goes on along the minus strand of NW_004955438.1, from coordinate 4,895,570 downwards.
TATTTACACATGTGTGTCCAATTTATTTCACTGAAGTGTGTGGTCTCAAAGTGCATTCATTTACCTAGAAATGTCTTAAGCTTATCCTTCTTTATGACCAAGTAGTATTCCATTGTATATATATTAAAAAATACATTTGCTTTATCCATTCACCAGTTGATGGACATTCCAAGATTTGACTATTATGAATTGTGCTGCTGTAAATTGTGGGCAAAACCCCCAGAGTGTGTATCCCTGTGGTATGATGCTTTTATTCTTTTGGGAAGATACCAAGGCAGGGAATACTGGATCAAATAGAACTTCTAGTCCTAGTTTTTTGCAGAATCTCCACACTGATTTCCACAGTAAATGCACCAGTCTATACCTACCAGCAGTGGAGAAGGGTTCCCGTTTCCCCACAGCCCCTGTAGCAATTGTTATCAGTTGATTTTTTGATGATAGCCATTCTTTCTGGGTGAGATGGAATCTGTGTTGTTTTAATTTGCATCCCTAGAATGACAGCGATGTTGAACATTTTTTCATGTATTTGTTTGCTGTTTGTACTTTTTCATCTGAAAAGTGTATATTCATCTCAAATGCCCATTTTTGAATTGGGTCTTTAAATTTGAGTGGTCTGATATTTTTTGAGTTTTTCATATCTTCTAGATAGTAATCCTTTGTCTCAGGAACAGCTTACAAAAATTTTTTCCCACGCTGTGGGATATCTCTTCACTTTGTTGGTGGTTTTTCTTGCTGTGCAAAAACTTGTTAATAAGATCACATCCCAGTTGTTTTTGTGACAGTTCCTGTGTGATCGGGGATTTTGCTCATGAAGTCTTGGCCCACACCAATCTCCCCAAGAGTTCTAACTATTCTCTCTTCCAGTAGATTTAATGTTTCCGTTTTAATATTTAGATCTTTGATCTATTTTGATTTTAGATTAGTGCATGGTTAAAGATACAGGCTACAGTGTTTTGATTCTTCTCCCCGTGGTTACTCATCCCTTAGAAGGTCATTCATGATGGTCTCGGGTTCCGAGTGCAGGGACAAAGGGCAAGCCCTAGTGCACAAGCAGTCCTCATGTTTCTGTTTGCAGTGTATGAATTTCATCTTAACCAAAGCAAGTCGCATGAACAAACTCAGCGTCAGTATGGGAGGGGACTGCCCACAAAGATCAATAGTGATGGGAAGACGCTATAGTCATTGTGATATCTTTCCTATATGGTCAGTGTATCGCTCAGCTTTCCTGTTGCTGGTACAAAATGCCTAACACCCACGATTTACAGAGGGAGAATTTTAATGTGGCTCACAGTTTGAGATTTCCGTCCGTGGGTGGGTGGCTCTAACATAGGAAAATCATGGGAGAAAAACACTTCTCCATCCAAGTCTTCAGGGACTGGCAATCAGGGTGCTCCTTGCGTGACACAAATGACTCAGATTACCTTGGAAATCTTGAATGGAACTTACTCAAGGGCAGGAAAAAGTTGGGGGGGCATGGCACTAAGTTACAGAGATGGAGGAGTCCCAGCGAGCCTGCGCATGAGTTAATACTACCTTGAATTAAGCTGCCAAGGTTTGCCTGCTCTTTGGGTACTTGAATTAAGCTGCTGCGTTCTCGAGACAGTTAAACTGGATTGCCAGCTTCATTGGCTTGAGAGCTCCCTAGGGAATTTATTAGTAAAGCACACTTGTGGTGTGTCCGGATGGATCTTGGAGATTGACTTTTGGTACTATATCTGGTGCCTGGCCTCGCCCTCCCTGGCACTCTTCCCAGGTGTGGTGCAGGCCACTTTTAAGCTGGCCTCTCCATTATAACCCTTGTGTCCTCTCAGGGGACACCTGTGTTCATTTGCTGACCAGGCTGCATGCTGTAGCAAGTCAGGAAAACTACTGAGTAAATGACTCATCTGTAAGTAGCTTTTCTACTTATTTGCCCACAGGTTATGAGGCCTTCTGAAAAATAGGAGGGATTCTGAAGTTTACTTCTCCCTGCTAGAATAAGTGTGTTGAGGTGCTAGAAATTAGTTGTTTTCCTGTTTTTTCGGATATTATCTTAACTTGATTTTTTTTTTTTTTTTTGGTACTGGGAATCGAACTCATGACCTCGTGCTTGCCAGGCAGGCACTGTGAGGCTGAGCAATATCCCCAGCCTGACTTGATAGGTTTACATTTTATAAATTACATCTGCTATCAGTCTGTAACAGTGTTTCCTCTTATCAGGGTAATTAAGAGAGAGTTGGATAAGTACTAAAATGAAATCAAATTACTAAATGCAAACTCGATTGAAAAGAATTGGCCTATTGCGTACATGAGCTGTTTGCCTGCTTTGTTGTCCTCATCATTGCTAGAAAGTCCACATAAGGAAAAATAATCTTTGGGTTATAAAGGTGAAACCATTTATAAAATAGAGCCATTGATTAGAAGTCCTTTCAGCCTGAAGAAATTGCCCCAACCTTCCTGTAGGTGAGGTTGCCCCTCCTGCAACAGAATTCTTAAATTTCATCAAGAAACTACTATATTATAGCCCTGCAAAGATAACAAACAGAAGGAAAACTTGAGAGACTCAGAATGTCTCTTCTCCTCATCCCTACTATACCTGTACACAAGTGTATGTAGTAATCTGTGAGAAGCTGGGTGTGGTGGCACATGCCTATAATCTCAGCACTTGGGATGCTGAGGCAGGAGGATTGCCCCATGATTGATGCCAGTCTGGGCTACATAATGATTTTAAAGTCAGCCTGAACTACAAAGTGAGACAGGTCTCAGAGAAAAAAAAGGAGAGACAGACAGAAAAGGAAGCGAAAGAGAGAGGAAGAAAGAAAAGTGGGAAGGAAGGAAGGAAAGAAGAAGGAAGGGAAGAAGGAAGCAAGGAAGGGAGGAAGGTGTGAGAGCTCCCAGCTCTGTTCCTTGCCTTCCCCACCAGCCCCTGACCTTACAGGACTAACTCTGATGAAGCAGAAATTTCCATCACTAAACTTCAAAATGATTACACGTTGAATGTGGTCTGCTGTGGGTTGATACTTGTACTATTTTCCATTTTGGGACTATGAAAGGGAAGGCATTGCTAGCTGTGAATGCTCCTTAGGCTGAGACACTTCAGAGCTGGTGAGAGGGGTAAAACACTGGCTTCGCTCTGAGAATAAGTAGGTGTGGGCCCATACCCAGGATGCAGGTGACCCATGGCTCACACAATGGAAATAAGACTTCAGAGTACCCCATATGGGGCTGGAGATCTGGCTCAGGGGTAGTATGCTTGCCTAGCATGTGTGAGGTCCTGGGTTCAATCCCTAGCACTGCAGGGGGGGCAGAAGTATTAAATATATAAAGGATGGTGAGTACCAGCTCTACAGGGGCATGTACTAGGTAGTGGGATATTAGTGGGTTAAAAGTAGAATAGTATATTTAAGGGATCAGTGAGAGATTAAAAATAGAGTCCTTGGTTAGACTGGCACCTCTTGGTTAATACAATTCGATCACTTTGCCATCCTCTCTGAGGCATAGCTCGGTTTTCTGTTGCTCACCAACAGAACCCGGAGGATGTCCTGTGTGCTCCCTAATCCTTTGCTGGTCCTTTTCTCTATGCCTTAACTATTGCAGTTAAGAGATAGTAAAGGTCGTGTGATGTGTCTCTGTCTTCCTTAGCAGTTCATAGATCGTGGGAGTTACCTTACAATTGCCCCAAACCTAATTTTACCTGCTTTGCAAAACGGATGAGGCCCTTACAAATTGATTCTCTGATCAAACATAACATGAAGATGCAGTTGCCTTTACTGCACTTTAGGGTGTACTGATCTACCCCAGCCCCGTACTAAAGTCCAAGAGCTTGATGGCTCCTGTGCTCCTCTAGAGACCAGGGCCTCCCTGGAGCGCACAGCATCCTGGCGGTGCTGAGACGCCTCCCACATGACGACCCGGGGAACAGAGTGGGGACGTGGAAGCACAAGCAGGCAGGACTCCTGTGGCGCTGGGGCAGGCGACCCTGAGGCGTTCCCTGGCCTGGTCACGGTGCAGCTGGGCACTGTAGTCCTACTGCCGCCTTTGGGGACTTGCCAGCGCGCCACCAGGGAGTACTTCTCCTGGGTCCCAGCCCTGGTGCTTCCTGGCATGAGACCTATGTTCCCAAGAGGGTCAGGAACCCTCTTGCTCCTACATACGTTCTCCCTTACAGTGTCTTCTGGATGCAGATTAAGGTCCTAGTGGGGCCTGGGATATAGCTCAGCGGCACAAGTGCTTGGCAAATGCAAGGTCCTGAGTTTGATTCTTGGTACCAAAAAACAAAAAAACAAAAAAAACAACCCAGTAAGGTCCTAGTAGGTCTTATCAGTAGTTCAGTGTTTTTGAGATACCTTGGCATATAAAAGGTTAAGAAATTAACTTATAAAGCCGAATGTTGGTGGTTCAGTATTCAATATATGCTGCAATCTGCCTTTGCACTCTGCCTGTGACTTCTGATGGGAAACGAGTTGGTGCTGTCGGACCACATCAAGGTGTAGACCTCATCTAAGACAGCATGAGAAAGTGATATCAGAAGCCAGGGCGCGAGTGAGCACAGTTCAGGTGAAGTTCAGTTGTGAGAGGAAGCCAAACGTTTAGCAGCACAACTCACAGCTGAATCATGGAAGCAGCCTAAACGCCCGTGAGCAGGTGATTGGGTGAAGAAAACGTGGTGTACATACACAGGGCGGTACTGCTCAGCCGTAAAGAATGTAAAGTTGAATCATTTGCAGCAAAATGGGTGGATCTTGAGACCGTACTACCAAGTGAAATCAGTCAGACACAGAGGGTAAATGTCACGTGGTTTCTCAAATCTGAAAGACCCAAAATACAAATAAATTAAAGAGTAGGATAAAAGAGAGATGGTAGGAAAGGATAGACTGTAGAAATAGGAAGAGGGGGAAAGAGGAAGGAAGGGAGGGAGGAAGGGGAAATACAAATGATCAAGCTGTGGTATGTACGAGTACCAATTCCCCAAGACATATACACAGGATTTACTATGTATCACAAACATGTACTAATAAACATATTTTTATTCCCCAGCCCCTTAATAAAAATATTTTTAAAAGAAGCCAAAAGTAAAGATACAGAAGTTTAGTCCTGGAGAAAACATAAGAAAGAGGACAATGGTCAAACAGACAGAAGTTTAGAACCAGAGAGAAAAGGGTTGATTCTTGGTCACAGTGTGAGGATACACTCAAGCAGCCTGCAAGAAATGGAATATTCCTGTACCATGTGACAGACTTCTGAGCAAAAAAGGAAAAAAGGGAGGCAGTGTGCTGGGCCAGCCTGTCTTGGTAAGTGGGGAGAGAGTCAGCGGGGCAAGCTGGGTTAACAGGCACTTGAAGAAGGTGCTCAGCACAGCCGCACAGGTTCCCTTGGTAAATAAAAACTAGAATGTGATGCCTTGAGAGAGATTCCGTTCTGCAGTGCTAAGTGGTAGTTTGACGTAGGGGCTTCTGCGCTTTGGGATATCTCTGGACCAGGTCCCTTCACCAGCATGGAAGTACTGTCTCTCCTGGACGCTGCTGAGCACCCAGAGAGGGGAAACATGTGGCTCTCCCGCTGTCACAGTGAATAGGTCCCAGCATATTTCGTGCAAGTTAGAAGCTCCCTGCTCTCATCCCTGCATCTTTAAACGAGGGAGTGACAGCACCGAGGTTTTGCCCAAAGACTTCTGTCTGAACAGTTGGTAAGCCTTTCTCCTTCACCAAAGCTCCTAAGCAGTTGTGTGTCAGGATACTGCTTGCTGATCTCAAAGGTAATGGGAAAAATTCAGCTTAATGAACAAGCATTAAGGAAATAATGGTGAAGGAAAATTAAAAGCGGTAATTGACTTCTAATTTCACCTTGGGCACGTTTCTCAAAATCACTGAGCCTCAGGCTCCTCAGCAAAGGGTCAAGCTGTGCTAGTTCTAAACTCTTAATTCTGTGCTCTTCTTTTTCCTTTACAGATGACACCATCGGTATGTCAGTGTCCAGTGCTGGATTTTTGGCCATGGTTTTATCTTAATAAGTCAGTAGAATGGAGTTGTGGATAATGGTTAACTTTGTGCTCAGGACAGTTAGCTTCTGGCTGTTTTTTACTGGGGAAAGTTGCCAGCCTTTTATTCCCCCTTGTTGTTTCTAGTGCTGGTCCCACCAGTCATAACTGTTGCAGGAAATATATGACCGCTGCTTTCTCAACATAGAGCACAGCTAAGCTGCTTGTTCCCTTTCTTTAAGGTGAATTAGTATTTGCAGGCAAGGTACATTTTGAACTTTATTTTGTGGGCAATACAGCTTTGTCTTTATAAGGGAAGAATATAGATATATTCTTCTGGGGGAGGGAGGTGCTGGAAATTGAACCCAGGGAGTGCTGAGCTCCGTCTCCAACCCTTTAAAAATTTTTTTTATTTTGAAACAAAGTCTTGCTAAGTCGCCCAGGCTAGCCTCCCGCTTGGAATCCTCATGCTTCAGCCTTGCTCTAGTAGCTGGGATTATAGACGTGTGCCGCTACTCCTGGCACAGATTTAAATTTCTTAATACACCCCTGTTTCACACGAGACGCTTGTTTTCCAACACCAAAGCATCATGAAAGATTACATTTCATTGCTAACACATATGTACTAATGAAATGTAACATTTTAGTAGTTGGAAGAGCAGCCTACATCCACTTAACTTTTCTTATTTGCCTTTCAGGTAGGACTTAATATTTTCCTAAATTTACAGATAGAAAAACTGAGACAGAGAAGTTAAAAACTTAGTCAGAGTTACGGTGCTAGTTAGCTGCCAGTACATAATTGAAACCCAGGCTATCTGAATTCCCATTATAAGTTCTTGCTTGGTATTACTCACTCAGCAGTATGTCATGGTCAACTTCCATATGAATACATATGCTCAAAAGCATTGTCTCAAGGGCAACATGGGATTCCACTGTAAGGGTATAACAGTTTATATAAGCAGTCTCCCTTTGGTGAACATTTAGGTCAGTTCTAATTTTTCCGTGACCCAAACATTGCTATGATAAACACCCACTGTGTACATTGTTACATGCTTGTCTTACTATTTTCTTAGAATAAACTTCTCTAAGAATTGTTGAGTCACTTTTTAAAAACTTGTATACAAATTTTCAAATTTCCCTCAGAAAAAAATTTTAACACTCCCAAAAGAAGGAATATATATCTATATATATGTATATATATGTATATATATACACACACACACACACACACACAAGATAGCTAAGGTAATTGCACTACTAATTTGTTACTTCATTGAAAGGAACAATTAGTGTTTATATTGTTTGACCAATCTTATACTCCTATATCTGATTATCTGAGCAACTATTTTGAAGATAACAATATACAGTATAGTACCATTGTTAATTTCCTATCATCTTGTTTTGAAATTCTATTTCTTTATTATTTTTAAAATTAAAAAAATGACAAAAAATTTTTAACACTCCCAGAAGAGTGTAAATTTTCCCACTTGTCACCAACAGTGGTTATTATGTATTCTAAGTCTTTGTCTCTCTGCTATGGGGACAACGGCATTTTATTGTTTTATAAGGTTGTTTTTTTCTCTATTATTAGACATTTATATTCATGAATTTTTCATTCTCCTTATCCTATTTATTTGTGAGGGTATATTCATTTTATTAAGGAGACATTGATTATTTATTAACGAAATAAAATGCAAATATTTATGCTCAGGAAATTTACATACAGATAAATTTTATATATATGAAAGTCCAAAGTAATCCTCTACTGAAAGGGGGCTCAATGTATAAGACCCAACCATTATGAAAACAGTGGAAGATGATCCGTGACAGGTGAGAGAGAAGCACAGTGAAGACTTCACAGTAAGGAAGGCATTGCTTTTGAAAGTACTGTCATTGTGCTCACCTCAAAAAATGCTTTATTTTTATGTGAACCCTGGACCACTTTTGGTTTTCTTCTGTAAAAGTATATTATGTTATTGAAATATTTTTTTCTTTGTACATCGTTTGTGGAAAAACAAATTTCAATTTCAAAAACTTAACCTATGTTCCACTATTATCCAAAAGATAAGTTTTTAAAAGTATTGTAATTATGGGACATGAAACTGCCAGTCAAGAGAATTTTGAAACAATCCTTTGGTGTTTTTAAGTGGCTGACGAAGAGAAAATGAATCTCTGTGAATTCATTTAATTCAGAAATTTTCCTTCAGAATTTAAAGATACTTCACTTAAATTGTTTTATGAGTTTAATGCTATAAAACTGTCAAGAATTTGGTGTGATTTTTAAATAGGTTTGAAAAGGAATTCATATAAGGAAAAAATTATCTTCAGTAGAGACAAAAGCCTTTTTCTCCCTTCTTTTTTTGGCTTAGGAGGTGACAAGAGATGCTAATTTGAGGACAAGATTCCCAACAGAAGGGAATCCCTTGGCAGAAAGCCACTCTCCCAAGGCAGAGGATTTCAGCTTGTTTTTAAACTACGGGGTGGTGAGCTCCAAGGCTAGAAGGAGATCCCAGCTAGCAGGGGCAGGCCAGCGGGGCGCTGCTGGGGTGGAAACATTACCCTACGGAAGGCCTTAGAGCTCCCTCGGTAGGAGGTGGTGAGTTCTGAGATGCACCCCTTTTCTCATTCTCTGGAGAGGATGAGATATGATTCCAAGGAGGTAATTACATTTCACTCAGGGTCGCAATGTTCCCCTTCGCCTTCATTACTGATAATAAGTATAGAAAGTATAGATACCGTGAACCTAATTTGTTGCCTGGTCCTTTTCCCTTCATTTCCAGAACATCAATCACCATCTACAAAGTGAATTTGAAACAGATTCCTATCTTTAGTTTGTAAGTGCCTTGAAGTCCTTTTGTAGCGCTGCACATGTAGAAAATACCTTTTGCTCTTTGCCTTTCAGAGGTAAATGTGGATATGTGTAGACATAGTCATGTGTTTACCCTACCTTCTCAAAACAATGCTCTTGATGATAGGAATTGCTGTTTGAATAAATGTCTTGGAAGGACAGAGGACTAGCCAGTCACCCCATCCATGTGTGATTACCTGTATAGTTGTGTGTGGTATTGCTGATGAAAGTACAAATGTTTCAGTATCCATTTGCCTCTGATTCCAGATACCTGGCGGTACAAGTAGTGGCTGGGATGGTGGTAGAGATCTGCATACTTCCATTCTCCAGGAACAATGAAAATAGGAGAGCTACTCCAAAGCAGTTTCTTTTCTCAATCAACAAACACTTACTCAGTGTCTACTGTATACCAGACATCTATTAACTATGTCAAACCTTCACCAGAATCCATTCCTCCTCGCTAACATCCTCATTTTCCCCACCCTTCCCAAACCAGGGTCCTTACACACAGGGTCCTTATCCAAAAAAATTTGGGTTGTTCCCCTCATTGAGACTTAAGTCTGCTATCTCCTTTCTTGAAGACACTGGCACAACAGAGTTTTATTGGCAATCACCTTTTTTTTATATACTAAAATAAACCCAAGATGCAAATTTTATAGAAAAAAAAAAAGACGAGCTTGTATCAGGAGTACTTTCTTACGTTATTGTGAGCACACGAACATTGCAATGGCTGGGTGTTAATTCCATTGTATGCTTCAGTTTCTTCACATCCATCCAACTGTTGGGTGTTTGAAAACTCTCCCTTTAGTCTTATAAACAATGCTAACATGAGCATCTTTGTTTTTCAAACTTCGTTCACAACTTGATTTGTTTCTTTAGGGTGAATTGTCCAGTCACTGTTCATGAACATTTGTCAGGACCAATAATCTAAGTTATGAGGCTTCTTTTCAGAGCATTTGTAGCAGTTTCTTCCTAGTGAGGGTCTGGTTAGTGTTCCTCACTGAATATTGAAAACTTTTAAAATCTTCACTGATTTTTTTGGTCTAATTTTTATTTCTCTTATTACTGTTAAGATTGGTTATTTTCCACATGCTTATTAGACATATTCAGTTTCTCTTTCATGAATTATCTGTTTATGGACTTTGCCCATATTTTTGTTGGAAATCTTGTGGTTTTCTGATTTACTTGCCTGAACTTACATGCATGTTAAGGATGTTAACATTCTGTCTTTAATATTTATGGAGCATATTTGGGCTAGAATACATAGGAGTATATTATTTGTATAACATATTATCATTATCACTGACAAAGTAACTTGCATTTTTAATAAGGCCAGTTTATGTTACTTTAGGAGGTAGTTTTCAATGTTTAAAACTCAATAAGTATTTTAGAAATTACATATAGGAAATATCTGTTGTATTATTGTTGTATTCAATGTGATGACCCTTCTCGTATCTTCGTTACAAAATTGTGAGCTCTGTACCCAGACCGAGTGCTTGAGACAGGTAGTGAGCTACATGGAAAGTTACTGAATTCTAGGTAAAATTCTAGGAATCCTCATTTCCTACTTCAGCTTCCCGCAACTCTGAATGGCAGCCCCTGATATGTTCTCCTTGTCCTTTCAGACAATTCTTCCTCACTCCAGGAAGATGAAGAGGTAGAGATGGAAGCCATCAGCTGGCACACCAGCAGTCCACCCACGAATGGGCACCCCGCCCCTCCAGTGACCTCTGCTCGTTTCCCCAGCTGGGTCACTTTTGATGACAATGAAGTCAGCTGCCCTTTGCCACCAGTCACCTCCCCTCTGAAGCCAAAAATGCCACCGGTGGCACCTGTAACTCCAGCTGTACCTTACAACTCCACTGGGTCCTTCAAGAGGGATCGTCCCAAGAGCACTTTGATGAGCTTCTCCAAAGTTCAGAAGCTGGACATTTCCTCCTTAAACCATCCATCCTCTGTAACTGAGGCACCACCTTGGAGGGCCACCAATCCCTTCCTGAATGAGACGCTCCAGGATGTACAGCCCTCCCCTATCAACCCTTTCAGTGCTTTCTTCGAGGAACAGGAGAGGCGCGCCCAGAAGAGTTCCACTTCCAGTACCACAGGCAAAAGCCAAAGAGATTCCCTCGTTGTCGTCTACCAGGATGCCATCAGTTTTGATGATTCAAGCAAAAGCCAGTCCCACTCTGATGCTGTTGAAAAACTCAAACAGCTCCAGATCGATGAACCTGATCACTTTAGCAGTGCAACACTACCTGATGATGACCCAATAACCTGGATCGAACTAGATGCTCACCCAGCCAGCTCAGCACTCACTCAGCCCAGAGACGGCTGGCCAATGATGCTCAGGATCCCGGAGAAGAAAAACATCATGTCCTCCAGGCACTGGGGACCAATCTACATCAAACTGACAGACAGTGGTTACCTGCAGTTGTATTATGAGCAGGGCCTAGAAAAACCGTTCCGTGAGTTCAAGCTGGAGATCTACCATGAGGTTTCAGAACCCCGGCTTCAAAACTATGATGAGAATGGTAGGATCCACAGCTTGCGGATAGATCGCGTCACCTACAAAGAGAAGAAAAAATATCAGCCTAAACCTGCTGTAGCCCACACGGCAGAGAGGGAACAAGTGATTAAGCTGGGCACCACCAATTATGATGACTTCCTGAGCTTCATTCGCGCAGTTCAGGACCGACTCATGGATCTGCCAGTATTATCAATGGACTTGAGCACAGTTGGCTTGAACTATCTTGAAGAAGAGATTACAGTGGATGTCAGAGATGAATTCTCTGGCATTATACGCAAAGGAGACAACCAGATTCTCCAGCACCATGTTTTGACTCGGATCCACATTCTGAGTTTCCTTTCTGGGCTTGCAGAGTGCCGATTGGGCCTCAATGACATCCTCATCAAAGGAAATGAAATCGTTTCTCGGCAAGACATCATGCCCACCACTACCACGAAATGGATTAAACTCCATGAGTGCCGTTTCCACGGGTGTGTGGATGAAGATGTGTTCAGCAGCTCTCGGGTTATTCTCTTCAACCCTTTGGACGCTTGCCGGTTTGAACTGATGCGGTTCAGGACAGTGTTTGCTGAGAAGACCTTGCCTTTCACACTCAGGACAGCAGCAAGCATCAATGGGGCGGAAGTGGAGGTGCAGAGCTGGCTGAGGATGTCAACTGGCTTCTCCTCCAACCGCGACCCTCTCACTCAGGTTCCCTGTGAGAATGTCATGGTGCGTTACCCAGTGCCCAGTGAGTGGGTGAAAAACTTCCGCAGGGAAAGTGTCCTAGGGGAAAAGTCTTTGAAAGCCAAAGTGAACCGAGGGGCAAGTTTTGGCTCAACTAGTGTCTCTGGCTCTGAGCCTGTCATGAGAGTAACTCTGGGAACTGCCAAGTACGAGCATGCCTTCAACTCCATTGTGTGGAGGGTAAACCGGCTGCCTGACAAGAACTCAGGTAGGTAGTGCTTTCCCCTTGTGGAAACAACCGTATGGTTGCTAAAGAGCCAGGGTCACTCTTCCTCATCTGTTCCTCTAGGAAGAACTCGCTTTTGTTATTGATGGGAATGGCAATGGAGAGGCGGGGGACCAGAACAATGGAAACATTTACACAGAGTAAGAGACAAGGGTAGCGACCCAGTTCCCACCACCTTTCCACCCCTTATTGTCATACATCTTCCGTAGAACAGTGTATTACTCTGCTCATTTGAGCTTACTGAATAGCTTTCCAGGACAGCTTCCGATCTTCTGTCCTTTTGGGACTCATTAAAGTATTAGCTGTGGTTCTGGAAGGAACTCATTTCCAGATCCTCGAAGGCTTCTGGGTTCTGCAGAAGCACCTCTGACTGTGCCCCGGATGAAAGTGAAAGGAGGTTTACGGCCAGTCGCATACATAGTGCAGCTGAGAAGCGAGATTTCTGATGCAGCCTCGTCAGTTGTAACAGCTCAACTCAGGGCTTGGCTTTGGGACACAGGGACGCAGGGGAAGAGGCAGGATATCAGCAGAATGTGGAGGTCCAAAAGGGCCAAGGTTCCTTCACACAAAAAGGAAAGGAAGGAATGCTTGATGTAAACGAGAAAACAGAGCAACTTACCCCCCCTGGCCGGCCTGTCCACCACCATGGGGGATGCGTTGCTTGAGTGAGTCCAGGAGGCAGTTACTTTCCTTGTGGGTCCACTGAGATTTAGTGAAATGACAAAATGAGGCAGCAGTCGAAGCAGCTCTAACAGCTTTATTTCTTAGAGTACATGTGGATGATCCCAGTGGCCTGCAGCAAGCCTGTGAGTCCATGAGCCCTTAAAGCTCTTGTCTTATTTAGAATAAATTTTGCCCACTGCTAATGAAAGTCGATTTGCTAAAAAGCAGAAAGAATAAGGTTTGGGAAGACTCCTGGCTGCATATTACAGCCTGCACAGGCAGCTTTTTTCCATGGTGACCATTAAACCCTGAGTGTGTATTGACAGCGGACCTGTCCTGCTCTGTGTGCGTAGTGAGTGAGAGACAATTGAGCTTCTGTGTCTGAGGCTGGGTTTGCTACCTTCTATGTCTAAACAGAGTTTTAAAACAAAGTCTCCTCGCTGTGCTTGCTTACTCACTTCCCCTGAAATCAGCACGGTGCAGTACTCTCCTGGAGAAGGCGCTGTGGCTTCTATCTCGGCCGTGGGGCCCATCTGACTTGACAGGGAAGAGAAAGCCTCCTTCCCCTCTGGCACCGAAGCCTTAGGGAGAGAAAGCTGTGGGATACCGGGCTTTCCAGCTCTTCGTTCTACATAGCTGAGGAAGAAGGCCCAGGGGGTGAACTGACCTGACTCTCTACAGACATACGGCCGCCTCCAGGAGCTTTTTCTCGGTGCTACAGTTTCTCTTACCCGATAAAGACAAGTAGACATATGCTTGAAATAATGTCCACTATAAGAGCAGAGATTTGCAGTGTTTCCCAGTGCATGTAAACATATCTTAAAATGTCTTAAAATATTTAAAAGTACTATGTCATAGTGCTTTTGGTTATTAAACAACAAAGACTAACCTTAGGTAAGAAAAAGGGTGGAATGAATATGAATAGCTCAGAGAACCAAAGGCAAGAATAGCTTGGTCCTCAGAAAGGACAGCTCTAGAACAACCCTGGTAACAGAAGGTAGTGGAAGTCTTCTCACGGTGCTGCCACAGAGACAATTATCACTGTCATTTTCTGCCCTTGTGCCCTTTGGCTGGAGTCATGGGGAGTCCAGAGCAGTTTGACTGCTATCAGCACCAAGATGACATGCACAGCCAGCGAAGATTATTTCCTAAAGGGAGAGAGAAAGTTTGCTACCAGAAGGAAAGGGAAATGGACCGGGCCCTGAAAAACCAATGTGTTCAGCAAACATTTTCCTCAGTGCTTTTCTAGTGGAGAGTTTTTCTTAATTTTAGAAGGTGCCAGAACAAGTCCTGCTGCTTGTACCATTGCAGCTCAAGAAATGAAACATTCTGTCCTGCACAGGTAGCTTTCTTTCTTGGAATTCCAGTTCTCATCAGACCAGGTAAAGAGACAACAATTCCAGGGTTAGCTTTTATGAGGGAAAAATCTGAATTTTAATGTTAATTTTCTCTATTTCATCAAGGAGGGTGATACAGTTTGTGGGTTTATTTAGTTCACTACCATGAACTAAACTATACCAGATTTCCAAATTATACCCCTCTGCCCAGCAGACTCATACGTCTAATAGCTGGGGCTTTCAGAGTGTGCTGTGAATGTGCTTTGGTGGAATGAGAGGAGGGAGTCACTTCTCCAAAAGAAATGATTTCTCAATACCCCAACAATGTGCAAATGAAGGTAATTAGGTAAAAATAGTCGCCTAAGTTGCCACTGAAATTAGAGTCTGCTGTTTATGTTACAGTAATCTAATCCCGTAGCAATACATTGAGAAGAATTTAGGACATAGTTTGCAGTCAGAGTCAGATCTGAGTTTTAGTCCCAGCTCTACCACATAAAGGCAGTGTGACCTCGGGCAATTTACTTAACCCTCAGAGAAACCTAATTTTCCTCATCTATTAAATCGGGCTATTAATACGTAGATTATTCAGAGTGAAATTAGGTAATGCTTTTAAGTGCTCAGCACCGTATCTGGCCTGTAATGAATACCTAATAAATGATACTATATAATTATATCTATGATACACAATTAAAAAGATGGCTTCATTTTTATATCATGTAAATCTTACTGTTATCTCTTACTTAAATTCCTTCCCTAAAAAATGGTACCAATTTTTCAGTTAATTTCCTAAAGTCTTGTTCTTTACAAATAAGTGTTGAATTGTGTTACATTTGTGAAACCGCAAACAAATACTTCACCCTGTCATGTTTTCCTTGGAGAGTGGGTGTGTATCTCCTACTCTCTGAGACTGAAAAGCCCTGCCCAGACCAATAAAGAAAATTGGAATTGTTTACTCGGGGAAGCCAGGGCAGCTAAGGGACTGTTAGGTTACTTGATTAAGCCAGAGCGGTTTCATACTGTTTATCCATAGCCCATCGCTACAGGGGACTCCTGCAGCTTCGCCTCTCTCTGCTGTCACCTTACAAACCTGGTCTTGAGGTTTGGGCACCATGAGGTTATGACTTAGGCAAAGGCCAGCAGACTGCTGAGTTCATGTTTTAGCTCTGCCCCTGTCTAGCTGTGTCTTTGCCTCCCAAAGCCTCCACGTCCTCGTGTGTAAAGGGTTCCTTACGAAGATTCAGTTGGAAAACTGTGTAAAGCATTTCACATCATGCCAGGCACAGGGCCCTGAACAAGTGTTTCTTGCTGTGTCTCAGGAATGACAACGGTGCTTCAGTCTTCATATTCACAGAGATAAGCTCTCCTTTTCTTCCAAAAAAATGTATGAATTTTCAAACAGAAAGCCTAATTGCCATCCAAGCACAATAGAATTACCCACCGACTTACAGAAGTAAAGAGCAGCAAGAGGCTGTGTCTGGCCTTGCGCAGCTCACCCTTCCACCAGCCCACCAGCTCTCCGCTTTACGGAGGAGGAGCTAAGGGGTGGCGAGGGCAGAGATGAGGCAGGGAACCTGCCGCCTAGGAGAGCTGGAGGTCAGGTCAGGCGTTCTGACGGTGGGTCAGGGTTCTGTCCCGTGCCTCAGGTACTTGCTAGTACTGTATGTGTGCGCTGTCTACGGTGTTTTTGTCACGAACATATATCGTTCACTCATGGAAACATGCCAGAAGTGCTTTTGAAAATACGAAAAGCTATTTTAAAAATTCATCTGTCAAAGGAAAGCAGTGATTTTGCTCCAGGTGGCTGTCACTGATGTTTTCTTAGGTGCTAAGTGCTGATCCCTTTCACTCCGTTCTTCCAGTCTGTCCTCCCTTTCTTCGTTGTGCTGTCTCCACGTATCGGTCTGACTGGAGAATGGCCTGTTTCGTAGGCTGTGGGTTTTATTGCTAGGATACCAGGCTGTGGTAAGTAGATGGGGTCATATCCAAGGATCTAAGGAACTCAGAGCTGATGAAAACCCTCTCCTCAGCGCTGGAATTTCTGCAGACTGGCAGGTGGCAAGTCCGTAGGTCTCCTTTGTTATTGAGGTAGCTTTTATTTCTTGACTTCATCCCCAAAGAAGCTAATCTCTGCATTCCGTCTCTCTTTCTTAGCTTCTGGCCACCCACACTGTTTCTTTTGCCACCTTGAACTTGGCTCTGACCGGGAAGTGCCTTCCAGCTTTGCCAATCATGTGAACGTCGAGTTCAACATGCCCACGACGTCTGCCTCCAAAGCTGCTGTAAGATCCATCTCCGTGGAAGACAAGACTGATGTGCGGAAGTGGGTCAATTACTCCGCACATTACAGCTACAAGGTAGCCTTGGGAGGCGTCTGGCTGATGTGTCCAAGTCCGTTTGTTCACCCGCAGCTCTCCCTTAATCCTCTCAGCAGTGCCTGACAGTCACCAAGTATTCTCTTACTGTTCTAGAGGAGGTTCACGTGCACAGCTACAGGTTTTCTCTAGTCTTCATGAGTAATCTTTCTTGTGGACAAAAGAAAGGTTGGAAGAAAATAAAGGGGCTAATTACGTATAGGAGTATAATATCTCTGTCCTTTTGGACAGCAAAAAGAACAGCGGGGTAAACTGGTGATTATTATTTATAATTAATTTATATTGGCCTTGGATTCTATCACAGTAACCCCCTGAAAAAAAGATTAAAGATTTTAAAAGGTGATTTAAGCATTTTCTATTCCCAGTGATACCCTTACATTTATATGGTGATTTATTGTTCTGAACATTTCCTTCATTGTGTGGGCCAAAATATTTAACTACCAAAAAGAATGAATGCTCCATCTTGTGGCCAGGGAGAAAATAGCACTTCCTTCACAAGCGATCTTGTTCTGTCTTCCATTGTTATCCTCTGAGTTGAGCAATATAAATATCCAGGTGCTGAGAGGCGCAACCTTAATGATAAAATTACTGCACTCAAAGGATTCCATCCATTACTGATTTATCGGAGGCTTCACTTGAGGTGTGTTGCTGTGCAGGCAAGATTGATTTGATTCCTCTGTAAAGACAGTGACTGTTTTGGAGAAAATGTGGTAGAACTGTAAATGTGCCACCACTTACCAATTTGGAAGCTTCTAAAACAGATAACAGTATTTGGATGGGCTTAAATAAACAATTACAAAGGAATTTATTCATTGGGTAAGGCTTTGTGAATTGCCTTCTATATTTCTACATTATTGGATAAAATGGTACCGATCTTGCCCCATCCTGTGGAGCCTGGAATAGTGGAGCCAGACAAGCACATGGGTACAGTGGAAGGGTTCACAGGGTTCATTAGAGCTGTCGCTCTAATGTGGCTAAAGCCCAGAACAATAGTGAAATTACCGAGAATCTGAAAAAAGCCTTGTGAGATTCTCTTTTGTTTATTTGCTGCTTTTTTCCTTGCTTCTGATATTTTTTTCCAACTTTTATTTTTGCCAGGTGGAAATAGAGCAAAAAAAGAGTTTGAAACCAGAGTTTGAAGGAGATGAAACGGAGAATCCCAAGGAGTGTGGGGTACAGTGACAAAACCCTACACACCGAGGGTGTCTTCCTGAACTGCCGGTTTAAGTCAGTACCTGCTGTGCCGTCCCATGTTGGGAACAATCTCTCCGAGACCTGCCTGTTTGCAGTTACCTGTCTTTCAGTAGGAATTCCTGAGGTGGTTGCTTAGAAGAGGCTTTTTGACCATGATCGAGCCTGAAGCATGTGGTTCATCTGACTTTTGGAGCTTTTTGTATTATTAAGCCTTCTCGTCTCATTTCTGCTTCTATCACAGTATGAGTGTGGTTTGTTAAGACTGTGAAAGAGTCCAGAAATGCAACTCCAGTATCACTGTGGGCGCGATTTCTTTCCGATATTCATCTGTCACCCATGAGTTTCTGGAAAACACGGTTTTGAAAAGTTTATTGAGTCCATTTCTGTCACTTCCTCTAAATAAGGGTCAGAAAAGGTTTAAGACAAATTTCGTGTTTGGGTCTACTAGACCTTTTTAGATGTCTCCATTCGTTAAATGTTAACACTATGCAACAGAACTCTCCAGATGTCTCTCCCCTGGTTATAGATTATTTAGATTGAAACATTTTTGTTTTCCTTTCTTTTAGGTTTCAGTCACATGATTTATTTTCCTGAATCTCACTAGACAATAAGAAAGGGCCCAACTGGATTTTTAAAATTCTGTGATGTACTGGTTACAGTCTGCAGGTGGATTGGATTGGATTCACATTCTGTTAAGAGGAAAGCAAAATTTGGCTGATTTCTCTTCATTTTGGGGAAGAGGGACATTAACTATAAGATTATGTTCAGTTCAGGAGACATCTTCTGTCACAGTGAATTCCCACAGTCCTACTGAAAAATACAGGCCCCTTCTGATTCCTGAAAGAAATACCTCAAGCATTTGTCAGAGGCATTTGGGAGTTCTTTTTATACCTCGTAGCCTAGACTGTTGCGTGTCTCTTTAACACATACTTTTTAGAAAATTTAAGCTGAAAAGGAGATTTTAAAAGCTGTTTTAAACTTTGGATAAGCTCTCCTATGTGCAGAGCTTGATAACCATAGTATTGTCATAAATTAAAAAGGCAGACTAGGATAACCATAGGGAAAAGCCATTATTTCCCTATGTTTGTGAACATTAAATTCTGTTTCCAAGAGTCAGGACATTCAGTCAGTCTTCTTTCTCTTCATTTTATTTGTACCTTGGTGTTTTATGATGAATAGAATGAGGTGAGAGAAAGCACATTTTATCTGATTTGTAGATGATACAGAAGTAGACACTATGTCAAATTTTTCATTGACAGATTCAAGGTTAATTTATTCAGTGAATGTTCATTGAATGATAACTGTTTGACACTACGTTATAGAAATCATTACAATGTTTTAAAGTATCTAAGCTTAAGACTGAAACTAAATGGAGGAGACTGAATAGGCATTAATGAGAAACTCTATATTCTGAGTTTTTTAAAAAGCAGCCCTCTAAGTACAGACTATATGTGTGTGAGTGTGTGAGAGTTGTGTGTGTATGTTTTTGTGTGCTTTGATGAGAAGGATGTTGGGAAGAACTTGTTTTATAGCCACTCATACAGAAATGTTTTCCTAGGGAAATGGGAGTTCAGTTTTGACTTGGCAGTGTATCACGGCTATCTGAGCTAATGTATTCAACCTGTGTTAACAGAAGTTTAGCGATATCTACGTGATGTATTGGTCAGTATGCATCTAGATGGAAGGTTGAGTTCAATTATAGATACTGTATTCTAAGAGAAATCTTAATAAGTTGCTTGCATTCATAGGTAGGTGACCAGGGTTGTGAGGAGTCTTACTATATAAGGAATAGGAATAGCAACCTTGAAGAAAAAAAATATAACTGGGAAGGGGTACAGAGCAGGATGGAATGATACAATAATAGCTGCCTAAAGGAAGAGGAAGTAGATTTAAGAGTTTTAAAGAGGAGTAAACCCAAGTAGTAAAATTTCCTTTTTTTGTAAAATGCCCAAACGTTCGAATGACTATCCCAGATGCTGTGAGAGGGACTATGACATTGGATTTTGGCTAGCTGATGTCCAAGATTTTTTAAACGTGGTTTCAACAAGAATAATGCTCTTTAGCTCCGGCTGTCTTTTTCCTTCATATTTTCATGCTGCTTGAAATAAGTGGAGTCCTTAAAAGATTTGCCAAAGGATTCCAAAGCATATCCTTTCCCGTGTTGTACTAAAGACACTAAAGATTTCTCATCGACTGTCCAGACGGGGCAGAGAATGGGCGAGATGAATGAAAGTCATGCAGCACCTTCCTCACCCAAGCTAGCACCGTGGCAAGACCTCTGCCTCGCCTGCCAGCATCACAGGAGTATTACTTGTTGGTTCTTCTTTTTCACCCATGATTAATTTTCACTGCCTTCTTTTTGGTTTTTTGGTTTTTTGGTTTGTTTATTTCTTTGAGACAGGGTCTCGCTGTGCAGTTCAGGCTGGCCTTGAGCTCACTCTGTTGTCCAGGCTGGTCTTAAACTTGCAGCAATCCTTCTGCCTCAGCCTCCTGAGTGCTGGGATTATAGGCATGCGCCATCACACCTGGCCCTCTCATTGCCTTCTTATTTCACCTGAACTGATTTTTTTTTTTTTTTATTTGTTAACCAAGAGGTGGGAAAACCCCTTCTATACTGTCTGCATTTGGTAAGCAAAGTAGTAATAAATTTTAAGAATGTTCTACCTTGATATCAAGTTTGTTTTGATTCTGCTATTTCTAAGAAACCAATTATGGGTAACATACAGGGGTTGGGGAATCTGATACAATATATTTAGTGTTTTACTAATTTTTAGTGTTTTACTAATGACCTACAACAAAGTCACAGGCAAATAACCTTTGTGATGTGTAGAATCTACAATTGCCATCCAGGATGTGAGTTTTTATTTTTAGATGACAAAAAGTTATGATATCAATAATGATATGGAAGCTATGATATCAATAATGTGAAAATTTTAAAAGTGAATTCATACAAACTAAATGTCATATAATAGCAACAGCTGTACTGTACTTTGAGTCTTGGGCTTGCTCTTTAACTTTACAGTAAAAAAGGAAAATAATTATACTCATTATGATATGTCAAAGAAGAGAATGTAAGGCATTTTGTGGGGGAACATTAAACCTCTTCTGCCTGCTGTTTTATCACAAGCTACCACTTTGTTCCTATGAAATACTATCTGGACAGTTTTATTGGCTTTTTAATTCTCTCCTTCCTACCTCTCTGCATTATTATGGGGCTTGTAATCCTTGAGGACATTTTTTTTTTCCAGTACCGGGAATCGAACTCACAACCTTGCGCTTGGCAGGCAGGCGCTATGCCGCTGAGCTAAATCCCCAGCCCCTGACATTTTTTTATTTAAAACATTTCTTATTTGAAATGAGACTAATTTCTGTCCAAATCCAGTGGTTGGGAGGACTCTATTTTCCTAGAAACTCATGTTCTATGAAATGCGATACATGAAGACAGGGAATGCCTCTTACTCTTGTGTTTTCAATACTTTGCACAAGGCTTGGAGTATAATAGGAGTCAGCTACCTTCAATCCTTCCTGGCAGGGCAAACATATTCATGAAACAAAGGGAAATTACTAGGTAGTCAATATATGTTTATTGAAAGAATACTGACCCTGAGATTCTGAGACTACTTAACTGTTATTTATCAACAAATATTAATATTACAGCAATCAATTAGCTTTCTTTTCCAGGAGGATTTAAGTAATTTTGTTCTTTAATTCCTACTTCCAGTGTCAACCCTTAAGCATTTAATGTGTTGCTGAACTTGAACTACAGTGTACCTTATTCATACTGGGAAACATTTTTTGTGCCTGCAGGTAAAGTAGCACAGATGCTGCCCTATAATCAGATTACTGATTCAGTTTTGTTGCTGGGAGTCAGCCCACACCTATGAGCCTAAACTTTGCACTTTAGAAGGGTCAGCAGGAGAAATGCATGTAGAATGGAAGTTGGTAGAATGTTCAGCCAGTCTTGGCGGGCCAGTTCTTTGTTTTCCCCAGTGTTAACCACTGACTAATGTTACTGCACATTTCTTTTGTCTGCCTATAAGATGGAGGTCTGACATTAAGAATGCTGAATCTTGTCAAATGAAATCAGCATTTCACAGCTGACTTAGATTTTATAAGTCAGTAGCAGAAAAGCAGAGAACAAGCTGAAATTTTTTCCCTTAATTTGTGTGAGTAGGAGGCACTGCCATCCAACCTACTTTTACAAGTTCTCCCACTTTGATCATTTTAACTCTTCTAAGAAATGCTATGTTAATCCCAACATATTTAGAGTTTTGGGTTCAGGATGCAATCTAACAGGAAATTCAAACAAAACTAACAAAAAAAGTTAAATCATTTAGGAAACAAATCTCTTTCATTTCAACTTTTTACTTTTTTTTTTTTATTCTTTTGTGGCACTGGAGAGTGAATCCAGGGCCTTCTGTGTGCTAGGCAAGTGTTCTATCAATGAGCTACATTCCCAGCCCCAATTCTTAATATTAGAGCATTCTCACCAAGTTTCTAAAGATGTCTAAAGGTGTTCCCTGCATGTTATAAAAGTCTAAGTACCAATTCTCTACAAGTCACCATTTCTTTACTATACTCTTCATAAGTGAGACAGGTTTTGGATATTGTGATTTGTATTTACATAATTAAGGAATTAAAAGTGAAGGAAATATGCAAGACAGCCTTAAATATAGAGAACAAATGTGTACATCAATAATATTTTCCCTGGGAAGCGTTGAGGGCCGGAGTTCAATTCCCAATACCAAAATAATAAATAATAATAATAATATTTTCCCATATATTAACTAAAGTAAGAATGTGGGATTTTCACTTCTATTGTGCCTTAATAAATCTGCTTGAGAAAATCTAGCCCTTTGTTTTGAGTATTGAGAAAGAAAAATGCATTGCTCAACTTGCACTTACAAGCTTGCCTGTAAAGGCAGGAACTTTCCATATTAATGTGTTTGGCAATGCCTGCATAAAGGCAAGTAATAACTGGATGTAATACAAAAAGCAGACCTAAGAAATAGAAATTGAATATGAAATATATAAAGAGAAGAAAATATAGCGTGGGCCACCAGTCTTCAAAATATTTGAAATAGAGGCCATTTCTTAAAGCTAAAAGTAAGAACCTATCGGGGGGAAAAAAGAGATTTCATAGCAAGGGTAAGCAGTAGAATTGTTCAGCTCAACAAATATTTATCATGTCTAGTCTGGTCAAGGTGCTGTGTTAGCCAGCTTCCCTGAAAGATCAAAGGCTAAGCACAAGGACACTGAGGATTGTTTATGTGAAGTCCCAATTCAGCTTCAGTTTCCAGAGAGAGAGACACTTACTCTTTCCTGATACACTTTGATACCACTTCCTTTGATATTCCATGCCAGTCTGACTTCACATATCCTTAGAAAGCAAGAAATTGAAATATTGAAGAGTGGGAAACCCAGCTGGTTCGTCTTTTCATGTCTTTAACCTTTACCAGTTGCCCAGAAGACAGAACAAAGAAAACCCTGTGATCCTTTATTTTGCACTTGCCTTCAAAACACCAGTTAAAAAGGAGGATCAAAGAGGATGGTGAAGATCTGTTGGAATGTGTCTCTGGATGTTCCATGGGCATCAGCCAGCAAAATAGTGGTGTGAGTGTGAAGAACAGGCAGCCCTCCAAGGTGGATGTTAGGATTTAGGTACAACTGCAAACAGAAGTAGAAACAGTTAATGTTTAATAGTTTGATCAATCTTACAGGTCTATATTTGTTTACCTGAGTAACCAATTTGAAGATACCAATATGTAATACAACAACCATCATTAACTTCCTATCACCTTGTCTGAAATTCTATATTGCTTGTATTGTTTTTGTGTTATTTTGTAAATGTGTGTGTTTGTTAATAGGTTTTTGTTCTTTTATCTTTAAAATGAAAAAAATAAAACTGTAACCCACCAAGGACTGAGGATGTTAGCATGGTCCCTGACTTACAGATATGCCCTTTTGTACAAATGACTAAAGCAGAGAAAAGTACTTAGTAAGCATCCTGGGACGATTTGTTAAGTATGGCAGAACCAAATGAGACAAAGGAATAGTCCCCGAACCCCGACCACCTCAATGCCTCTTAGTAACAGAAAAACATAAAAAAGTTAAGAACATGTACAAGCTACAGATAGCTTCTTTTATATGACGTGTTTCATTATGATTTTGATTTCTTGTACTTAGTTAGATGTAATGGATGGATTCCACCTGGATAGGTCAGGTAATTCTAGCTCCTTCCTCTTCACTCCCATGTTCTGCCTCGGATCACACCCTCAACTCTAGTCGTGCACACCATCTGGTCACACTAACTGCAACCTTACACCATGCCACTTGCAGCCATGTGCTGTAGAATGGGCAATCCTAGCAGTACCTTATGGGGTAATGGCTCTCAACAACAGCCTGTTGGGTTTAAGGGTGTTAAAGTTGGGGATGAGAGAAGGGAATGATATAAACTCCTTTGATCCTCAGCCAGCATTCATTTAACCTGCATGTCCACTTGCTAACAGAATCTGGAGAAAACATTGCCATATCCAAGAGATTAATCAGAATCAGTGCTTTAGCCAGGGGGACAACAGAGGAATGCCCCTTCTCGTCCTGCATCTTTGTAAAGTCCATGGTGAATGTCAGTGTGTGAAGCAGATGAACCCAAGAGCCAGTGAACGATTCAGCTCATGCAGGGCTTGTATTTTCCTTCCTTCATCATCCATCCGCATTTTATGTTATTTCTTGCACTATTGTGGTTAATTTTATGTAAAACAAGTTTACTTTTTTTTTTTTTAGAAAATTAAAATGTGCCTCTGTAATAAAGTCTACACACTGGCTATCTCTGTAGATGTGAGGTTTTGTTTTAGATGTTCTACTGATTATAATCTGTAATGCCTTTTTTGAACTATGAAAATGAGCTGTTAATAAAATTTTTAAGCAAATGCTCTATGTAGTGTTTAATGAAAGTGGCTATAACAAAGAGTGAATGTTTATTATCTAGGTCCATCACCCAGTGGATATGGCCACAGATCATAAGCTGACACGTTAATAAGGGACAAGTTTAATTATTCTAGTTAAATTTATCATATGTAATTCCTGCTTTGTGCCCACTACTGTGAGAAAGTGAATGAAAATGATAAAATCCTTAAGGTTTTCTCAGGGAAAAGTACATATATAAAAAGTGAAAAAATATTAAGGAGCATATAAATAATAAAATTGTATGATATTCCTGGCATATTATCAACGTCCAACAAGTAACCATTCAGTCAATTTGTGAATTCTAATAATGTCAACAAATTCATCTGTGAAAAAAAGTCAGTGTAGACTAGAATACTTACGAAGTTTTCACAGGAGAGATGGCTTTTAGATGAGACCTGGAGGTGGGGTAGAAAATTTGGCTCAGTGGCAAGAGGAAGGCAGCTTGGCGCTGGAAGAAGCAGGAGTAGAACTGGTATGTTGGGTGAACAGGAAACCAGCCTGACCTGGGAAGTCTTCCTGCACACCAAGAGATAAAGTTGACTAGACCGAGCTGCGGTTAAATTTGCATCTGACCCAGCAATGGGCTCAGTCCAGTAAATGCTGTGAAGCAAGTTTGGAACCCTGCCAGTAAAGCATCACTCTAGAAAGACCAGTCTGTCAAAAAGGTATTTTGTACTATGGGAAAGATTAAAGGCAACAGAAATAATTTAAAGTGCTTTTTAGTAAAGCAAAACAGAGCTTTGTGTTTTATTTAGTGCATATTGAGCAGGGACATTTTATGGTACAATACAAGCCTTTATTAGGGGGAAACTCATAGTTCAGTGTTCTGTGCCCTAAAGAGAACCTACTCAGTGCAAAACCAGAGCTAGTAACTTAGATGAAGTACACAAACGAGTTAATAGCCAGATAAGAGCTTACTATTTTGTATAGTTGAGGACTGTGAAGAATGTTCTGCCCATTATTGTTCCATCCCAAGGTTGGAGACCTAACCGTCTAGGTTTCACATTGTTACAAAACTTTCCTTTCTAGGGCCAGGTATGCTCATCTATGTTCCAGGTTTGGGTAGGGAAAATTGAGGATGAGCAGACAGCAGTCTTGGTGTCCTTAGTGTCATTTGTCCTTGTTCCAAACTCTTCTCTGCTCTTTGATCGCCTTCAACAGTTTCCTCTGTATTCTCCCTTGCTAGGCAGCTTCCTCTATTCTCAAGACATAGTATTAGCAAATACTTACATAATTACTTATGTAATGCTTACAACTGTTGGTGCAAGGATTTAGATGTATTATTTAATGAAGGTAACACCTCTCTTCATTTTGTGACACACTACACTAATAATTCCAGGCAGGCGGATGTTTACCAAAGGTTAGTAATGGAGGAATCTACAGCACAGAAACAGGAAAGAACAACTGACGCTCAGACATTCCTGCTCCGAAAGTTTGTTGACCATAGCCCACAGAAGGAATTCCTTATTGAATGTCTTTCCTTTTGTCTTAACCTGACTAGTTAGCTTAACTCTTCAAGTTCCTAAACCACTCTTTCTGACTGCCAACGGAAAACTGAAAGCTCTTCTTAAAATCTGATCTTTAAGGGGTGTGGCAGCACACACCTGAAATCTCAGCTACTTGCAAGGCTGAGGTAGGAGGATCACAAGTTTGAGACCAGCATGGGTGTTATAGTCAGGATTTACAAGGGAATGAAAACACAGGACACAAAATTATACGATTTTATAGTATTCACCCAAAGAGTCAAATGCAGAAGAGTGCAATAGATTTATCCATGCACTAGAGGCCCAGAGTCCTGCTGAGAGCCTGGATCCCATGGCAGTGTCCTGCACGAGTCCAGCTGAAGACGTACAGCCCATGGCAGTATCCTCCACAAGTCTAGCTGGAGGCCTAGAGTCCACGACAATGACTCATGCAAGTCTGTTCCAAGGATCTGCACTGGGAAGGCCCAAAGGTCAGTGATGGAAGCTAGAAAGTCTGGGCCAGCAGGATGAGGGATCTGTGCCAGGAGGCTGAGGGATCGGCGCTGGAGACAGGAAGCAATGCTCAAGGTAAGGACCAGAGCTCCTCTGAAGAGAACTTCAGCCATCCTCAGCAACGTCACAGGCCTGAGCTCCAATGATAAGAACAGCCAAGTTCATATCAGGAAATCCAGCATGACAGTCTTCTCCAGGTGAATCAACAGCACAACATCTTCCTTTCCAGTTCTCTTTTTAAGCTGTTGGCAACAATCCTCAGGTGGGCTCCCCACACCCAGCACCACGATGATTCAGTTCAGCTGGGTAAGTTGACCATTGGTTAATCCACTACAATGGACAATGTAGAACTTGTCTCAATATAAAAAATGAAGAGGGCTGGGATGTGGCTCAGTACTACCCTGCAATACAAAATTTAAAAAAGTAAATTCCATCTATAGTGGGACTTAAATTCTAAAGTTTAACTCTTAAAAAATTATATAAATGGCCCATAAAGTAAATGAAGGGATAAATCTTTTCTAATGACAGTTGCTTTATGAACCACAATTAATTTTTAAACCTCCTCGAGGATTTTGAAAGAGTCATTATCAACCATGATCCCAAGCCACCTGGAAAATATGTCCCATTTCCTGACATGAACTGACCATTTCAAATTTAGCAGATCTTTTATCTGCCTCACAGACCCGCAGAGTAGGATGGCAGAGCAAGCAACTTGGAGGTAAAATGAGTGTGCACTTTACTTTGCACTTACTGTCCCATCCCAGGCTATCATGGGCTCATTTTAGTATCTTTGGCCATTTCTGTGTAACAAACCACCACAAACCACAGTAACTTATGCAACTTGTTTTTTAATTGTCATTGATGTATCTGTGAGTCTATTCATGATTGGCTGACATAGGCTAGTCTCATTTACATCTCTGAAGTATTGGCTGAGAATTCTGCTGCAGGCTGGGTTTGACTAGGACATCTTAATCAAAATAAGCATGATCTGTATGTGTGTTGTCTTCTTGGAGTGAAAGGCTTGATGGAATATGTCATTTTCGTGGGAAGGAAAAACAGAAAGAGTGGAAACACAAGCTTTTTGAGTCCTGGATTTAGAAGTGGCCCACATCTGCCATATTTTTCAGACCAAATCAAGCCACATGGCCAGACCCAGATTACAGTGATAAGAAAACATAATCCACCCACTTAGTGTACTACAAAGTCAGAGGGAAAAAAGATTTATGTAAGGATAAAGAACTGGAACCATTACTTTAATCTATCACAGTCTTCATAATTATCAAATATCATTATACCCATTTCATTATTTCATTGTTAAATAAACTGAGCCACAGTCTTAAAATGTGAGTTTGTAGAATTTTTGAAGCTTCTCATGACATTGTTCTTGAAGCTTCTCATGGCTTCTTACCAGTGCAAACCGCCTAAAAGAAGGACCTTTCAGAAGATGTTTATGCTCATCTCTTTATCTGCTACACCATGACAAACTGAAAGGATGCCAGGATATCCAGTCTTGGTATTTTAAACTGTTCCTGATATTCCATTGATCCTCAGGATCACTATATCAATATGCCTCACATCTCTGTGTGACTCATGCACCAGTGGGGCATGCGTTGTTTTTCCCAATACCACACCAATTCATCCATGCGGATGGCTTCCTCTTCCACTCATAATGTCCAAAACTCATTATGTTAGCAACACTCTTTAGCTATAATGTCTGCTGAACTTTTCCTTCACTTAATGCTTGCCCTGAAAGAAACCCAGGTGTCCACTAAGGACACTGACTGCCCTGACAGTCCACCTAAATGGGTGCCCTTCTCTTTATACCATGTACCTCTTGACTTGATGATAAGAGGCAAGATCAGTATTCTCCTTGCTTCTTATTACAGCTAATAAATTGCTGTTCTTCCTCTTGAAAACTTACATCCTTTGAGGTTTGTTCTTTTAGATGTAACTCCAAATACTGTGATCCCATTGACCTCCAAGTCTTCCCCCACCCATTGGTGATTTTAGCACGAAGCACTTGGCTTTCTATCTTTTTGTTCAGCCCTACTCCTGTCAACCATTCTTTTTTTCTCTTTGAGACAGAGTCACACTGTAATTCTGGCTGGTCTTAAACTCACTATGTACCCAGGCTGGCCTCAAACTCACAAAAACCCTCTTGCCTCAGCCTCCAGAGAGCTGAGATTACAGGTGTACACCACCACATGCAGCCCTGTCACCATTCTGAATGTTAAACCAATGATGAGGACAGCTATTTCCTTGCTCAATTCTGAAGATATTTTTTCCTTTTTCTCACTTCAGCTATTCACTCCTATAGACATACATTTGCTAAATAAGTATAGTCCTTGATCCAAACACCCAACTCTGATCACCATACCCATCAAATGACTTCTTTAACACTTCATTTCTAAGAATTTTTTTTTTTTTACTTCATTACAACTTACAATTCCAAGAATCTATTATTTTCTTCATCATCCATCACTTTGGGAAGATAAAAACTTCCCATTTATCCCCTAAGGTTCACTAGTTCATTATCATAGTCACTCACCTCAGTCAGGGCAAGTAGTTTCTCCTCAGGAAGATGACCACGTCACATCTCACACCCCACAGAATCAAGGTGTAAGGGAATTTAAAAAACAGTCTCTTCTGGACAGGTGTGGTGGCACATGCCTATAATGCCAGCACTGGGAAAGCTGAGGCAGGAGGATTGCCGCAAGTTCAAAGCTAGCCTGAACTGTGTAGCGAAACCCTCTCTCAAAAAACCAAAACCAAGAATAAGAAGTCTTTTCCTAGACAAGACTAGTGCTGTGGTGAAAATGTATTCCCTGGAAACTTAATCTCCAATGCAACAGTAGTAGTAAGTGAGGCCTTTTGGGAGATGCTTAGTTTATGAGGGCTCAGTCCTTAGGAATACATTGGTGTCCTTATAAAAAGGCTTAATAAAAAAAAAAAAAGGCTTAATGGAAAGAGTTCACCCTTTTTTGTTCCTTCTGTCCCTCCCACCCGTTTTTGTCCCTTCTGTCCCATCAGTGCTTTCCTCCCCTCTGGAGAATGTGATAACAAGGGGCCATCTTAGAGGTGGAGACCTGGTTCTCACCAGATATTGAACCTACTGGTGCCTTGATCTTGGACTCAGCCTTAGATCTATTAGAAATAAATTTCTGTTCTTTATAAATTACCCAGTCTCATGTATTTTGTTATAGCAGCACAAAGGGACTAAGACAGCTAGCTAAAATGTAGCATATTCTATTATTAAAGGAAAATGAAAAATACATATTTGAGGACAACTAATGATGGGATTCTGTTAGTTAAGCTCAAATACCAAGCTACTTTCTGTTTTCTCACAAATACCTGATTGAGACCAGGAAAAAACCTACAGCCATTATGATTTTCACTCTAAATCTCAAATGAGTGATCAATTCTACATAACCTTACATGCTCCCTTTAAAAATTTGATCTTTTTCCCTCAAAAAAGTCTAGTTTGTGCCTTCTGTGCTTTTTTCAAGGTTCCAACAATTCTGTACTACTCTTTACACAGAGCTCTTATATGCTATCTTTTATATTGTGGATTAAAAAATGAAAGTAGTCACAGGAATGTCATTTTCCTCCCACCACCAAATCTGCCAACCCAGCAATATATTCCCAACAATAACTTTAACTCTATTTTCTCACTCTTCTCTTTTTTAAAAAGACTTCTCTTTCTATTTTACTTTTACCCAATTGTTGAATTCATTTATACAAATATAAATTGTTCAAATAACACAATATTTCTTCATAATAAAGGTGGCACTGCCAATGGATTTTATTTATGAGTTGGCACACAAATAGATAACAATCATAAATTTATGTGCACCAAATACTGATGCACTCAGCTACATAAAACAAATCTTGACAGACATGAAAGATCAAATAAGCACTAATACAGTTGTAATGGGGGACCTTTATACCCCACTGTCACAAATAGATGAACTAGACAAAAATAATCAATAAGGAAATATCAGAATTAAACAAGCCTGTCAGCAAATGGACTTCATAGATGTGTACAGAGTGTCCTCTTTTACAGTACATGGAATCCCCCTATTCCTTGCAAATGTAAGCACTTCCTCTTGTGCTCAAACTATCATGGAATCTTTCTTGAAGATAAAATACAAAATAAGCAATTCACCTTGTATTATTATGCTTTGTTTTTCTGTTGGACTATTCTCACCAACTTGAAAATAGTCTCTGAAAATCTCACCTTCAAAAAAAAAAGGGTTTGAGGAGAGGATGCTAGGAAGGTGGAAAAACAGGAAGCACTGACAGAGTCTGTCTTCTGTAACTATTTTGGAACTTTGCTGTCAGTTGAAGGCTTGCAGCTTCCAAGGGAAGGCTTAGATCGTAAGTTGCAGTTAATTTGGGGCATTTTCAGCTCTTAGCACAGTAACTGTTACCCATGTCCCACCATTGAGCCCCTTGGCAGGCAGCCAGGCACTCCTTCCAGGAGCAGCTTTCATGCAGTTTTTTAGGAAATGGGGCAGGCAAAAAAGACACTGCTCCAAATATCAGGGATCTGTGCTTCAATCACTGATTGCTTTATCTGAATGCAAATGTGCAAAAAGGCAGATAGTCATTGCTGTAAGTTCCTGCCCATCCGCTGGGAGGTTAAAAGGGCTAGTACCTTCCTCCTCCATCTTCATCTTCATCTTTTTCCTCTTCTGGGAAACATATTAAAGATTATAACATTAAAAGGCAATTGCATATATGGAAGAAGTTAGAAAGTCAATATGCATGCTCAGGGAAAGGCATAGGCTCAGAAAACACCTGAGAAAACCTCACATTTATACCTCAGATGGATCTTTGACACACAGTCATCCCACAAAAACAAAAACAAAAACAAGAACAAAATAGCAAGCCCTGGGGAAGATAATCTGATTTACAGAGTACCTCATTATTAGATTCAAATGTCCAATATTCAACAAAAAAACTGCAGGGCATACAAAGAAATAAGGAAGTATAACCCATTCAAAGAGTAAGGACCAACAAAATTGGTCCCCAGAAAAGCCCTGATGGTAAATCTGTTAGATAAACACTTTAAAACAATTGTCTTATGAGTGCTCAAAGAACTCAAGAAAAATGTGGAAAAAGTCAAGAGAATAATATGTAGCCAAAATGGAAATATGAATAAGTACAAAGCCTAAAAAAGAAATTCTGGAATTTAAAGAGTAAATTCACTAGTAGTACTCAAAGACACAGTTGAGCCGGCAGGAGGGTTTGCGAACTTAAAAACAAGACAATGAAAATTGTCAAGGATGAAGGATAAAAAGGAAAAGAATTGAAGTGAAGTGAGTAAACTCCATGGGACTTATGTGATATCATCAAGCAAACCAATACATGTATTGTAGGATTTCCACAAGCAGAAAAATACCACTAAAAGAGCAGAGAGGATGTTTGAAGAAATAATAGCTGAAAACTCCCCAAATTTAATGAAAGATATGATCATAAACATCCAGCAAACTCAAAGACAGTCATACCAAAGCATATTATGATCAAACTGTTGAAAGCCAAGTGAAAAATCCTTAAAACATCAAGAGAGAAGCAACACATCAAACATAAGTGATACTAAATAAGATTATCAGCAGATTTCTTAACCTTTGAGACCAGAAGATGGCAGACTGATGCATTGAAAGTAATAAAAGAAGACAAAACAGCAACAACAACAAAACTGTCCATCAAAAATCCTATGTTAACAAAACTGTCTTTGAGGGACTGGGGATTTAGCTCAGCAGCACAGCACCTGCCTGGCAAGCGCAAGGTTGTGAGTTCGATTCCTGGTACCGGAAAAAAACACAAAAAAACCTGTCTTTCAAAAGTAAAAATAAAATTAAGCCATCCTCTGATAAACAGATCTTCCTCAGCTTTTCTTTACCTAGTTTTTGTTACCACTACACATTCCCTCCTAAAGAGAGTTTTGTAGGTTAGAATAAAAGGACAGTAGACAGTAACTCAAAGACATATAAAGCAACAGTGATTTCAGTAAAGATAAATACATAGGTAAGTATAAAAGTACTGAGGAGACCATGTTAAGTGAAATGAGCCAGGCATAGACAGATAAATATCACATGGTCTCATTTGTATGTAGACTCTAAAAAAAGTTGAACTCAGAGGGATAAGGTAGAATGATGATTATCAGGGAGTTGGGCATAGGGTGATTGAGGAGATGTTCAAAGAATATAAAATTTCATTTGGAGAGGAGGAATAAGTTCAAGAGTCCTCTTATACAACATGGAAAAGACAGTAAATAATAATGTATTATAGTCTTGAAAGAATAGATTTTAGGTGTTGTCACCACAAGAAAAGATAAACATGTAAGGTTAATTAGTTTGATTTAGACATTCCATAATGTACACAAATTCTAAAATATCATGTTTACATAAATATATACAATTTTTATTTGTCAATTAAAAGAGGTAAATAATAAAAAATTTAAAGCTAGTATTGTTGTTACATTGGTTTGTAATGCTACATTTTGTTTTCTATATGGTTTAAGAGAATAATAAATTAAAAGAATTATTGGTCCTAATTAAGGGAACAGACAAGAAAAGGAAATAAAACATATACAGTTTGGTAAAGAAGAAATAAAACTGTCACCGTTAGATGACAAGACTTTCTATGTAGAAAATCTCAAAGAATTCACAAAAATAATCAAGTGAAAACTTTCAGGAACTCATAAGTGATTATAATAGGGCTGCAGTATGCAAGATTAGTACACAAGACTCAATCACTTTCCTATATATCACAAAGAACAAGTAGAATTTGAAATTGAAAACAAAATTCCATCTATGTTAGCATCCAAACATAAAATACTTAGGTATAAATCTAACAAAATATGTGTAAGATCTGTATAAGGAAAACTATAGAATTCTAATAAATCAAAGAAGAAGTAAATAAGAGGAATAGTGTTATGGTTTGTGTCTGGATGCCCCCTCAAATCCTCATGCAGACATGGGGTGAGCTTCTAGAGTTTATGACTGATCCATAGTCTGATGTTGGGATTATGGGTGTGAGTGCTACACCAGCCCTGGGGCAGGTAGCTTACATACAATATGAGGAAGGGAAAGGAGCTTGCTCTTCCAGTCTGTTTGCCCCTTTTTGCTCTTGTTGCTTTTCCTGTTTTCTGCCACCATGAACTGTTGCACTCTGCCATGTGCCCCACTGCCTTGGAGCCAGCCAAGTATGGACTGAAACCTCTACAAACTGTGAGCTAAATAAACCTTTCCTTTCTTAATTTTGGGTGTTGGGTATTTTGTCTTAGGAACAGGAGTAAAGTAACAAAGGCAAATAGGTAATATTCACAAGATAGGTACACTCAACATTGTTAAGATGTTAGCTCTTCCCAACTTGATCTACAGATTCAATGCAATTCCAATCAAAGTCTTAACAAGATATTTTGTGGACACAAGCCTTACATCTTCCACAAAAATAAACTCAAAATGGATCCCAAACCTAAATGTTAAATGCAAAACTTTAAAACCACTGGGATAATGTAAGAAAAAAATCTAGATGATGTTGGGTTTAATAATCATTTTTTACTTGCAAAACTAAAATAATAATCCATAAAAGAAAGAGTTGATAATCTAAACTTACTAAAAAATAGATAAATTTTGGCTCTCTGAAAGACAGTTAAGAAAATGAAAGGCAAGACTGGAAGAAAATATTTGCAAAATACATAGCAGATAAAGAACTTTTGTCCAAAATATGTAAACAACTGTTAAAATGCAACCACAAGAGCACAATCCATTTTAAAAACATGAATCAAAGACCTGATGTGGCTCAGTGGTATAGCCACTGCTTTGCATGCACAAGGTTGTGGGTTCAATCCCCAGCACCACACAAAAAAAATTATCTCCAAGAAATATCAATGAAGATATATGAGTGGAAAATGTTCTGCATCCTATGTGTTGGAGACCACTACAAAGTGGCTCTGAGCAGGATTTAATATTAACCAATTGGCTTTCCATGTTCACTTGTGAATCTGTCCAAGGCCTAGGCTCCTTATCTGGAAATGGTGGACTCATAGTATGTGAACCTCTGTGAGTTGCTAATCCCTACTAGAACCTGTAGTGGTGGATGAAGCCAGAAAGCCTCAAAGGACAAGATCACAGCCAAGGACACCTGGGTCATATCTCAACTAGATGAAGACTATAGCCTCAGGCATCTCATTCTTCAGTGGATTAACTTCATACCTTACTTATGAGAAGTCCTTGAGTGGTTCTGCCTTTCTTCAGTACTCCCCTCCCTTTTTCTGATAAACAAATAAATATGGGAGACCCAGAGAAGGTGGTGGTCTTAGCCCAGAGAGAATCTTGAATTATGTGACAGGGCTTTGATCCTCCTGGGGCCCTGAAATCATTCCATTTGCCTCTTTATTTAGCCTTTGCCATATATTCATTCAGGAGATTGCAGACCTGATCAGCCTGCAATAACTAAGGGATATTATAAACCCCATAACTATGTGTTTAGCAAAACACAGGTTAAAGCAACAATGAGGTCTACAAACCTATAAGAATGGCCAAAACCCAGAACCCTTGACACTAGCCAGTAATAACAAGGATATGGAACAACAGGAACTCTAATTCACTGCTGATGGGAATACAAAATGTTACAGCAGCTTTAAAAGAGTTAGGCAGTTATTTGTTTGTTTGTTTGTTTTACAAAACTAAATACAACTTTACCATATGATCCAGTGCTCACACTTTTTGGTATTTACCCAAAGGTGTTGAAAATGTATATCCACAAATAAACTTGTATATGGGTGTTTATAGCAGCTTTATTTCTAATTGTTAAAACTAAGAAGCAATTAAGATGTCCTTCAGTAGATGAATAAATAAATTGTGTTTTGTGTAGATGATGGGTATTATTCAGGACCAAAAAGAATCGAGATATCAAGCCATGAAAAGGCTACATAATATATCATTTCAACTACATGACACCTGGAAAAGGCAAAACTATGGAGACATTAAAAAATCAGTGCTTTCCAGGAGGTGCAGGAAGGGCGAGATGAACAGGTGGGGCAAAAAGGCTTTTGAGGGTGGTAAAACTATTCTGATATTAAAATGGTAGGTACCATGTTTCCCTAAAAACAAGACCAAGTCTTATATGAATTTTTGCTTCAAAAGGTGCAATGGGGCTCATTTTCAGGATATATCTGATTTTTTTCATGTACAAAAACTTACTTTTATTCATGTACAAAAATCTACATTTATTCAAATATAGTCACATCATCTTCTCTGAAATATCATCATAACTATCCAAACCCTGAATTCCAGTCTGAATTTCTTGCAGCCCAATTTCTATAGAACCACTGGCCCCAATCTCTCATGTCCAGCAATAGAGCTCTCTTTAAATGAGCACTTCTTGTCCATGTGGCCTGCTCATAATCCACTGGCAACACAGCTGTCAATGATTTTATCCCACAAATTCTTCACCTAAGTCATGACCTCTTGTAGGCCAGGTTTCACAAAATTTCCATTAAATCAAGTGTTAGTTGATGACTTATAAGACAGGAGTGGTAACAAAAATGATAACAGTTAAGAATGATGGGCCACACAAAACTGACAAAAAGTTACAGGCACCAAAATTCAGACAATGTGTCTTTATTTCACATGACTGCATTAAGTACATCTATTGCAACACACGATATATTGAATTATGAAGATTCAAATTACACACAATCACATCCATTTGTTGTCAAGTGTGCATGTCATTCATGAGTTCTGTCTGTACTCCAGTTGGTCATTCAGCAGTAAGTCTCAAGATCATCCATTCACATAGGTGTTTACCTTTCATCCAAAGGCACTCATCTGGGTACTTACAAGTATTTGATCATAATTTATATTATTATTTGTTTTAAGTATTAATATCAATAATATTTATTTATATTTAATTATACATTAATATTATTATTTTATAATTCAATACGTCCATTGTGTGCTGCAAAGATTACTAAATGCATCCATCTGGCTGATAATCTTTTTTATTTTAAAAAATAAAAGAACAAAAACATATTAACAAACACACACACATTTACAAAATAACACAAGAACAATACAAGCAACATTGAAATTCAGACAAGGTGATAGGAAATTAACAATGGTTGTTGTATTACATATTGATTTCTTTTTTTTTTTTTGGTTCCAGGAATCGAACTCAGGACCTTGAGTTTGCCAGGCAGGCACCTGTGCTGCTGAGCTATATCCCTGGCCCCTACATATTGATTTCTTCAAAGTGGTTACTCAGGAAAACAAATACAGACATGTAAGGTTGGTCAACTAATAAATCATTAACTGTTCATTTAAATAAAGCAATAGAAGTCAGTAGTACAACTATGTTAGCTATGCTGTATAGAAATATAAACATAATTTTCCCCTTCTTTCTTTTCTCTTTTCCCTAATCCCAGTTGTTCTTTACTTTTGAGCATTTTCCTTTTGTTTCACA
>NW_004955438.1:4856230-4857251 GCF_000276665.1 Chinchilla lanigera | reverse complement strand
ACCATTTATTGAAGAGACTATCTTTCTTCCATTTAACTTGTTTGGCCCCTTTGTCAAAGATTAGGTGGCTGAGTGTGTTTGTGGTTGTGGCTGTTCCTGTATACAGCATACTGTTGGATTTTGTTTCTTAATCCACTCTGCCAGTCTGTTTCTTTTGACTGGTGAATTAAGGCCATTTACATTAATGGTTATAACTGATATGTGTTGGCTTATTTTTGTCATGTTATTTACTTGCTGTTGGTGTCCTACTTTTTTCTCTGTTTAATTGCTTGCTCTGCTTGTGGGTTCCTTTCTATTGTTGTTCTTGACATTGTGGACATTTCTTTCTCTGTCTAGAATGTCTTTTAGTACTCTTGTAAGGTTGGTTTGGCACTCATGAAGTTCTTATATGCCTCACTTCTGTGTACATCAGAAGCTTTTTCCATGCTTGGGAAATTTTCTGCTATTATTTCTGCAAATATTCTCTTTATGTCATTTGTGTCACCTCCTGCTGTTTGTTGACTCCTGTTAGTCTTATGTTATTTCTCTTTGCCTCATTTTGCAGCTGTTGAATTGATCTTTCCTGGTTCCTTGTTAATTTTAAGAGATCTTTCCTATTTTGTTAGCTGCCATGCTGTCTTTGAGAACTGAAATCCTATCTTTGGCTTCACTCAAGCGGTTTTGCCAGCTTTTGACATAAGTTTTGATTTCCTGGATGTCTCTTTGAATCTGTTTCATGCATTCTAGTTCACTCCTAGAATTTTTCATTTAACATTTCCATCAGTTTCCTATGCTCATCTATTTTTTATATATGTCTTCTTTCATTGTGCTGAGCAATTCTTTCATTATGGTTGTCATTTCCTTTTTTACCTGAGACATTATTTCTGATCTGCTCTGACGTCTTCTATGGCCTGACGGAGTTGTTTTTTTACTTCCATTGCAATCATTTCAGCAATTTCAGGTGTGTATTTACCAAGTTCTCCTATGTCAATGTCTCCTGGACTTGTTCTGGGCCGGGTGGAGTTCTGAGATTGCATTTTAT
>NW_004955438.1:4854159-4855464 GCF_000276665.1 Chinchilla lanigera | reverse complement strand
CATAATGATCACATTCATTATAGGGAATTTGTACCTGCACATAATATATCTTGATTCTTTTTTTTCCCCAATTCCCTTCCCTCCTTCAACTCTTTTTCCCCCTCCTTATTTACAAAGCTTTGTTTCCATTTTTTTTCTTCCATTCCTTTTTCTCTTTTCTTTTTCTTCCTTGCTGACAATCTTATCTGGGGCTTACTTTTGGGGTAAGGCTTATATAAAACCAGCCTAAGGCTTATTTTCTCATTAGGTCTTATTTTTGGAGAAATATAGCACATGTCATTTATACAGTTGTCCAAATCCATAGACTGTACAATGTCAAAAGTGATCCTCAATGTAAACTATGGATTTGGAATGATAGTAATATGTAATGATAGTAATGTGCAATAACAATGATAATAATGTGTCAAAGTAAAAAGTAGTTCCTTTGACTATAGCTAATGAACCATTTTTGGCAGGGCTGTTGATAATGGGGAAGTTGATGAATGTGTGGAGGTGAAGGGTATGTGAGAAATCTCTGTACCTTCTACTCAATTTTGCTGTGAACCTAAAATTGTTCTAAAAATAAATACTATTTTAAAAAATTGGTTTATATTGGGGACCCATAATGTATAAAATATAATTTTATAACATCAACAACTGAAAGGCCTGAATGGAGTTTTAAAGGATTAAAGTTCTTGTATGTTATTTAAAATAAGATCCCAAATCAATAACCTAATTTTGCAATTTAAGGAACTAGAAAAAGAAGAACAAACTAAACTCAAAGTGATCAGAATTAAGGAAATAATAAAGATTTGAGGACAAATAAAATAGGGGGTTAAAAAAATAGAGAAAATCAATGAAATCAAAAGTTGATTCCTTGAAAATCCAACAAAATTAGCAAACCTTTAGCTCAACAGACTAAGAAGGGAGGAGACTCAAATCACTAAAGTCTGAATTAAGGTTGGGACATTACTGCTAATCCTACAGAAAAGCATATAAGACATGGATGAAGGTATATAAACAAACTAGATAAACTAAGTGAAATCTATAAATTCTTAGAAATTCTATAAACCCTACCAAGACTAAATTACAAAGAACGAGATCAAGTGCACTCATAGCTAGTAAGGAGATTAGGTCAGTAATAAAAATTTCCTAACAAATAAAAGCCCTGGATCTGATAATTTTACTGGGAAATTCTACTAAACTTTTAAAGAGCTACCAATGTCAATCCCATCTATTTAAGGGAGACATGATATCTTTGCTCATTTTCCTAAATTTCCATATTGTTATGGTTTATATATAGATGTTTCCCCAAAGCCTCATGCA
>NW_004955438.1:4844593-4845938 GCF_000276665.1 Chinchilla lanigera | reverse complement strand
ATAAAAGGAATAAACATAGGAAAGGGAGAATCTAAATGATCATAATTCACAGATGACATGATATTCTACATAGGACCCTAAAAACTTCACCAAAAAACTTGTAGATTTAATATTCAAATTCAGCAGTATAGTGTGATACAAAGTCAACACTCAAAAATCAATAACATTCCTGTACACAAGCAACAAATCCACAGAGAAATTAGGGAAAGTACACCCTTCACAATAGCATCTAAAATGAAATACTTAGGAATCAATCTAACAAAGGATGTAAAAGATCTGTACGGTGAAAATTGGAGTTCCCTAAAAAAGGAGATGGAAGAGGATATCAGATATCAGATAATGGAAAGATATCCTTTGTTCTTGGAAAGGAAGAACCAACAGTGAAAATGGTCATACTCACAAAATTGTTATACAGATTTAATGTACTCCCAATCAAAATACCATTAGCATACCTCACAGATGTAGAGAAAACATTCCTAAACTTACCTGGAACCAGAAGAGACCAAGAATAGCTATTGTGGGCAACAAAGGCAAGTCAGTGGGCATCACAATCCCAGACGTGAAATTATACTACAAAGCTACTGTGATAAAATCATCATGTTACAGGCAACAAAAGGCCTGAGGATCAGTGCAACAGAATAGAAGATGCAGACACAATCTCAAACACACTCAGCCACCTTATCTTTGACAAAGGAGCCGAACATGTTCACTAGAAGAAAGACAGTCTCTTTAATAAATGGTGCTGGAAAATTGGCTTTCCACATGCAGAAGACTAAACTCGACCCATGTCTATCACCATGCACTAAACTAAAGTCAAATTGGATCAAAGATCTAAATATTAAAATAGAAACACTAAATTTACTGAACACAAAATAGGTAGAAATCTCAGACATAGGTGTAGGCAGAGACTTCATGAACAAAACCCAGTCTACAAGGGAAATACTACAAACAACAAATGGGATCTCACCTTATTAAAAAGCTTTTGCACAACAAAAGAAATCACCAACAGAGTGAAAAGACAACCCACAAGTGGGAAAAAATTATAGTCAGTTGTCCCTCAGACAAAGAACTTACATCTAGAACATATAAAGAATTAAAAAGAATCAGACCCCCCCAAATTCAAAGGCCTAATCCAAAAATGGGCATCTGAGATGAATATGCAGATGAAGAAGTACAAATGAAAAATAAATACATGAAAAAATGTTCAACATCACTGATCATTCAAGAAAGGCAAATTAAAACAACACTGAGATTCCATGTCATTCCAGAAAAAATGGCTATCATCAAGAAGCCAACCAATAACAAATGCTGGCTGGGCTGTAGGGAAAAAGGAATCCTTCTCCAC
>NW_004955438.1:4840637-4844283 GCF_000276665.1 Chinchilla lanigera | reverse complement strand
TCAGACCCATATGTGTAGACATCATATTGTCTCACTAGTGTGAGAAACTGAACAAGTAAAGTCCAAAATGTATAATAGATACAGTGAATATTTACTTATTCAGAAGAAAAGACAAACTGTGATGGGGGAAAGGGGAAAGGAAGGAAGGGAAAATGAAAAAAAAATTTATACACAAGATAGTTAAGATAGTTATACAGCTAGTTTCTCTTAGTTTGTTGAAAAGAATTGTTTGTGCTAATATTGTGTGAACATGGTAGCATGCCTATATTTTGTACTCTGAATAACTACTATGAAGACAATAATACACAATGTATTAATTATTGTAACTCTCCTACTAACATGTTTTTATTATTTTTATTTTTTTCTTTAAAATAAAAAAAAGCCTGCCACCTGATACAACTGTAAAACTGTATTACCTCAATTCTCTTGTCAATATTGTCACCAGAAGCAGCTTGTCACTTGACACTCACTGATAGTGTTTTGATATGAGTCTCCAAGCAAAAGTCAAAGAGATGATGGGTCAATATCTCAAGTGAGCATCTTGTGACTATCAATTTGTATTTAATATATGGCAATCCAAAGCAAAGACATGAACTCCATTTTTAGGACTCAAGCCTACAAGTATAACAGCAAAAGTATATTAAAGTATACACACAAGAATATTGTTGTTTCAGTATTAATAATAGCAAGAAGATAAAATGGCCTTACTTTACAACTACTGGAAATATTACATTATTAAGAACATCTCTGGTGCTGGGGATTTAGCTCAGCAGCACAGCGCTTGCCTAGCAAGTGCAAGGTTGTGAGTTCAATTCCCGATACTGGAAAAAAACTAAAAAAAAAAAGAACATCCCTGCAGCCATTAAAAATATCTGAGACAGTTTAAAACTTAGTAAAATAGAAAGAAGTCTATGATTACACAAAAAGCAAGTGGCATATAAAATTTTAGGCCTGAGTCTATTTCTTTAAAAGACAAAATGCACTTTCTTTGCATATGTGTGTAGATCTAGAGAGGTCTTGCAAGTATAGAAAGAGACAGGTGTGACTGCAAGGTGTCAGTGAATGACAGGGATAAAGGAATGCAAAAGTTTCATAATTTATGTAATTTTTATTTGATGGCTTTTTGTAATTTAACTTCTTGTTTTGTTGATTTTCCTACTGTAAATACATTTTAAAAATTTCATGACTGATTGATGTATTAGTCAGCTTTCCCTTGCTGAAACACAATATCTGACACCTGCAATTTAAAGCAGGAAAGGCTTATTTTGATTCATTCTTAGTGAGTTCAGTCCATGGTTGGCTGTCTTTAAGGCAGAAATACCATGGTGAAGGAAACCTGCTTGTACCACAGCAGTCAGGAAGCAGAGAGTAAAAGGAGGAGACAAGGACAAGAATACACACTTCAAGGTCATGCCCCAGTGAACTACCTCTTCTAACCAAGCCCTGTCTCCAAACACATTAGATACAAACCATAACAGTTTTGTCCCTGGCCACCAAAAGGGTCATGACCATCTCATTATGTAAAATAAATTTAGTCTATCTCTAAGTTTCACCAAAGTCTTACATTTGTGCATTGCTGAAAAGTTCAAGTCCAAAGACTCCTTTGAAACTCATGGCAAACTCTAAGTTGTGAGTCCCTGTAAAATCAAAAAGAAAGTTAAATACTTCCACAGGGTAAACATTCCCATTCCACAAGGGAGAAATGGGGGAACAGAAAGAAATGGGACCAAACTAAGATTAAAACCCAGAAGGATGAACATTAAATCTTGTAGCTCCACATCCAGCACTCATAGCAGATTGTGTTGAGAGCTCCAAAGGACTAGTTAGGGCAGTCCTATTCATCTGACCTTGACAGTTGCAACTCATGTGGCCTCTCTCTTGGAATGGCTCCACTCATTGCCTGTAACTTTCTTCAGCAGAATGTCCCATATTTCTGTATTCTCCAACTCCTGGAGGTATCCATTGGACTTTGGCTTCTCTCATAGCTTCACACACTGCTCTCACAGGCACATACTACCTGGCCTCCCAGGCCTTCCAAAATCTAGGTAGAAGTCTCTGTGACCCCATAACTCTTACATTTTGCATGCCTGAAAAACTAGCACCACATAGATAATACTATTTTCTGCCAATCTGAGCAGTAGCCAGACCCCCTTGGTTCATGGCTGCAGTGTGTTGGGGACCACAAATTCACAATGGCCAATTTTGCATACTTACCTAAGGGATAAAGGGAGGTTTGGGATTATTGGTTCCACCCTTTTGAGATTTCTCATTATCTCTTTAGGGGTGGGCCATCCTGTCCTACCCACTAAGACTAAAACTAAGGCCACCAAGATTAAAAGACACTCCAGGGCAAGATCCTTCTTGGCATACAATCACCTCTGCCCTCTTGAGTCATCAGACAATCCCTTCCTTAAATCCCTTCCTTGATCAATAAAAAGTACATGCTGAGGTTCTGGCTGCCTTGGGGCCTTTTATTTATTGTGAACAACTGGTCGCCCCTGATCCCCACTTTGCTGCCATTTTGTCTCTTGCTCTTTCTTTCCATTGTACGCCCATAAACCCTAGCAGGAGATTGGAGACTCAATGCAGGGGTCCCTGACACTGCAGCAGTCTCTGAGTGCCTGCATGGCTGAACTTTGGGAGCCAACTTTTCAGGCTCTTCCTTTCTAGCCCA
This sequence comes from Chinchilla lanigera, assembly GCF_000276665.1. NCBI lineage: Eukaryota > Metazoa > Chordata > Mammalia > Rodentia > Chinchillidae > Chinchilla > Chinchilla lanigera. The sequence goes on along the minus strand of NW_004955438.1, from coordinate 4,841,609 downwards.
GCTTTTCATCATTCAGCTCTGCTTTTTACTCCTGATTCTCACTGTAAATCTAACAGAAAGCAGCCAGCAGTATTCATGCCACAACCTGAATGTTAGGTTGCTTTCAAATTACCTCCACCAGATTGATTAGTCTGTCACACTTAATCTGTCTCCCACAAAGTCTCAAGACATGGGGAAAATGTAGATAAATTTTTTGCCATGAATAATGCACATGGCCAGCTGCCAAAGGAGTCTTCATTCCCAAATGAAATCTCCTAAGCTTGCTCTTTACTGTGCATATTCCTATCAGCATTCTGGTTTTCTGAGCTCTGACCAGTCTCAATAATCCAACACTGTTTACAATATTCAAGGGCTTCACTAGTCTGTATCTCCAAACTTTTCCAAGCCCTCAAACCAGTTGCACAGGCTTCTAAACCACAAGGTCATGTACAGTCACAGCAAGAGCTGCTCTCCTAATAACAAAATTTGTACTAGGTTTCTCTAAGTAAACAGAATCAATAGAAAATATATGTCTTAGTTACTTTTCTCATTGCTGGGACAAAATATCTGATACCCACAACTTAACGGAGGAAAAGTTTATTTTAACTCATAGTGTGTAGAAGTTTCAGTCCATAGTTGGCTGGATTGAAGGCAGGGTAGCATGGCATAGGGACATGGCAGGCAGGAAGTAGTATGAGGGAACATGGGAGCAGTATGGTTTTATCCCTAAAACCAGCATGATGTGGATGATGCAGTATGCTGCCAGCTGGAGCAGTAGCCAGGTCTTCTCCTCTGGTTTTAGGAGTTGAGGAACTGGATTGCTGTGTGCTATGAATCTAACCTGGAGGAACAAATTCCCTAGGCAACTGCCATTCTGGAAAATAGTTCTCTGGGGCTCTCTTCTCAAAGCAATCTTTCACCTTTGCAACTTTGAAGCTGCAAAGGGTCAAGTATTGCTGGTTCTTGTATCACTCTCAGGCCATATTTTCTATT
>NW_004955438.1:4825037-4839734 GCF_000276665.1 Chinchilla lanigera | reverse complement strand
TTACCTTCCCAAATCCCCTCCTACGAGTGCATGAGGTTTTGCTGGGGACATTCAGATAAAAACCATAACAATATGTATACAAGGCTATTTATTAGATAGGTATGCAGGAGCAGGGTTAGGAATCCACAATGCCAATCTGCAAGGTCAGAGGTAGGAAAGTCCACAATGTCTATCTGCATGCTGGAAAGCCAGTGCATCCAAGAATTACTCAGCCCAAGAAAATGAAAGCCACAAAACAAGAATCAAGAACACAGCACCAGTTCAAGGTCAAAGGCCTAGAAGCTTGCTGGAGAGTCACCAGTGCTAGACTGTATTGCCTGAAGAAACTGGAGACCTGGAGAATGATGTCTAAAGACTATGGCAGCAAAGGACGTACCCATTTAATACTGGAGCTCTTCCTTCTTTCCCTTTTCTTCTGTCCAGTGTGCAGGTCTATAGGTTGGTACTACCCACATCTGGTGTGGGTCTTCTTCCCTCAGTTTGCTGGCCTACATGTCAGTTATCCACAGGCATGCCCAAATCTGTGTTTTACTAATCTGCCAGGCATTTCTGAATCCATTGAAGTTAACATAGGATTAACAGTCACAACTGAGGATAGGATTAAGTAAGGTAAACATAGAGACTAAGAATATTGAAATTTTGCAAGTGGACTGTATTTGATCATCATTATTCAAATACATTTTTTAAGTCAAACAGAAGGGTTGGAAGTGTAGTTCAGTGGTACAGTACTTGCCTAGCATGCAAGAGACGCTGGGTTGAATCTTCATCACCATCAAAAACAAAACAGAAAATTCTGATTTTACTTTTAAGCCAATACTGGAAAAATACATTGTGGTTGCTGGGCATAGTGGCACATGCCTGTAATCACAGCACTCTGGGAGGGTGAGGCAGGAGGAGTGCATGTTTGAGCAAAGCTGGGTAACTTAGTGATTTAGCAAGATCAAGGATCAATTCCCAGTTCCCGGGAAAGAAAGAAAAGAGAGAGAGAAAGGCAGAGAGAGATGGAAAGAAAGGAAGCAAAAATATTATGATCACTGAAAAGAGGCTATGTTTGGTATTCTATAACTATTGCATTAAGAAAAACCAAAAGCAAGGAATTAAGAAAAATGGAGAAGAGAAAAAAGGAAAATAAGTATATGGAAAAGGAGAGTTTGCAAGAAGGAATTTAGTGTTCATGATTGTTGTTTGCTAAAATTAAAGAGCATATAGAAGCAGGTATGTGATGAATTCTACACTTTGAAAATAAAATTATTAGTGATAAATTTCACTAAGGAGAATACAAAATACATTTAGAAATGAAACATCTTTATGAACTGTGGTTTCTTAGCCATGTGTTTTTTTCTAGATTCAGATAAATTTTGCCATCCTGTGGGCAAATAACAGTATTAATTGTCTTTTATCTCACACACTGCAAGATGATATATCTGGAGGCTGAAAATCTACCACTTTAATTTAAAAGTTATTGAGGAATGGTAATGTATTTGAAAAGTGAGCAATTATATCTCTTCCCTAAAGGTTTATATAAAGATTTTAGCTTTAGACAATCTGAGTCATTCCAGAAAATCAACTTTTTAACTGTTATAGAAACAGAGAAATTGGATACTGAAATGATGTAGTTTCAAAAAAGCTGGTGGAAAATGTAGAAATTTAGAGTCTGTTATGTGTTTTAGCTCAAACTTGGAATTTCTTCTTTGATTCTAATTTTGCAGATAAAAAAACTTACACATCAAAAAGATAGATATGTTTGCTTAATTGGTGGACTTGGTTCAGAACTGTGTTCTAAATTCCTAATGTTTGCTCCATTCCACCACTCAACAAGATCTAGACAAAGACAAAATAGAACTCACTATGTAATTCTCTGTACTATAAATATTTTGCAGCCTCTAACATTTATTGAGGACCTACTTTGGGCCAAGCACTATGCTAAGGGTCTTAGATGAATTATCTTTCAATTCTCACACAACTGTCTAATATTAATGCCATTTTATAGATGAGGTGAAGGAATTTGCTCATGATAGGAGTAAGGACAGTGTCTAAATCTACTGATTCTAGCGCTCATGCTTTTAGGTACTTGACATACCATTCATTCTCTCATTCAACATATACTTTCTCTCCTAATTACTGTGCAACAACATTGACATAGGAATGATTTATTTTTCTACTAGCATATTGAGAGTTATACCACTGGTTCATTAAGCGAGACAGAAATTTTTTTACCACGAAAATGATCATCCTTCATTTTCTTGTTTTATGGAAGCATTTGAAAAATAAGGCTAGACAGAAATGTTTTCATTTTAGAGTATCTCACTAGAAAATGACTACTTTTGCCAAATTCAATAATTGAGTAACTGCTATTTGAAATTGGAAGCTGATTTTCAACTGAAATAGAAAAAGAGGAAATGAGTTATTCAAATGATTTTAACAAATGCTTTTTGGTGATGTGGGCAATTATATTTAATTGGGGTGAAGTCTCAGTTTCAAGTTTCAATTTTGTGTAATCTGTAAAGTTTTTCTCCTCCTACATGAAATTTAACATATTATATTGTGTTAAACATTATTTGACAAACACTATTTGACAAATTTAGGGAACAACATAATCTCATTCAGAACCTTCACATAATCCTGGACTGACTGCTTCTTATTTGTAAGATAGGTAAAACAGCCTTAAACTTTGACCTCTGAAATTTCACATGTAAATAGTAATATGACCTTAGGGAGATTATTGCTTAATTTGAGTCTTGGTTTCCTATTCACAATACAGGGATAATATTACTCATCTCATTAGACTGTTATAGGCTCTAAAGGACATATTATATGATTAAAGCTTTAAAAAAACACTACCACATAAATTCATTATTCCTGTTATTGCTCATCAATTTGACAAGGAACACAAAATAAGCTCATCTTTAGTTTTCTTTAAATCTCCTTTTTTCTGTTCAAATATCCATTCATTCTATTTACTAGTAAAAACTTTGTGAAATCATTTTATATTAATCCCAAGTCTTAGTTCTCAAGGAAGCATTTAAATTGTATCCTTTGCTTTTATTCTCCTGTACCTTTGTTTTTGTTTGTTTTTTTGTACCAGGAATTGAACTCGGGATCTTGTGCTTGCCAGGCAGGCACTTGTGCCACTGAGCTATATCTCTGGCCCTTCTCCTGTACCTTTGTTAAAAGACTGGTCCTCAATATCATGTAACTATGTACCTTTCTTACTTCCATTCTAGTTGGGGATCTGTAATAATCTTCATCTCTCATTTTGTAACACCCACTTCTAGTTAAAGTGATTTCTACCATGGGAAGGTAAATTCTGGAGAATAATTCCCTCTGCTTCCAGTTTCAGTACAAGTCCAGCACTAGAAATCTGAAAATTGGGAGGTTCCATAATTCAAAAGTTTTAAGTGCTGAAATGATGCCACAAGTGGAAAATTCCACTCCTGACCTCATTTGATAGATCACAGTCACAATACACTAGGAAAATTCCATAAAATTGCCTTCAAGCTATGGCTATAGGGTGATTGCTGTAATTTAGCTCTAAAACACATCCCTGCCCCCCAAGTCTCATGTGTTTAGAAGATGACTAGAACATGGGGATGATATATGCATCAATTGATTAGTCTATTGACAATTTAGTACTTCATGTGCTGTTAAGGTCTGGGGCCTGTTAAGAAGAGGCAGATCTTTGGGGGCATGACCTAGTAGGTGGTACTCTTGTCCTTGGTCTCTCCCTTCTCTCTGTTTTCAGGCTACCATGATTTGAAACCCTTTTTCCCCCCATGCACCCCTGCCATTTGGCTTCTACCTTGGAGCCAGCCAACTATGGACTAAAACTGTAAGCCAAAATGAAGTTTTCTTCATTTAAGTTGTGAGTGTTGGGTATTTTGTCCCAGCATGGAATAAAGTAACTAAGACAGTGATAATGAAACATGAATGAATTTCCTGTTGAGATTTGGGACCCATCTCCAGATGTATATGTAAATATTCCAAAATCCTAAAACATCTAAAATACTTGTTCAAAGCATTTTGGATAAAGGATACTTAACATGTAATAGTTCTCTAAGATATAGTTTGCAGATTAGCTACACATCAAATTTCCCTGTTGTGATGTATTTCATTGTAAAGTTAAATCTGCAGAATTCTCTGTCACATATGATACCTCAGGCTACTAAGATACTATAAGATAGCCCCAGCTACTAGGGATCCTGAGACAGGAGGATCATTTGAGCACAGAAGTTCAAGGTATGCCTGCGTGACACAGCAAGCCCATACCTCTATCAGTTGAAGGTAGATGAATAAGAGTATGAAGTTGGTAGGTAAATCAAAGGTCCTTTGGCCATGAAAACAATATGTTTACAAAAAATATGCATAAGCACTGTAATTTTTACCAAATTTAATTGTCTCAAATTATAGCTATTCAACTTATGATTCAAGGTAAGGTATACATAGCTAAGATCTAAGAATTAGATATTGAAGAAATCCACATAATTAAATAGTGTTTAATCATGGTTATAAACTGGGAATGGTGGTGCATGTTTATAATCCCAGCACTCCTGGAAGTGGAGGCAGTAAAATTGCAAGTTTAAACCCAACCTGAGCAATTTAGCAACTTAGTGAGACCCCCCCCAAAAAAATAAATAAATACATAAATAAATGGCTCAGGATATAGCTCAGTGGGAAGCCCCTAGGTCTAATCCCTAGTACTGTCCTCTCCCCCAAAATTCTGATTACATTTATTATCTAATACTAGATCTTCTTGAGAATTTCTACCAATTCTTCATTGGGCTCATGTTCTACACTTTTTAATAAAAGATTTCAAACATAAAAATGTATAGAATAATATGGTGAATCTCATCTTCAACAATTATTGACTCATGGCTTGTTTCATTTGTGTATATCCCATCAATGACCCTGCTTCTGTGTTACTTTAAAGCAAATCTCAGAGCTCATATCATTTCATCCTTAAAATTTTCAGCAGCATTTTTGAGAGACAAGCACTTTTCAACATAAAACCATAACCATACATAACTGCCAGGTGTGGTGGTGCATTACTTATAATCCCAGCACTCAGGAGGCTGAGGCAGAAAGATCAGCATGAGTTCAAGGCCACCTTGGGCTACACAGTGAGCTCAAGGCCAGCATGCACTGGAAAACAAACCTTGCTTCAAAAAAATCAAAAAAAACCCTTTCATCAAGTATTCAGCAAGTATTTGAATTTCTCATTGTCATTTAGTTCTTTTTTTACATTTTGAATAAGGATCTCAGTAAATTCCACACATTGATAGACTGTTTTTTACATTTGATCTTAACCAAAAGAATAAAAAGCAGTTGATTATTCTTTAAATGTCTTTTAATCTATATAGATTCCATTCTTTCTCCCCATACAGTTATTTATTAAGGGCCAGATCATTTGTTCTATAGCTTTCCAAGATCTGGATTTTGCCGACTGCCTTCTGAATATATAACAATATATCCCTGAATCCTCTGCTATGTGTGTAAACTGTTAACAGGATGTGTAAACTTGATCAAAGTTTTCTTATGGGGGTGATGTAGGGTGGGCCAAGACCATCCCATAAATAGTAGCATGGTTTTCACAAGAAAGCACATAATTTCCAGTAGTATACAGTATCTGGCTGTTTTCTTTTTGTAATGTTGGTAGATATCAGTGCTAAAAACCTCCGTATCAATTCATTCAGAGCTGCAAAATGGTGCTATTCTATCATCCCCCCCCCACTTACCAGCTATAATAAGTTCCTTTAGTGAGAAACTTCCTCTAATCTATTGTATTAGTTTTCTGAGACTGTTGTAATAAATTACCAGAAACTTGGCATAAAATAATTGAAATTTATCCTCTCATAATTCTAGAGGCCAGAAGTCCAAAATAAAGATGTTGGCAGGGTCCCACTTTCTCTAGAGGAGGATCCATTCTTTAGCTCTTCCAAATACCTGGTAGGTCTGGCATTCTTGGTGGCAGCCAGCATGCTTTGTGGGTACAGTGCTCCCATTCCTACCACTGTGCTCATACTTCCTCCTCCTCCCATTCTGTTTCTTCTTCTATATTGTGCATCTTATAAGAACACTCCAGCCAGGTGTGGTGGTACATGCCTATAATCCCAGCACTTAGGAGGCTAAGACAGGAGAAGCTCCATCAGTTTGAGGCCAACCTGGGCTACATAGTGAGTTCAAGGCCAGCCTGAACTACACAGTGAGACCCTGTGTAAAAAGAAAAAAGAACACTCATCATTGGATTTAGCTAGGATCTACTTAGGTAATCTGATAATGCAGGATGGTATCATCACATTTCCTTTAACCGAATTATACCAGGAAAGGTGATTTTTCTATATAAAGTAATATTCACATGTTCTAGGGTTAGGATATGGTCATATCTTTTTTTTGAGCAACCCCTCAACCCACTATATCTACTATTTGATACTTTGTGGTATAGCATGTAGGAAAAACTAGGTAAACGTTTGACTCTTTATTAGCCAATCTTCAAAACAATGAGTTTGTAAGCCAGGCATGGTGGCACACTCCTATAATCCTAGTACTTGGTAGGCTGAGACAGAAGGATCATGAGTTCAAGGTAAGCCTGGGCTACACAGGAAGACCTTGTCTCAAAAAACCAAAACAAACACAGTCAAACAAACAAAAAAAAAACCCAAAAAATTGGTCGTGATGATATATGACTCTAATATCAGCACTATAGTCCACTGAGGCAGAAGGACTACAAGTTCAAACCCAGCCTGGTCAATTTAACAAGGGCATATCTCAAAAAAAAAAAAGAAAAAAATTTTTGATGGTGGTGGGGCTGTAGCTCAGTGTGAAGGCTATGGATTCATGAAGGAATGGAGGGTGTGGGGAAGGAAAAGGAAAAAAAGTTGTTTCCATAGCATCCTCTAGTGAGAAATTTCAAGTTTCGTTCTTTTATTTCTTTTAAAGTTGTTTTTTAAAAGTTTCACCCTTTTAGCAGCACAATAAAGTAACGGACTTGAAGATCTGATATAGTTCAATTTGCTACAAGCTCTATCTAATTGATACTCAAGGTGGCTCAATTTGCCCGGCCAACAGGAACCTATCTCTTCATACTGGTTCCTGAATTCTTTTGAGAAGATTCTAGTAGTTTTTGATATTTTCTATTGTTGGTTGAATGGTATCACAGTAAAACAATATGCTTAAATCACACACCCCCAATACTTTAGAAAATAGTCTTATTGGAAATACACTCTTTCAAAGGCAATCAAATTAAAATGAATCATTACAGTAGGCCCTAAACCAATATGACTTGTCTTATTATAAAAAGGGAAACAGGTACAAGGACATATATGTTAGAAAGAAAATGATGTGAAGACACAAGAAGAATGTCATGTGAAGGTGAAGGTGAGACTGGATGGATGCAGTTGCAAGCCAAGAAACATCAAGGATTGCTGGCCATGGGGCAACAGGCAAGGAAGGTATGCTTACTAGTCAGGGTTCCTCAGAGGAAAGAAAAAATAGGGAATATTATTAGAATTGGTTCATGTCATTATTAACACTGAGAAATGCAATGATCAGTTACCTGTAAGCTGCAGAGCCAGGAGGCCAGTGGTGCAACTCAGTCCAAGTCCAATCCCAATTCTAAAGACCTGAAAACCTGGGGATCTTATGGTATAAGACCCGGCCCAAGCTGCAAATTGGAGTGGCGGTCAAGAGCACAAAGGAATCATGTAAGTCCAAGAACCAGGAGCACTGATGTCTGAGGACAGAAGATGGGTATTCCATGTCAGAAAGCAAATTCACTCTTACTCTGCAATTGTGTTCTTTTCAGCCTCTCAGTGGACTGGTCCACGCTGGTGAGCACAATCTTCTTTACTCAGCCTCCTGATTCAACTGCTAATTTCTTCGGGAAACACCTTCCCTGGAATCAGACATGCCAGAAATAATATTTTACCAGCTATCAAGGCATCCATTAGCCCAATCAAATCAACACATAAAATTCAGCATTACAGAAGTATTCCACCGAGTGTCAAGGAGATAGTAGATTTGCCAACACCTTGGATTCAGACTTTAGAACTGTGAAACAGTGAATTACTATTGTTTAATATAATCTAGTTTGTAGTATCTTGTTATCACAGCCCTGAGAAATGAATACATTTTCTTTGTTCCCTGTATGAAAAGTTATTTTATACTTGGTTTGTATTAGGTTGGTCAATACTTGGCAATTTTATTTGGTTTAAACTTATATTTTTCTTGTCTCATTCCTATAGTAGTACCCCAAAGAGCCTCTATTTCTTTTAGTAAAAAAAATTTTTTTTTTACTCATAATCCAGGAGCAAGAGATTCTTATGAAGCAGGATTAGTCAGTGTTTCAAAGCTTTTTCAGAAATATGCATATTTTATAAGACAAAACATTAGTGTTGGCGTTTTTGCTGTTGCTTTAAGAAAAGGAAATTTCCTGTCTTTGACTTGGAATCACGTATTTCTCAACAAAGCACTGGTCTTGAAGTACCATAATCTAGGTATCAGGTGTACTCAGGCTACTGGGTTAGTCATGTTTTTCTAGGCCTTTGAGAACTTAAGGAAAAAACTTATGAAGAAAAAAATCATACTTTCTAATTCAGAATTGTTACTTATCCTCTGTATCTTACCTGCATTTCCTTTCTCCCATGTTGACAAGAAATCAGTGTTTAATCCAGCAGACTAAATAAAGACCACTCTCACCAGTGTGGACAGGCCGCATCCAAGTCAGCAAGGCCCTATTCTCAAGAATAATTTGTATTATATAACTAGAGTATAATATAATCACTAATATTCTTTATCTCACATTTCACATAAAAAAAATAGCAAAGTAGCTGGCTGTGGTGGTGCACACCTGTAATCTTAGCTCTTGCTAGCCTGAGGCAGGAGGATTGTGAGTTTGAGGTCAGCTTGGGCTATGAAGTACTGTAAATCCTTCTCTCAAAAAAACCAATCACACACACAAAACAAAATAAAACTATACTACATATACAAATACCACCACCACCAAAGCAAATACATTTTTTGACATTTTGTTTTACCCTTCAGAATATCCTACCACTGATATATAGTCAAATTACGGATTGTTTAGTCACTTGGAATTCTTCCTCATGGAGTAACTTGATACATTAAGTTGTTTTATTTTATTTTCAGTTTAGGGAATATTTTTACAAAAGGTAATTTTCTATAAGTAAAATATTTATGTTTCCAGAGTCAGTCCTAAAAAAAAAATGTATATTGAAATAAACCTAGTTTCTTTTCCTGTTTTCTCCATACTACTCTCTCTCTACCCTTTTGGTAACTCTTTTTTTAAAATTATGGTTTATATTTCTTTTTAAAAATGTAAGCAAGTCTACTGTGCACATTTACATATTTCCTCTTTTCTTAAATGGTAGCATACAAAGAGCACTTTTTCTACTTTGCTTTTTTTACTTACTACTGTATGTAAAGATGATTACATAGTAGTCTAGAGAGATATATCTCATTCCTTCTTATGGCTGCATAGTACCGTCTTATAGGTTATTCAACCAATTGCATTATAGGAACATGGACATATAATCATCTTATATGCAATGTCTCTTTTTTTGTTTTTGGTGTTATAAGCAGTCCCACAGTGAACATGGGGCAGAGTCCTAGAATTGGTACTACTAAATCCATGGGCAAAGGCATTTAAAATTTTGGAGTTGCCCTAGTTACCTTCTTGTTTTCTGGACAAAATACCTGACAACAACAAAGGAAGAAAGGTTTATTTTAGCTCACAGTGGGTAGAGGTTGCAGTCCATAGTTGGCTGGCTCCAAGGCAGGGTGGTATAGCAGAGGAGCGTGAAGAGAAGAAACAGTCTATGGCATGGAAGTAGCACCAGCAACAAGCCTTCCTTTCCCTTTTATCCCATCCAGATTACAAGCCATTGGATGGTGCTAGCCTTTCCCTCACCCACACTTAGAACTACAATACACCAGTCAGTGGACTAATCCAGCTATTACACACCCATGAGTCAGTATCACACACAGTAGGTCAAGACATTACCAAAAGTACCACCTGGGAACACATAGGCTTTGGGAGCTTATTCTCGATATAAGATACAACAAGAGTCATATCTCCTGGTAGCATATAATTATTATATTTACATACAGTGATTATCTTGTGTGCTCATGATTTCAGGTATTAAAACTTGGGAAAATTTCTTGTGATTGATTGCTGACTATTGGCATTATCAAATGGTAGTATTCTATAAAGTGAATTTAAAAGATCTTTGCTTAGATATTAGTGTACCTGTTATACACTTACCACTGCTAATAGATTAGTGTACCTGTTCTACACTTACCCCTGCTAATAAAAACACCAAATACTTGTCAAAGCACTCTCTAATAACTTTGATATTCCCAACAGTCACAGGGTGATGGTTGTAATTCCCTGAACACAGAGACAATTAGTTACAGGAGAAGGTGACACAGGAAATTAGTGGCAGAATCAAACCTTATTCCAACAAACCTCTACACTGTTATGTTTCTAAGACAGTACAAACTGGCTTATACTTTCATTACAGAAAAGTAATTGCAAGTTGATTCCTGCTTTTACGTATTAGCAGCAGTTTCAAACTTAAAGGGAAGAAAACACTTAAAAAAGATTTTAAAAGACTTCCTCCTCACATGTATTATTGTTTCCTGTTATAATAAAATACCTGAAGCTGAGTAATGTGTAAAGAAAAGAGGTTTGTTTACCTCAATTTCACTGGGACAAAGTCCACGGTCAGGTGGCCTCATTTATTCTGCCCCTGGTGAGGGCCTCATGGCCGATGGCATAATGGCAGGTGTTCATGCCAGAGCGGATCACCTGGCAAGACAAGAAGCCAGAGACTGGCCAGTCTTGATCTCTTGTAACAATTCACTCTCGCCAGATCAACTAACTCACTCTGCCAGGCCCACTATCAAACCTTTCTGAGGACAGAACCCCCAGTGACCTAAATACCTTGCTTTAAACTGCAACTGTTAAAGGTTCCATCCTTTCTCAATACTGCCACGCCGAGGACCATGTCTCCTTCCACACATGAAACCAAGGGCGAACCCACATCAAACTGCAGCACATGCGTAGAAGTAGCTTGTGTGGTAAAAAATTCTGTCACATACCCATTGAACCTAAATATAGTACACTCAGAAATGTTTAGTTTTTCTATAAAGACCACAAAAAAGGGCAATCTGATTACTGTATAATTATTTTGTATGCTTGTGTTTTTAATTGCTTGAATGAATGCTGCAGTTCATTTTACAATAGGGATTTTTATTAGGATTGGCAGTTAAGAGGAAAGTAAGCTCTTCACTTTTATATTCTCCTAAAGGGCCCAATACTGTTGATCATATAAAGGCTGTATGATGCCTGAATATGTCCCCAAATTACCTTACTTTCTTTATTATTTCAGAAAATGGAGGGTGAAGCAAGCTCATGAGATTCTAGCTTCAGCCAATTTTCATGACCTCTGTTTTTAGACTTTTTTCTTGGCACTGTTGCTAAAAATCATTTACACAGTAAAACATTTAATTTCCTAGACATCAAGTTTTGGTGTACATAAACATTTATGCATTGATTTTTTTCTTGCTTTTGCAGTTACCCAGTGTTTAGGCAGTATATAAAATATACTTTAAAAAGGTGTTAACTTTTTATCCTCCTAAATGAAATATTTTAAAGTTAGAAAAAAAGGTGCAACACAACGGAAAGCAAGTACTATTATGTATCTGTCTGTACTTAGCTGCTACAAAACACAAATTCATAAACTTGAATTAGTATAAACATTTCATACAAAGAGCAGTTAAAATTAGAAAAGATTTAAGTTTCAGGGCACACAGAATAAAAAAGTTTAAAGACAAGTATGATGACTAAATCTAGCCTATGTAGGAATTTTCTACCTATGAATTTTTAATTTTGTAAATTAAAGGGCTGTAGCTTTCAAATATTCAGGCTCAGGTTTTTGATGCAAGATTAGAAAATACTTCTTTCTGAAACGAAGCTGGCTAGCACGCAAATATTGTGACTGACAGCACATTACAGACAGATGAGAGAACTGGAAAACCAATAAACTGTAATAGGACCCATGATAGTGTACAGATGGGAAAAGGCTTGGGTACATATTAAAGAAGTTCTTGGGCATCATGCCAATCTAAAAGGTATACAGAGAAAAAACAAAAACAAAAAAACCCCTCAGATTCTCCAGGGAGTCTCCATGTTTTAGGAAGCCAGCTTTTTTTTTTTATCCAATGACATTACAGTATTTCACAGATCAGACCCATCATAAATTCATCTCATCAGTGTCCTTATGGATTAATTCTGTAGAGAGCAAATCTCATGGATTCTCTTCCATGTACTATCTGCCATGATCTTAACTGATGGCAAAATACATGACCTGTTTTTGGAGACAGTCTCTGCGCAGTTCAGACGGGCCTTGAACTCACAGTGTAGCCCAGGCTAGCCTCCAACTCTTGGCAATTCTCCTGCCTCAGCTTCCTGAGTGCTGTGCTTACAGGCATGTGCCATCACGCCTGGCTAAAACCATGACCATTTAGGTATGAATCTCATGTGACAAGGAAGAAAAATTAAGTGGGAAGGTGAGGGAGTCCATATACAAACTGTTGTTTTTGTTGTTATTGTATATGAGGGAACAAGACATCTTCTTAAAATAACATGCAGTGAGACTTACCAAGAATGGTTAGTTTAGTATTTTTCTGGCTAATTGTCACCTGCGTATGAAATGTATCATAAATGTTGATAGAATGATAATTTCATATGCCAAGAACACTGATTTCCTGTGACTTGTATTCTTTAAGTGCTTCACAACAGGCAAGCCTGCAGGAAACTGCCAAGTAACTGTTAAGAGAATGGAGCTGAGGTCTGACATCTCAAGTTAACAGACATTCTCTACATCCATTCACAGCTCTATTTACCATTTTTTATTTTCTACCAATGGCCTCTACTTTCTCTAACCCTTTCCTTGAGGCCTGGAACGGCTGTACTTTATCTGGTGGGATGCCTTTGATAGCCCTCAAATCTATTTTTGCAGACCTGTAACTGACATTTTTCATTCCCTTTTGTGTATAGACTCCCTCAGGCGTCCAGATTATATTCTTCCCGTCAAAATTCCCAGGAACAGGGAAATGAGGCACTCGAGTTCTGCCTTCTAACCAGGATTCTCTTTTCTGCGTGAAATGTTCATATAAATGTAAGAATAGGTCGAATGCTTACTGAGTTGCACCCTAAGACAAGGACAAACTGATCTATATTTTGCAGGGGGGGGGGCATTATGAGTTGGTGGGTCAAGTTTCAGCAGTTGTTAGTCATTACCCGCTGGCCATGTGAAATTACAGTACTCCGGCGTCGTTCTGTCATAATCCAATGGTTGGTACTTTGGGGTGGGGTTAATCACCGCAAGAAATCATTTAAAGAACGCGGGAGAGTAGAGGCCGAGCCCTTGAAGCACTTAAGCCCAATCACTTCGTAGCCGGACTCTGGACACAAACAGTTCTGGCAGCTTCCAGAGTTATTAATTCTAGAATACGGGTACGGTGGGCCCGAGTCAACTTTCATTCCCCCTTTAGAAACTCGCGCACAATGCTGCGAGCCAACGGCCCATCTTCTGTAAAGGGCGCGAAAGCAGGGAAACTCGCAGCCCCAGCCCGCTCAGGTGGAGAGATGACTCCGCACTTAAAACTGTCCCGAGCCCCACCGCGCCAGGGGCCGGAAGCCGCGGCACAAGACCAGCCCTCCAGCGCAGCCATTCCTAGCGAGGCAGCCGTCACCGCCCCTTCCACTTTATGTAGCTCTTCTAGCGCGGAACTGGGTGGAAACCTCTACTAGGAGGCGGTCCTAGCTAGCTTTGTATTTGACTATCAGTGCAATTCGCGCCTTTTCCAGCGATGCTTTGCAAAACTCGCTCTCCGCAAAGGGCTGCAAGAGACTTCCGCCTGGGTACCTGCCACGTGATCACGCGAGATTTGGTGAGGCGGCTGCCGCCTCCACTACTGTACCAGTCGCTAGACTCCGCCCGCCCAGCACCCTCTACGGCGCGTGACGTCACGACTTTCGGCCGCCTCCGCCCCGGCGCGCCTGCGCACGTGGCTCTCGCGGTGTCTCGCGCTCAGCCCCACCCACCTCTGCCCCCGCCCTTTCCGCCCCTCCCTCCCCTCCGCCCTGTCTCTCGGCGGCAGCGGCGGCGGCGGCTCGCGCAGCTTGTTGGCTCGCTATATAAAGGGGAGAAGCAGGCGGACCGGACGGCTGGAGCTGCAGCCGGTGGCGGCAGCGGCGGCGCGGGGAGCGGCGACCGGTGGTTTCCCTCCTTGGCGCGGAGTGGGGAGCGGGCAACGCCCCCTGGACCCCTGAAGGGTCGCGGTTTTTTTTAAGAGGCTTCTCGAGGTTTTCGGCTCCCGGGGAGGAGTGTCCCCCTCCTCCTCCTCCTCCTCCTCCTCTCTTCGCTCCTCCCCCCTACTCCTTCAGGATCGATTTTGTTTAAATTTTTTTGCCCCAATCTTGCGGTGACTCTGGTCACCGTCCGGGTCTTTTGGTTCTTTTTTTTTCTTTCTTTCTTTTTTTGGTTTTTGTCTGATTTTCTCGGGGTTGCCCCCGTTTGGTTTGTGTTGTGTGTGGAAATGGCGAACTCGGCAAATACAAACACCGTGGTAAGGACGTGGTTCGGTGGCCGGCGGGGGCTTCGTGCAGGCGGCAGC
>NW_004955438.1:4719047-4824787 GCF_000276665.1 Chinchilla lanigera | reverse complement strand
TCGACGCGGCGCCCGGGGTTCGGGCGCGGCCCGGGCCGCTCGGGTCCCTCCGGGTGTCTCCGGCGGTTGTGCTTTGGGAACCTTCACTGGGGCCATTTTACGTCTCTTTTTAAAAAAGGACGAAGGTTGAAAAGCACTTCTCAGTTCCTTCGGAACGGGTAAAATGGCGCAGGGGAAGCAAAACCCTCACCGTACCTTGCACTAGCAAAAGCACCAGAAACAAACAAAAAGCTGCCGTGGTCACAGTGCCCCCGCTTTCGCCTGGAAATTTGCCTACTTCCCGCTTGCCCCTTTTTGGTTCCTTGCGATCACGTAGGTTTGCAAAAAGCAGTCACATAAATAACCTTTTCAGTCCCCAACGCAATGTGCTCACTCGTCCACCCAACTCTTATTTTTATTGTGACAACAAAACACGTTTTTGCCCGGTCCCAAAGGCTGCAGCCAAGCCCGCGGCCGCCCGACCCCGTACCGTTGGCGACTCGGGTCGATCCATCATGGCTGCGGCCGCTTAGCCTGCTTTTCGGTCGCTCAGCCTTGTGGTCCTCCTCCCTTTGGCTGCCCTGTTTATATAGAGCCATTGCCGCTCTCTAATATAGACTCTGCCAGGATGGGAAGGTGCTTTTCAGGCCTACGTCACCGCCTCTCCATTTAAACACCAGATCCGGCTTTAAATAGTGAGAGCTGCTCCGAGCGGGGCTGGGAGGTGCGTGCTCCCGAGGCGAGAGGAGGGCGCGTGCGGAGCGCAGTTGGTCCCCAGGTCCTTTTCCTGCGGCTCTCCTTTTGCACCCGGTGGGCGCCGCTTTCAGAGCCCCAAGTTTTTGGCTGCAGTAGCAGCTGGGATGCATCCTCTTTGTTTGTCGGGGGAAATAATACGCGAATGGCCGTCTTTTTTTTTTTTTTTTTTTTTTAATAATTTTAGATCAGATGGACTGATCATTTTGCTTGGTGTGGAAAGGTAGCTGAATTATTGTCGGAAATTTAAAATGCTTTTCGACGTCAAATGTTAGCTGCGGAAGACAGATTGGGTAGTATTTTGTTGTTGAAGTGCAGTATTCAGGAGATGTGTTAGAGGTGTAGCTCATAGTATTTCATTGTGTTTTCCAATAATTTCATAGGCACAGAGCTTTTCACAGAAATAAATGAATAAAGCTTCCATATAGGTGTCTGTATAGAGTCTTACGTTTGTGGAGGAGAATTGGGACTAATGAGTGAGGAGTCTTATAGCAAACATGCTTTTTTTAAAAAAAACTAATTAGGGGGTATTTGTATTGCACTGGGTATTAACACAGTAGCTTGTGTAAAAATTGATCCAAATTACTTTCTAACATTGCATCAGAGAACTAACGCTTTCAGAGGATCCTTCCAATTTATCACTTGACAGTGCCACTCATGGCCCTCTAGTTTACCAGTTTTAAGGTTTGGAATATTTGTTTCTTAAAATTGAGGACAAACCAGAATTACTCTGTGTAATAAAATACAGTGAAATACAAAGACTTTGGTTCAAGTAAAGCTTAGAATTTTAAATAGTAATTTAGAAATTGGGTATGTCAGATAGTGCCTGCATGCCAACGCGCTTTTAAAAACATTATTTTAAGGACTTCAAATTATGAGGAATTGTGTTAAATTGTTCTTTCCGTACATATTTTGTGAAGACAACACATTTCCTTTCTCCCTTCAACATTAGTGCTTTTGAATTGGCTAAGCGATCAAGTTTTGCGTTCATTAAGGCACAGAAGCAAAATTTTAAAGTATGATTGATTCGTTAAATAGGGAGTACCAGAAGAAAGCACAGTCTTTAAAGCAAAATTATAGTGAAAGATACATTGCCATTAATCCTCAAATACTCCCCCTAACCCTAAACACTTAGGCCAGCGTTCTTGGCACTTTCTGAAGCAGTTCTGGAGGTCCGGTTTCCTGAGTGTGCTTGGTTATGCAGTTGTGGCTGCCTGGATACCCCAGATGTATTAAAAACATTTACCTTTCATGGTCATTTTGACTTTGGGAAAGAGCCAGACGTTCCATGGTACCACATCTGGGGAAAAAGAAAAAAAAAGTGAAGACACACCATAGTGCCTTAAATGTTTTGAACTGATTCACAACATTGAGGCAGCCATGAAAAGACGCAAAGGAGGACTGCTTCAGAAAGTGGCAAGGATGGGATAAGTGTTTGAAAAAAGTGGGAATATTTTGAGGGGCATTAATGGTAGCATGTCCTTTACTGTCATTAATTTTTAAACATGCTGTCGTTTTTTGCCCAGCTCTTGTATGTATCGTAAGTTTGAGATCTGTCTTGCCAGTTTTAAAATTGCATAGTCTATAATAGGCAACACTTTAGATAAACTTTTGTAATTTTGTAGTTAAATCACTGTAGGTAAGATACCTACCCATTGTTAGGAATATGTTACTTCTATAATAAGAAGGAACTGTAGAGATGCAGATTTTACTAATTAATAAAGTTTACAGAGGCAGATTTGGCAAAGTAAAACTGGTCAGATGGATTAATTATTTTGGTTGTAACAAAAAGGAATAATGAAAAGATGAGTTTAAGAGATTTCCTTATGATGACATTGTTACTGATAAAGATGATAATGAAGTATTTATTTGTTTGAGGTTTGCTCATGAGGGCAAACCATTGGTTTTATTGGATAACCAGTAAATTTTACCTTAAGCAAGTTATAAAACCCAAGCAATGGCAAAGCATTAAGCCCCAAAAAAGTTGTTAACATTAGTTCTGTGGCACGGGATTTTAGGTAGGGAACTACTGCATTATCTGACATGCACTTTCCCTTGTCTAACAAGGTAAAAATAAATATGAGTTAGGCTAATTTTTCACTCCTTTTTTTTTGTCTTTTTAAGACAGGGTCTCATTATGCAGTTCAGGCTGGTCTTGAACTCATTTTGTGGTACAGGCTGGCCTCCAACTTGCAGCAATCCTGTCTCAGCCTCCCAAGTGATGGGATTACAGGTGTGCACCACCACACCTGGCACTCCCTCCGTTTTTTAAAAAAAATTTTTAAAGTACTTCACATCTAGTCTCATTTTATTCTTGTAATTATTTAGAAGCCAGTCTCCACTTCTTTACCTCAGCTGCACTACAGGTAATACCAACACAGTAATAATAGTGATAGTAAAATGAACATACATGAGTGTTGATTTTGTTCCATTGTATCACTTGGGCAAGAGTAAAAAGAGAATAATCGTGGTAAAGGGATCAGAGCACCTTGTTCTTCTGGGACCTTGAAACCTGTAATTGTGGGTATAGTAACAGTTTAATGGTACAGCTTGAAGGTATAGACTAGGTCAGAAAAAGAAGAAGTGCACTGATTTCTAAACTTGAACATTCATTAGGTTGCTGGTTATTAGCAGGCAGATGGTTATTGAAAATAAGGTTTGTCATAGGCTAAGATTTTATGGTATGATTATTAAATGTAACAAGGATTAAACCAACCATGAAACTGGAGCTATTTTTAAACATGCTAGGTTTTTGACTACAACACAGGAAATTACTAACAGAAATTGTATGGGCCTTGTATACATAAGGACTTTCTGTTTTAAAATTGCGTTAAGTCCATTTTAGCTAGGGCAAATAACGTTTATTGGAATGGCCATATCCTTAAGTTTTTAAATGCTAAAATACAGTTATGACAGACGGCCATATCTTTAAAATTTTAAATTCTAAAATAGATCTCGGCAAAATAATGATTGTATTTATTTTGAAATTGTGAAAACCTGTTAACAAACGATCTTTTTAAAGACTTTATTTTTGCTTTAAAGCCTAAACTATATAGGTCAGTGATTGAAGATGTTATTAATGATGTGAGAGACATCTTTCTGGATGATGGAGTGGATGAACAAGTCTTGATGGAACTAAAAACTGTGAGTTCATCTCTTTTTTCTTTTCCATAGCTCCCCACCATTCTCTACCCAAAAATGAATTTATAATTTTTCCATAAGATTAATGTTTAACTCGAAGGAGGTAGTATATGTAGTGAAGGGTATTAGTTTTAAATCCCAATTCTATTCATTCATTCTTCCCCTGATTTTAGGCAAGGTACTTCTTTACTTTTTTTTTAATTTCATTTTTGAGAGGCACACGTAGATTTAGAGAGAAGAAACAAAGTATATACTTAAAAGGGAGTGCAGGTGCTTATAGAGTAAGACTGCTATGCTCCTTTTGTATTTCATTTTCCTTACATGTTAGAATTGGTATACTTAAACCTGCAGAGTTGTTGGAGCGTTAAATGTAACAGGTATATAAAATGTATTAAATATAATAGGTATATAAAATGCATAGTGTTTAGGAATAGCATTAGCTATGACTGTTGGACAACCAGTATGCTATATTTTACAGTCTAGTTACTTGACATGCATGTAATAGGTTGTTTTGAAAAATTTTATGGCCCTAATGTATTTATATTGTTGAATTTGTTTTAGGTTGTAAAGATTGAGTAAGTGCTTGACAAAAGAATTTAAGGTTCTTGCGTCAGATTCTTGATGAGTGGGCTAAAGTTAGGTTTATAATATAGTCTGAGTTGGGAGCTAGTTTTGTGACTGTTGGATGTAAGGAGAAATATTTAGATTTCTTAAATTAGATTTGTGTTTTCCTAATATTGTTGTGACTCAAATTGTGTAATATTTTGCACTGTTGGTTAGAGTACAGGTTTTCAAAGCACAGTGTGTCTTTGGATTCCTGGGTTTTCTTTAGAGATTTACTAAATGCTCAAGTCTGAAAAATTGTGGTTTGTCACTCTTTCAGATAAAAACTATATTCTATGAGAAAAGCAACTGGCTCACAATTCAAACACACAAGTGCTTCTCCTTGAGATAATGGTTCATAGGCAACAGAATTTCAGTTTATATGTACTTCTCATTCTGAAGAACTGAATATTAAAAGAATGTGTACTCAGTATTGATGAGCTGTATTGATATTTGAAAGATTTGCATATTCATTTCAGTGACCACTGTACAATGTTGAAAATCCATTTAAAGTACAAGACAGATTACCTGTTTTTATTTTAACAGTATGAATAGTTCATTGGTGTGTGGTTTCAGATTTTCACATTTCAGAATTTTTAAGAACTCATCACTCAAAATACTTTTTCTTTTTCCAACTACCTGACTGTTGGAGAACAAATTTTTTGTGTGCTTTAACCAGAAGAGTAACATGAAACCTAGAGGTTGTGCTTGTAGTTTTGGAACCTTAACATTTGTAGGTATATAAAAATGAGTCATAAAGATTTTTAAGTAATTTACCTTAGGTCAGAGTAGTGGTTAGGCTAGGTTGTTACTAACTCTTGCTTTGCACATTGAAAATCTGGAGAGTTGATTTTTCCTGTTGGTCCCTAAAGAAGAAATTCCAAAGAAAATTGTCTTTGCAATCAAATTACTTCACTTGCATTTTCATTACATTGACTTTTTAGGTACACACGGACGCTTTCTAGATCATGCAGTGATTAATTAGATTTTAATGATTAAAAAGTGTGACTTACTCAAATTTGAACCCCCAGCCTCCACCGCAATGCCTATAATATGTAGTTGACATTTAGTAAATATTTAGCTGTACTGGTAGGTAACGAATGCTGATCTAGAATCTAACTGGACAAAATAATTTAATATTTTTTTAAATGGGATGTACTCTTTTGGGTGCAATAGAAGTTAAAAATAAAACCAAGACTAAAGTGAGTTTGTTATTTTAATTCACTACACTAAACTTCTTCAGGATCTCACTAGAATTTGAAGAATGTGCTCTAAATTTAACAGCTGGACAACCAGCACTATCCTAAAGAATTTGGGAGGGGGTGCTTTTTGAGACAAAGTTTTGATGTGTGTTCTAGGCTGGCCTTCAATTCACTATATATCCTGGGTTGGCCTCAAACTCATGGTTATCCTCCTACCTCAACCTTCTGAGGGCTGGGATTACAGGCATGTGCCACCATTCCTGGCTCCAAAGAGTTTCTACAGTGATGGAAATGTTCTGTGTCTGTGTTCTCCATTATGGTAGTCACTAGTCGTGTAGTTATTAGGCACTTAAAATATGATTAGAGAAACTGAGGGATTTCATTTTTATTTACTTTAGTTAATTTAAACTTAAATTAGCACACCTACTTGGTGGCTGACATACTAGGCCATGCAGGTTTGGACAACTTGCATAAAGCTGTAAAGGCGGTAGTGTGAATCAGATACCTGATGACAATGCATATAATTTTAAGGGCTTACTAGGAAAAGTGATGGTTAAAAAAATTCAGCCCATTTTTTGGGAGCTGTTTTTTCTTAAACTGCACAAGTCAACTTTAATGAGTGACCATGTATTAAAGGTAGCTCTGTCATATTTGCATGTACAGTGTTTTGGGTTGGTGAGTAGGTGGGGATTATAGTCTGAAATTCTCTTCAAGGTAAATATTAAATTCCTGATTTCTAGACTCTCAGATCTATCATATCAAAACAGCAAGTACCACAGGAAATACAAAAACATAACCTTTGTTTCTGTTAAAACAAAACGAGATGGGTTTCCTCAGTTGAAAGTAAATGTGAAAGTCAGGGTTTTTTTGAAATTCAGTTTTATCTACCCTTAATTGAGGTTTCTCTGCTTGGGCATTGTTGACATTTTGGACTGGGTAACTACCACAAGGGCTGTCTTACTCACTTTAACACATTAGCAGCATAACTAGGTTTTGCCCACTAGATGCCAGTAGTATCCTTCAGTTGTGACTAAAATGTCTCTAACCACAATCAAACTGCCCTAGGGGCAAGGTGCAAAATCATCCCCAGTCGAGAAGCGCTTCCAATTTACTATTCTAAATGTACTCTAATTATAAGTACATACTTGTAGTTAGGTGTATATAAGTACTTGCACCATAAATTGAATAATTTATTTTTTACTTGCTTTGCTCTTAGGGAAACCTTCTGTTGCCTTAACATTTCTGGGAAGCCCAAAAATGGAATTATTCATATGTTTTATTTTGGAACTAGATGTTTTATGAAAGCTGGTACTCCTTCAGAATTTCTAGCCTAACATATCGCCAGGAAGCAATAGGTTCACATTTTATACATCAGAAAGTAGCTTCACATTGTGCTTTGACGAGGACACTTAGCAAGTGGTAGAGATACAAATCTAGGTCTTTCATCTTCTATGTACTTCATAGTAAAAAGAAAGCTACTAGGTGCTCTGACACTAGCAGTATTAGTTCAGAGATTAGAAGCTTGGGTTAAAGCTGAGACTACAGTAAGGCAGGTGAGGTACCGAGTGCAAAATTCAAAGAACACAGCAACCTCTAAGGCTGAGTCAGATTACCTGGGTTATATTCTAGTTGTGCCTGCTTTTAGTTGTTGATCTTGATAAGTTACTTCTTCCTCAGTTTCTTTTTCTATAAAAAGAGTGATGATGTCTATTTTATAGAATTATTTTGTGAAAAGCAAGTCTGTGCATATAAAATACTTAGAAAGTACATGGAACTCAATAAATTTTAGTTACTGAAATATGTACTTAACATGTCTACAAATATACATCTTAATCATTTGGGGAATAGAATATGAATTTTGTCAGTTATAGACACCAAGGGAAAGATTGCAAAAGTAGGGCTGCAAGAAATAATAGTTACTTGGGGAAAAAGGGAGTATTGTAAAGATTAGGAAAGGGTGCTTCCTATTTTCTAAGCAAAACAAATAAATAACAATCCTGTATTCAGGTTGTCTTCCATGGTATCCCTGTGTAATACTATAGCATAGTGATTACTGTTGCCAAAACAGTGTTAACGTTTGTTAGCAACCAATAGTTAAAACATAACCTTTTTTTGTTTTTTTCCTTCAGTACTGAGAATTGAACCCAAGGCCTTTATCTGGAGCTGCCTCCCAGGCTTTTATTTTTATTTTGAGATAGGGCCTTGCTAAATTGCCTAGGTTGACCTCAAATTGCAATTCTCCCACCTCAGCCTCCCAAAGTGCTGGTATTACCAGCTAATTTTAGACATTTACAAATTTTTATTTATCAAAACATTCTACATTTCAGCTGTACCTGGTGGCATACACCTGTTTCCTTATCATGGCACATTTCCCGGAATATAACATACTTTAACCTTAAATTATATTCCTGTGATCTTCGGTCTTCTCTCACAGATCCCAAAACAAGGCAAAAATTAAAGTCACACAGCTTCAAAGTAAAGCAATCACTTACTACTTGTGCATTACAGACATTTCTATTTCTGCACGTACAACACTGAGTCCGCTTTAGTAAGTATGAACATCTTCAGGGCAGACTGTCTTATTTGGGATCTAATAAATGATGCGTGGCTGAAATTGGTGTTTAGAAAGGGAGAGAATATCTGGGGTGCTAGAGGCTGAGGATTTAGCTCAGCGGCACAGCGCCTGCCTGGCAAGCGCGAGGTCGTGAGTTCAATTCCCGGTACTGGGAAAAAAAAAAAATCTGGGGTGCTAGTTAACTGCAAATTTGGGGGTTTCTGCTCTAGAATGTCTGACTATAGGGATAGTAGAATGCAATCTAAGAATCTGCTTTCTAAATAAGTACAGTATTTATGTACAGTTTCATTTTTTTGAGGTTTCAGTTACATGTGGTCAGTTACATGTAAAAATATTCCAGAAATAACCATTTCATAAGTTTTATATTGTACATTATTTTGAGTAGCATGATTAAATCGCTCTCCTACCAGCCCCATACAAGCAGAGACTGTATTTTCTTTTGGAAGAAGAGATACATGTTTGGTGACAGAGTGAGAACCTTACTATATGTAATACATTAATGTGTTTTCTTTGACATGCAAGTGCCTATTTTAGTGATACGTTATGCTAGGAGCCCACTTCACAAAAATGAACCAGACAAATTTGAACTCTTAGAAAATAATGTTTTAGGCTAGGGATACAGCTCAGTGGCATAGTACCCGCCTGACCAATGCAAGGTCCTGAGTTTGATTCCTGATACCAAAAAAAATAGTGTTTTGGTAATACAAAAGGAAACTAGCTGTTTTTTAATCTGGTGTTTGCAGAGGCTTAGATTTATTAACTGAAAGAAAGTAATTGTATTCAGTTTTTTCCCTTTTTAAAAGGAAAATGCCCAACCAAGATAAATCATTTTGGACTCAGTAGCTAAACAAAGATTAACTGATTTCCTGACTTTTGGTGTAATGCTCCATTATGTAATTAAAACCTTTACTCTCAGTAATATTAGCTGACTTCTACTAATTATTGACTTTAGACTCTGATAGTATTTTTACATGGATATATAACTGAATTTTCACAACCAGCATGTATGGTTACTATCTCTGGAAGAACAGATTTCAGGCAAGATTAAATACAAGAATTCTTCTTTTAATGACCAAAGGGCTGCTGCCACCAGGTCTTTTAATGAATTGGTTGCTAAATGAGGAATTGTATATAGTATATACGTTATAATATTCAGAACAAAGAAATGGTCAAAGGAAACTCCAAGGTGATGACTTTGCTTTTATTTGTGTAACTCTTACATGCAGTACTATAATGTATAACAATGTAAAATTATAATGTACAGTATAATGCATAGTACAGTACAATCAGAAAAAAATCATAGTACTATATAAATAACATATACTGTATCATAAAAAGATACTGAAGCTCTAACAACAAGACATACACAGCTATACAAAAAAAAAGGTTGTAAGTCCAAGCAGCAGTCTGTAAGTCCGAATAGTCATTAAATAAGGAATATCTGTACTGGACCTCTTATGGGGACGGTTGCACTGGGAAAATTGTTTACTAGTTCATTAAGCTGTTAAACATGAACTAGATTTGTCATTAGCAAGTGGACATAAATCTAGAATGTTTGGAATGGGAAAGGATTGGGAGATTAATAAAAATTTCTGTATGGCAAGGACTTAAAGGGTCTACCAGAAGCCTTGGATGAGTGAGGCAGTATCTCAAGAGCAGACTCTGGAGCAGAGAAAAAAAGTATGTGTAGATTTGCATGCAAAATGACCAGATTGTTTCATTTGTATTTCAAACATTGTTTTCTGACATTGTTGAGTAATTTCTTACGGAGTTGAGGTTTTGGATTGAGCACTAAATCTGGTAGAGAGGAAATGTATTGGGGGAAGGATGAAATAGTTGCAGATATTTTCTTTTTCTCCTTTTTGTTCTTCACCAATTTCTTATCTATCCTACAGTGAAATGAGAAAATCCAAGCTGAGTTTCCCATACCTGAAATGCTTATTTTGGAGTTCAGAATTTTTCAGATTTTGGCATATTTATATGATGAAAGTCATTTGTTTCATGTACACCTTATATTCTTAGCTTCTGGGTAATTTTATACAATATTTTTGGTAATTTTGCACATGAAGCAAAATTTCATATTGTAGAATTTTCCAATTGTGGCATCATGTCAGCATCCCAAAAGTTACAGATTTTGGGGCATTTAATGTTTTGAATTTTTGGATTTGGAATGCTCAATATGTAAAAGTCGCTAAACCAAAAAGTTAAAAAAAAAAGGGCTGGGGATTTAGCTCAGCGGCACAGCGCCTGCCTGGCAAGTGTGAGGTCGTGAGTTCATTTCCCGGTACTGGAAGAAAAACTACAAAAAAAAACCAAACCAAAAAACAAAAAGTAAAAAAAGATGATTGTCAGTCTTTGCCAAAATGGGAAAAGGAGGGTGAATTTAAAAGGTGGGTGAATTTGGGAAAACCTGTAAGACCGTCAGGTAGTGCCGTTTCTTTTTCCTATGTAGGGTTAGACAGATGAAAAGTTGGGGCTTTTCTGATTTGGAGATTTCCTCTGTTGCCTGTTTCCCATTCTTCTAATTTAGGAAGAGGTGATTTTGTGTTCTTTATCTGTTATTTAAGAAGCAGAATATTTTGTATTAAGGAGACAATTGTATAAATTGCTTAATAATGATTTTGCTATTATAAAAGATCTTTGTTTACTGAGACAAGGTCTCGTTGTGTAGTCCAGGCTGTTCTTGAGCTCACTGTGTAGCCCAGGCTGGCCTCCCAAGTGCTGGGATTACACGAGTGCACCATCATGCCCAGCCAGAAGATAATCTTTGATTACCAGGAGTATCCTCATAAAACTGTTGAGTCACTGAGTTTCAAATAGTTACCTTTTTTCTCTTTAAAATAAAAAAAAAACTGTTCAGTAAGACTTGCCAATTAAAGAATTATTGTAGAAAATGCGTTGAAGATATAAAAAAAAAGAAAAAATTCTTTAGTATTCTAAAATGCAGATGAGATTTAATTCTTTGAAGATTTGTTTTCATTGTTTATACTTTCATAAGAATGATTGGTCTGGGTGTGGTGGCACAGGCCTATAATCCCAGCTCTCAGGAGCTTAGCAAGCCTGCTGCGTAATGAGACACTGCCTCAAAAAAGGAATTGATGGTTGATGGTATATTTTGTAGCTGTATCAGTTTTTATAATGGAAAAATTTAGTAACACATTATGGCTCATGTTTATAGTCCCAGCCTTCTGGAAGACTGAGGCAGGAAGATCAAAAATTCACACCCAGCCTGGGGAGTTTAGTGAGATCCTGTCTTAAGATAAAATGTACGAAAGGTTAAAGATGTAGCCCATTGTGAATGGGGTTAAGTTCAATCCCCATTTATACCTAGGAGGTGTGGGTGGAGGTGAACAGCTAGTAAAAATATATTTTGTCCCAATGTCCAGAGTTATGTAATCTTATTTCACTAACAGATCTTTAATGGTCTTTGTCTTAGCTATGGGAGAGTAAACTGATGCAGTCTAGGGCAGTAGATGGATTTCATTCAGAAGAACAGCAGCTTTTATTGCAAGTTCAGCAACAGCATCAACCCCAGCAGCAGCAACACCATCACCACCACCACCATCAGCAAACTCAACCTCAGCAGACAGTACCTCAACAAGCACAGACCCAGCAGGTTCTTATTCCTGCGTCACAGCAAGGTGAGACTGAATTTGTTTCCCTGGTTGAACCTGAAAGTTGGAGTTGTTTTTCTCAAAGAAGCAATATTCTCGGTTTCTTGAATCTTCTTTTTAAGAGGTGCTTGGTAAACAAAAGATTACACTGTTTTCATTCAAGAAGGCTATACAGTAATACCTGTTCAGGAATGCTTCTTTTTGCAAGTATTTCAGTCAGTTCTCAAGCAAATTGTGGGACAAAATTTTGCTTCCTTTTACAAATTCCACATTGGGTGACAAACACAACCATGCTGTCTTCCCTGCACAAACACAGCACACATGCAACCATCTTCTCCCAAATCATAAAACAAATTAAGTTTGTGAACTGAGGTACCACTGCATAGGGATGTATTTCCTAAAAAAGGTCAAAGCTGTGGAAGTTATTTGCTAGGGACTTCATTATTTTACTTGATAAAATAGTTACCTCCTTTCTTTATGATATGTATTCCTTCACAGACATGTTTAAGTTTAGTTTTTATCCATGTATCTTAAGCACTGGAGGAGTTTTATAAAATATATTACTTGGTTTAAAGTAAGAAAAAACCAAGTATTTACAGAGTATATCTGCAATACTTTGCAATGTGCAGGTCATTTTTTATTCTTTCAGTAGTACCTTACGATGGTTTTGTGAAGTAACTTTTAGCTCCATTTAACACCTGAGGATAATCTTGGCCTGAAAGGCTAAGAAGCTTGGTCCACTGCATGTAGCAAGTATTTTTCCCTATTGACCAACATCAGTTCAGTTACAAACTTTTCTGAGCATTCTAATTTAGTGAATTTAATTGTAATTGGAGAGGAGTGACGGTAAATGAAAAGTTTAAGGTAACCATGTAGTTAACATATTAGTCTCATCTGATAATATATGTAAGACAGAAAATTGATGGTAACATACAGTAGAAAATTCTGTTTGGGTTATTTTACTGTTTATATCAAAGACTTTCAATGCATTATTTTAAATCTGTACCTTATATTGAATCATTGTGTCCTTTTCATCTTTGATGACTGTTCCTCCTATTGCTTTGAGGCCTGGCAGTGGGATTTTAGGTCATCATAAATTAAAATTTGATTTTCTTCACTCAGAGAATATTAGGATAATGGAATTATCTGTCTATTCTCTGAAATTTGCGGAATCAAACAATTCTCTTTACATTTAAGTAACATTGCCATTATTTCTGAATTGTATTTTTAAACAGTTGAAAGAAACATGATTGTCGTCAGGTTGGAAGAAAAGGGCTATGTAAATTAAAAGAATAGTTTTAACTTCGTGAGCTTACTCTTAATAAATTAGCAACTCATTCTAACAGTGGTACATTAGAGTAGTTAAGTAAAAGTTAATACTGAATAAGGCAGGATTAATTATATTTGAAAATTCTAACTTGTTAAGAATGCACAGAAATGTATTTATTTAGATGTTGAATATCTTTAACTATTTCCTATTTCTCTATTTCTTTATATCCTTGCATTGTAATCTAAATTTTTTAAGTTAGTTTTTCATTATAGAGTCAGCATAATGCAACTGTTGTTTTCCATGGAAATGAAATGGTTAAGCTAGGCGTGGTGGTACATGCCTGTAATCCCAGCACTTGGGAGGCTGAGGCAGGAGGATCATTACATGTTTGAGATCAGCATGGGCTACAAAGTGAGCTCAAGGCCAGCCTGAACTGCATAGGGAGACCCTGTCCGCCTCCGACTCCAAAAAAAAAACAGAACAAAACCCCAAAACTCAAATGGTTAAGTGTTCTAATGTAGAAAATGTTAAAAACATGAAATCAGTGTAGATATCATTCATGTGATTATGAAATAGCCTCATGTTTCTTTGCTTGCATGTGTGCTTATTTTTTTTTTCTCTTAGCCACAGCACCACAAGTTATTGTTCCTGATTCTAAGCTGATACAACATATGAATGCCTCAAACATGGTAAGACATAGGACATAACACTTAGATTGCCTTCATTTATTCTAATACAAATTGTTGGTTTGCCTGGGTATATGGATATTAACAATTGAAGATTATTGAAGACTTGGACGAAATAGCTCCACCACTCCCCAATTTAAATTTCCTAAATATTGTCCTTAGCAGCAGTTCTAAAGTTTAACTTGGTACTTAGACATTAAGGTTGACTAAATGGTGCAGTTTTCTGTTAAAAAAAACCAAAAGAATGGTGCTTTGTGGTAGATGGTCCATCTGCTGTTTTTGAAAAAGAAGCTAAAGGAGACCAACCAAACTTATGCCACAGTTCCTCCCATATATTATGAACCTCATAAATCCAAACCTTGGCAGAATTGCAAATTTCTACATGATAGTAGAAATTGCAGTTTTTAAGTTCACAAATATCAGGAGCCTTTATTTGTATTTCCAGCTCTTCTGCATAAAGTTGTGGAATTCCAGGCTGCACAAGAACCTTTATGCAGAAAAATTGCATTTAATTCTAAGTTCTCAAAAATTTTTTTAACCCTCAGCCTTTAAAATTTTAAATGATTTAGGACATTTAATAGAAATTTGTTTCAGGAATAATAAAAATTAAAATGGAAGCAACAACACAAATTTACAGGCAGAAGCTTTAATTGAGAAGGAAAAGAAAATAGAGAAAAGACTTCCTCTTGAGAGGAATAGCTGAAAGTAACACAGGTCTGCCTGAGAAGATCAGACTGGGCTATTAACAGAAAAATGAGACTAGCTTTTATGGCTTTGCTGGGGCAGGCTAGGAGGTGGTAACTTCCACTTGGGTCCTTGTACAGCCTCGTGTTGTAGGAGATTTCCTCAGCAGCTGTTCTTACTGTTGGCGATATCTTGGGGTTCTCCCTGATGTTACAGTGCACTTAGTCCGTAGGCTATACCAGCAAGACATGAGACACAGTAGGGCCTGCAGGGCTACGTGTATGCCACCCAGAACCGTGGTGGAATCCTGCTTTGGACCTGTGGGATCTGATCTCGGGACAGTGAGGTTGAGTTGACTGAGTTGTAGTAAGAGTAGGGAATAAGGGAAGGGCAAATTCCGTGCATTGTTAGCAAAAGCGGATAGGGAAAGTGGTATCTTCACCTTTAGTGGGTAATAGGTCGTGGATTAAGGTCTGAGAATCACTATCATATCCCCTGAGAGTACCTGTCCCAATTCACTCACAGGTTCAAACTACAGTTTATGTTACTAAGGTAAGACTGTTTCCTATAGAAAAACTCAAAAGTCACTATAAACCAGATTTTGGTACTACGACCTAGAGTAGTCCCTCCTAATGTTGAAAATTTTAAATGTGTTGTGGGAGAGAAGTAAAAATTTATACTATGTTTAAATTTAAGAGACTTGGATAAAATCAGTATTTCATTTCTTACTAATTAGGTCTGTGGTTCTAAAGGGTATGTGGCGCTGGGTGTGGTGGTGCACGCCATTAACCCCAGTACTCAGGAGGCTGAGGCAGGAGGATTGCTACTAGTTAAAGGCCAGCTTAAACTGCACAGTGAGACCCTGTTTCAAAAACAACCAACCAACCAACCAACAAATAAATAAATGGCATGTGTCTTTAAACAAATCAATGTCAGAAAATAGATTAGCGTTTACATATATTTTAGCATTCTATGTATTTTTAGTCAGTGCTTCCTCTGTGAATTTTACGTATTCTGAAATTAATCAGTAAAGGCACTTTACCAAGAAAAGTATTTGGATTTTTGTTGGATTTTTGTCAGTTTATGTTATTATTCCCAATTTATAGATATTCAGTAAAAATACTTCTGACTTTCCTAATGGCTTATTGAAAAATTAAGTAATTTCATGAAAATGTAAGATAATGGGAGTATAATATTTAGCAGAAGGCTATTTGGGAGAGTGAGAGCAAACCACTTGCAGGTTCTTGTTTTGAAACGATCTATCAAATGCATTATGTTTGAGCATAACACATTTGTATTTCATAAAATATAAGAAGAAAATTTATGTATGCTATACAGACACTACCATGTTAGTTTATTTTTAGAGATCTGTTATCTTTAAAGTATGAATTATAGGCATTTAATATTTGTAAATAATATTTTTCACAAGTAAGTGATTGTTTAATATGTTAAACATACTAAATTCAGATTACCTTCTTCTGCTTATATAGATATATTTTGAATTGTGTGGTTGGTTATCTAACTTATAGATGGATGAACCTGTTGGAATTTGAGACTCAAGATACAGAAATTACTTAAGCTGATCAAGTGGCAACAACAAATTTGTTTTCTGTAGTTTTTTTGAGACAAGGTCTTGCTATGTAGTCCAGGCTGGTCTTGAACTTGCTGTAATTTATGCTGGCCTCCAATTTATGGCAATCCTCCTGCCTCAGCTTCCTGAGTGCTGGGATTATAGGCATGTACCACCATGCCTGACCAGATTTGTTTCCTTGAAAGCTGTATTTAGATAATAGTTGTATCATTAACCCAGTTTAATACAGTTTTCTAAGTTGTGTTGACTTCTCTGACATTAGTATCTCCAAAATGTGTATATATTTATTTGTCTAAGTTTATCCAATTATGAATGCTTCTAAAATGTACAGATTAAATTTACTGTACAGAGCGTTGGTACTTTTAAGAAGAAAGAAGGGGGAGGGAGAAAAAGACATAGTTAATGGTGAGATAAATGAAATATGTAAAGTACAGAATAAAGAAATAGTGATGTAATTCTTCTAAGGGAAGGTAAGAGGAAAAATGAAGTTTTCAGAAACAGTCAAGAATTTATTTTTGGATTTAAAGAAATTTAGAATATAGTCCCAAATACCCTGAGTATGTGTGTATTGTGTGTATGTGTGTGTATGAAATGTAATTGTTCAGCTGCGTTTTAAGATACAGAAATTTAAAAATTAATGACTTTTCTAAGTATTTTAAGGTTTTTTAAATTTATTAATATAGATTGAGCATCTCTAATTTGAAAGTGTGAAATCCAGCCAGGTGTCATGGCACATACCTGTAATCTAGCACTCTGGGAGGTTCGATAGGAGAATCACAAGTTCAAGCCCAGTTTGGCAGTATAGCTCAGTAGTGGAGGTCTTGGGTTCAATCGCCAATACCGCAAGGTGGGGAAAAAAAAGACAAGAAAGTATGAAATCCAGAGTGTTCCAGAATTAGAGCACTGAAATGATGCAAGTGGAAAATTCTATACTTGACTTTATATAAGAATTGCAACTAAAGCTCAGGTCTCACTGAGAATGTATAAAATTAGCTTCAGGCTATATGTGTAAAGGTGTATATGAAACATAAGTTAATTCCATGGGTCCTATCCCCACGGACATGGACATATGAACATAAAAATGCAGAACACTTCTGGTTCTAAGGACATATGAACATAAAAATGCAGAATATGTCCCCCAAGGACATACGAACATAAAAATGCAGAACACTTCTGGTTCTAAGCATTTTGGGTAAAGAATGCTCAGTGTGTATAGATTTCACCTAGACTATGATGCCAATATATTCCTTTTTTCCTTTTGGATAATACAGCATCTTAGAAGGGTAGGATTGCCAGCTGTACTCTTCAGATACAGTGTTTTCAATGGAGATCTGTTGATTCTAGTAGAAATTTTAAAAATTAAGAAACGAAGATACAACACTTATAATTTTGCCTAAAGTGTATTCATGAAAGAAATTGAGTTTAAGGATGCAAAGAAGGGAAAAGGAAGCAATAATGGTAGTTATGTATTGTCTCTTGTTAGTGTGGGTGTGTCTAAGGATATACAGTTTAGAGTGAGCATATGAAGGCCTTAAAATTGAAGAGGGAGATTAAAAATATTATGTTTGCGATTTCCTTAGAGTATGTGTTTTAGGGGGAAAAATGCAAATAAATAATTATATTGCTTCTTAAAATACAGTAATCAGGTTATTTAGGCTAGATTGTCATATATTATTTAATAACATGAGATTTAGACTTACTGTTAGAACTTTTCATTTTAGTATGTGCTAAACAAAAAATTTCATATGCCAAGTAAAACGTTAGAGGTACACTGAGATACTTTTATGTACATGTGTGATTTTTATATTTTTCCTTTGTTTTTATATTTTCAGAGTGCTGCTGCCACAGCTGCTACCTTGGCACTACCTGCAGGTGTGACTCCTGTTCAACAGATATTAACAAATTCGGGTAAATAGAAATAAGGAGTGAAACCATTTCAGAAAATTGCATCCAAACTTCTTTGATTTATATTTCTTTTACCATTTGCCTTAGGTTATTAAAGTAACTTCGAGGGCTATCCTACATGGTGCCATAATTATTCTTGAGAAGATGAAAATTGTTTTTGAGAAGTACCCTGTAATCTATTCTCATTGTTTTATTTTTTTGTTATTTGGTTAATTTCTAAATTCATAAAGAACAAATTAGGGACTCTTCTTGCTACATATTTTATTAGCATAATTTATTTACTAGTTAATTCAAAATTCTGGGTAATTTAGAACACCCTATTTGTGAGATATCTGGTTCTTTGTATATAAACTGGTCATACAGTTAATATTATGTGGCACTGATGATTAGTTCAGCAAACTTCTATTACATTTTGCAGTTTTGAAGCTAATGAACTACACATTTGTTTTTAAAGTCTCTATAATCTGTTCTGGGGTTTTTGTTTGTTTTCTTTGAGACAGAATCTTGCTATGTAGTCCAGGCTGGCCTGGAACTCAGGGTGATCTTCCCTCCTTAGCCTCCTAGAGGCTGAAATTACAGGTGTGTGCTCCTACACCCAGCCTATAATCTGTTGTTAAATCCTTATTGCAGGAGAATAATACTGTGTATATGGAAAAATAAAACATAAGCAAAGCATTTGAACATGCAGGGAAGGTAGGGAAGATAATGATTATAATTACATGTATAAGTGATGGCCCTCAATAAGATTTTTTAGACTTCTGCCTTAATAATTTGTGAGTTCTTTGGTGGTTTGACATTCTATATTATTTTGAGATGGTTACTGCTATAATGGTAACTTAGAATATATGCTTCTTTTTGCTTTAGGCCAGCTTCTTCAGGTGGTCAGAGCAGCCAATGGTGCCCAGTATATCTTTCAGCCTCAGCAGTCAGTGGTTCTACAACAACAGGTTATACCACAAATGCAGCCTGCGGGTGTACAAGCTCCTGTTATACAACAGGTAAAAGAACTTTAGTTGTGAACCCCATAGGATTCATTTTTCATCTTCTGTATGGGCTACTTAGGTGATTCATCCCTTTTTCTCCATTGTTTTATATATACAAATTTTTAGACTCTCCTCTAGTATATTCCAGACCCTGTTGTTTTAAATTTCCTCTATGTGTCTTGCAGTTTAATTTGTGGTCAGCCTGTTTAATTCAAACTGAATTACTGTTGTCTAGTTATTCCTTGTCATTGTCCTGCATTTGCTTCTCTGTCAGGACCACGCCTCTGCGTTCAGCCTGCTAACCTAGTCATTTCTCTTTCATTCAACAAGTAGTTACTGGGTCTCAGGTCTTCCCAAAGGGTGGGAAGGCAGGCATGACTGGTTTGATGATGCTTACGTATTTTCTGGAAGAGGAAAGGGGAGTTTTCCCTTGATCTCCCATAACCAAGGTATCAGTAGTACTGCCATTTCTTTTTAGTAGTTTTTCTTTTTTTTTCTTTGAAATTTTGCCTGTTTGCAGTCTTTCTTATATTTGAAACTAGTTTTCACAATCTAGTTTTTTAGTTTATGCTCTCGTGATTTATTATTAAAAATACTGTATTATCCTCTTAAGAAATTTCTCTGCTGTTAGGCTTCTGTCCTCCTAACCTGACTGGGTTTACAAGCTGGTTTACAGTCTTCATAGAGATGTTAAAACTTTTTAATGACTTTTTAATGACTTTACATTGCCTGCTGGAAAAAGTCCAAACTTTTCAACATGGCTTACAATATTTAAAAAGGAAAAAGATGGGGGTCTTGTTTCTTGAACTCTCCAAGTTTATCTCTAGCCATGCCCCCAGTTACTGCTTTAGCTGCAGTTTAAAGTTTACAGATACTTGTACTGTACTTATATACCAAGTGTTATACTATTGTACAGCAAGAACAAAGATGAAAGAGATGTGGTTGTTTCTTACAGAACCTAGGTACTTTGAAAAAAATCACACAAACACATAATTTTAATGTAATAGTAGTATGATGGTAGAGCCAAGATTAGAAAACAGGACTGTTGATTCAACCTAATTGCAACTTTCCAAAACTCGTGCTGTTGCCACTTCTGGGTTTCACTTGACATTACTCTTTTATTCAGTAAACTGCCTTTGGCCTTTTGTCTAGCACCTCCTTCCATTCCCTCCAGATAAACCCAACAGAAAAGCATGACTAATTTCCTTAAAGCACAAATAGAAATTAAAGTATTACTTACTAGGAAGATAATGTTGATGATCCTTGTCCTCCAAGCTCAAATTGGTGCCCTCTTCTATATTTTCAAAACAGCCTGTCTTGCAGGTTGTTTCCTTTCTCTGAAATGTATAGGATCAGGGGAGTTTGAGATTTTGGAGATTTTTAGATCTTGCAATATTTGTGTAGGTTATCAGTTGAGCATCTTTAAACTGAGTATCTAAAATGGTATGAAATAAAAACTTTTCAATTAGAGATTCTAATACCTATTATCTATTATAGTATCTTTTTTTTTTTTTTAAGATGTTTTTGTTTTATTTGTCTTGCATAGTCAGTCTGTAGTTTTCTTTCTTTCTTTTGGGTACGAGGAATCTAACTCAGGATCTTGCACTTGCCAGGCAGGCGCTTATGCTGCTGAGCTATATCTCCAGCCCTAGTCTGTAATTTTCTTAAAGGCAATACCTTGAACCTAATGACAGTAACAGACACTCAATGCTTTAAATTTTTAGTAACTATAAATGTGTTAGTTTTAATCCATATAGTTAATATTTGTTGATGTATTCAGGTTGTAGTTTAGTTTAGAATCTTAGAATGCAGAACTTGGGAGGTTGCCGGGCATAGTGGTACACTCTTGTAATTCAGCACTCAGGAGCCTGAGGTGTGAGGATCGATGTGAGTTTGGGGCCAGCCTGGGCTATGTAAGTGAGTTTAAAGCCAGCCTATACTACATATTAAGGCCTTGCCGCAAAAGAAAACAAAAGGGAAGGGGCTGGAAGGAACTTTTTTTTTAAAAAGTAGAGTAGGAAAATTTATTGGAGAAAAGAAATAGGAAATAGGATAGCTCCTGAAAGAGAAGAGAGATCCCAAATGGGTTGCCAGGAAGAAACTTTAGAAGTGTTACTGTTAGTTTTTGGCTATGGTTGGATGATAGAATAATCTAGAGTTTTAAGTAAGATTAATAGTTTTTATCTCACATCAATTAAATCAGAATATTAAATTATGGAGCCTATGTTCTAGTACTTTCTAAGCTATTAGCCAGTTCTAATTTGCTGCCAATGTTGAGAACCATTGATCCTAGACTAGCAGTGAAATGACAAGCTTAGAGAGATTGGATGACTCACTTCTGCTTTGCCTGTATCTGATCTTACACAAAATCCGATCCAAATCTTCAAATTTTCATTCCACTTTTCTTCCTGTTGAGGCAGTAGAGTTTAATTAGCATAAGCAAAGCTCTGGACTACGAAGTTTAGGTTCATATTCTTTCCTCTTAGTGACAGGCTTTGCAAGTAACCTTTGTATATCTCAAGCAAATAAGCTAATGACTTGTATAACTCTTGACCTATACAAGAATGTCTGACACATACACAGTAAGTGCTGAATGAAACAATTAGCTTTAGATAATCTTTTTCTGTGAGAGATTTAATGATAAAATGGGAATTTAGTGGGTCAGAACACTAAACATTGCTTTGCACTTTAGTTGTTTAAACTGTGTATGAGATAACAGCTACTTCTTATGATTCTTTAACATTTGGGCCAGTTTTGTATTTGATTCTCTAACCAGTTCCTCATATGTAATTTCTTTTGCCTTAGGTTTTAGCCCCTCTTCCTGGAGGAATTTCACCACAGACAGGCGTCATCATCCAGCCTCAGCAAATCTTATTTACAGGAAATAAGACTCAAGTTATACCTACCACAGTGGCAACACCTACGCCAGCACAGGCACAGATAACTGCAGCTGGTCAGCAGCAACCACAGGCACAGCCCACCCAGCAGCAGGCCCCTTTGGTCTTACAAGTTGATGGAACTGGAGATACATCATCTGAGGAAGATGAAGATGAAGAAGAAGACTATGATGATGATGAAGAAGAAGAAAAAGAGAAAGACGGAGCTGAAGATGGGCAGGTGGAAGAAGTAAGTTTCTAGAAAATACTTGAAAAGAGAATTACTCAGTCGCTTACTGTTTTATTTGGTTCTGAGGTGATGATTACTTTTTTTTTTAGGCTATAAGGTGCTACGCCAAATAAAATTTTAAAATATAAAACTAGATTGCCCTAACTTTAGTGTTTAGATTTTTCTGGCTATATTTATATTCATAAAACAATTGTTTCATGTACCTGGTAATGTATATATGCCAAATTAAATTTTATTAGTAAAGTTAATGGAGATTGGAAGTAATTCTGATTCTCAGGCTCCTAGATTTGAATGTGATTTAAACATAAGATATTGGTAGAACAGATAGATGTGGTTATTTACTTTAGTAATTAAACAACCATGGAAACATTTTGAGGGAGAAGAAACTCAGGAAAAACTAAAGGCAATAGTTTTACTCAAAACGTTTTGGGCCTGGCTCCATATTCCATACTAGTTTAGTTTTCATTGTTAATTGCTTTCCTTAGCATGATACAATCTTTTGATCTTGTCATAAAGTTCTTCTAAAGTAAGTATTTTTTAAAAAGTTTATTGTTAAATATTGAATAGATACAGATGGGCAATAGGGTTGTTTCTAACTCTTTACTCTTGGAAACAGTTTCATGGATATTAAATCTTTTGTATTGTCAGAGCCACATTAAATAAAGAGAACTGCCTTGTGCCACATATAAAATCCATAATGCAGTAACTATATATAAGCAACAAAACTTCCCATTTATTTATTTATTTATTTGGCAGTATAAGTGAATTTTTATTGGAAAGGGAAGTTGTCAACTTAAACAGCAGCAAATGAAGTGAATAAGGAAACTTCTGTTGTCACAGAGAGGTGTGACCTCCATCAGACTGGATTCAGGAGGCTTTTCAAGTTGTGATCCCCAGCCCAGAGACACCAAGTGCTTTCCCATTCAGTCTAATACTTCTAGATTCCTACCGAAAAGGAGCACAGCAGGAGGATGGGAAAGTTGCTCACTGAAAGGAAATTCCAAAGAAGAGAAAGGGAGGGAATGTCGAAATTAAGGTTATGTAGAACACTTCAAATTGTAATTAATTACATTGTCATCATATCTCCACAGTAATACAAAACACAGTCACTGCAGAATTACTTAACTACCAGATATATTTTTAGTCTTCTATGTAAGTGTTGGAAGCTGCTTATGTTTATATGAAATGAAGCTGTTAATACTTTCCTATAGCAGTAACTGCACATCAGGAGGGCCATTTTAAATAGGGCAACAGGAACATAAAACAAGAGGGATATTTGACTTTGTTTTCATAAAACTACTGCATCATTGTCTGGTTTGATGGAAATGATTGCAATCTTAGTTCTCAAGGCACTGTTCAGAAACATTTGATCTAATTTTACTTGTCATATGCTTCATCTTTGAAAATAGACTTTTGCAAATGTATTTGCTGCCTAAAAAGCAATGGCATGCATAGAGTGTGATTGTGAAGTGAGGAGTGTTTTTCTGTAGTCTAATAGGTCTTAATGAAAGTCTAGTAAAAAGACATGATCATATTTTTCTCAGAGTTCAACTCTGAGATTGGAACTCTCTCCATTCCATTTGAAATTTTGCAGGGAATATATTTATGTCCACTGAAACTGAGAGACTTTTTCAGACTTGAAACCTGCTGACAAAATGAATCAAAACACAGAGCAAGGTTGCAGTACTCAAAACTGTTTAATGTATCAAAATGCATAAAATTATTTGCCATAACTTGAGCTTGTCATATGGTAATATAGTACACATATGTTGATTTTTTACCTTGAAGATGGCTGTCTAGTGCTTTTATTTTTTATTTTTTTAATAGTACTTTTAAATGAGTGATGAAATCTACCAAAAGTGCTAAATCCTATGAGCCATTGTTCATCCTCAAGTTCTGGCATAAATTTTTCTTTTTTTTTTTTTTTTTTTTTGGTTTTTCTCCGGTACCGGGAACCGAACTCACGACCTTGCACTTGCCAGGCAGGCGTAAATTTTTCTTTTGATTCTATAAATGACTTGATTTCATTATGCAGTCTTTTCATCATGTTACTCCAGCTTAGCCACTTTTCTTTAGAAAAATAAATGATGGCCCCAAAGTCAAGGTCCATATTGAAGAATTGGTATTGATTCCATCCCCTGGCTTAGGAAACTCACAGCTGTGACAATTTGAATGACATCCACTTTAAAAATAGTTGCACGTACATTTGTTTTGGTGTATGATGTAGTGATAGCACATCAGCTCTGGAGTTGCATGTGCCAATTCATTTATGTCCAATTTTTGCCGACCATCAGCAGGGAACTGACAGTAGCTATAACAGGTATGTTGATAAAGGTTAAAGAAAATTGCTTTAATCTAATTTTTACTGCTTCCTGCAAGCCAAGAGACTTTAGTTTTGTCTTTTAATGGCACCAAAAAAGCCATTTCTTTGGTGACATTATTTTTGTTATCAGTACCTTTCATAAAAGTGGCAAGTTGAATTATATCTCAAGTATCATTACTTTCATCTGTTGTCAAAGCATAAAATATGAAATTTGTAGCTTTACTCCCCAAATCTCTTGATTTATTGTCCTGTTTCTTCAGTTCACCTGGCTAGGGTCTGGTGAGACAAAGTGATTTGAGAAAAATCTGTGTTTTTATCAGGACAGCGTATAGCTACACATTTTGTTTTTTGAGACAGGGTCTCACGCTCTAGTTTAGACTGGCCTTGAGCTCACTGTGTAGTCCAGACTCGCTCGAGTTTGTGGCTGCCCTCCTGATTCGGCCTCTTGAGTGCTGGGATTACAGGCAGGCGCAGTCATACTCAGCATGTATGTGCGTACTTTCTGAATATTGTTTAATGAACATATGCTCTGTAAACAGTTTTGAGTTTTTTTGCAATTAGATTTGCTGCTTTTATAATCGAATCCATTAAACATTCCTCTGTATAAATTGAATTTGGCAGCATAATTTTGCATGTAATGTCTTTTTAGATTGTAATCTTTGAAAATTGATAAATTTTTCTACAAATTAAGTAGTGTCTTTATTACAACAGAAATATTCATATGTCCATTTTTCATTGAACACTTCCTTTATCTGTTTGAGTTAATTTAAATTTTTATTATTACTTATTTGCGCTATATAGTGATTACATTTATTGTGGGGAAATTATACTTTAAATTATTCATACTTTGGGTTTCTCATGTAAGACACTTGCATGTCTGATTTGTTTCACTTAATATTATTGTCTCATGATGTGTCCATTTTCCTACAAATAACTCAAGTTTGTCCTTCTTTATGGCAGAGTAGTACTCAGTACCCTTTTGGGTATAAATACATTTTCTTTACTAGTTCCTTTACTGATGGACATATAGGCCACTTCCTTGATTTAGCTGTTGTGAGTTGTGTGTTATAAACATAGATATGCATTATCACTATAATATGACATCTTTAACTCTTTCAGAAAAATATGTAGAAGGAAAATAGCTTGGTCAAATGGAAGTTCTAGTTTTAACTTCTTAAGGAAGCTCTGTACTGATTTCCATAGTGGTTACATTCGCACCGACAATGGAGAAAGGCTCGTTTTCCCCTAAAGCCTTACTAGCATTTATTATTTGATTTTTTGATGATAGCCATTGTTTCTGGGATAAAATGGAATCTAAGTGCTGTTCAGATTTGCATCTCAATGGCCATGGATGTTGAACAGTTTTTCTTTTTTTTGAAGCTTTTTTTTTTTTTTTTGTCTTTTTGAGACAGGGTCTCAGTATGCAGTTCAGACTGGCCTTGAGCTCACTTTGTAGCTCAGGCTGGTCTTGAAGTCTTAACAATCCTCCTGCCTCAGCCTCCCAAGTGCTGGGATTACAGGCATGCGCCACCATGCCTGACTCTCAGTTGCTCATCTTTGAGTGGATCTATTATTTTGATTATTGTTTGATTCTTGGAATTGTTCATTTTTTCCTTGACTTCTGTGACTCATTGAGTATTCCAGAGTGTGTTATTTAATGTTTAGGTGTTTATAAAATTTCTGTGGTTTCTTTTGTGATTGATTTCTTGTTTTAATGCATTATGATATGATGGTATACATGGAGTAATTTCAGTTCTTTTGTATTTCCTTAAGCAGGACTTATGGACTAGGATGTGGTCTGTTTTGGAGAAACTTCCTTATGCTGCTGAGAATTCTGTGTAGAATTCTGCTATTCTGTTGTAGTTAGGTAAAACAGTGGATATTTATTAAGTTTGTTCAACAGTGAGGTTCAACTCTGATATTTCTTTGTTTTGATCTGTTTACTTATTTTTGTAGGCACTGAGTTTGTTCACTATCATTGTGTTGTTATTTGCTTGATCTTTTCAAATTCAATAATTTGATCTGTAAATTTCTTTTTGGATTAGATGTACTTCCTGAGTGTGTTGGTCTTTGTTTTCTGATCCAGTTTTTCAGTTTGTATGTTTTAATTGGGAATTCAGGTCATTTACATTGAGAATTACTACTGATTTGTGTTGTTGATTGCTTTATCTTTTCCTTCTTGCTTAACTATTTACCTTGCTTGATACATTCATTCTGTCTGACTTTTTGGCTTTGTTTTCTTTGTTGTTTGTGTCTAGGATATTCTTGGGTATATTCTAGAATGCTGGTTTGGTGTTCATGAATTACTTAGGTGTTTTTTTGTCATGGAATGTCATAACTTCATCAATTTTGAAGTAGTTTTGCAGATTCTGTACATTATACTGAGTTGGAAGTTTTCTTTTAGGACTTAAAACACTTTACTCAAAGCTTTCCTAGCCTTTAGTGTTTTTTGTTGAAAAGTCTGATGTAATCCCTATGGGTTTACTTCTGTAAGTGATGTTTTACTTTTCTATGACAGTTTTTAAAACAGTTTTTTCTGTTCTTGTATTTGACTTCAGAGATTTTGAATATGTTGTATCATGGGTTTTTTTTCATTGTAGTTGTTTGGCATTGTGTAAACCTGGCTAACCTGTATGTTTGGCTCCTTTCCCAGGTTTGAAAAGTTTTCTACTGTCTGTAAACAGATTTTTTATTCCATTTGTGTTCTCTGATTTCTTTCTAATTCCCATTAGCCTTATTTTTTTCAATTAGTATAGTTTTAGCACCTAATAATTACATTTATCATGGGGAGTTGTTGCATATACATAGCACATCTCAATTCTTTTTATTGCCTACCCCTCTCCTTCCTCTGTGCTCCTTCCAACTCTTGGTCCCCTTCCCATTTGCAAAAACTGTGTTTTCATTTTTTCCCTTCAGTTTTTTTCTGTCCTCTTACCTCCCATCGATCCATCTTTTGTCCCCTTCTCATTTGAGAAAGATCTCTCTACTTTGTATTATCTGTCTCTTTATTTTGCTCTTTATTCATACAGTGGTACTGTGATTCACAAATGTTTTTGTTT
The DNA here is from genome assembly GCF_000276665.1 of Chinchilla lanigera. Lineage (NCBI taxonomy): Eukaryota > Metazoa > Chordata > Mammalia > Rodentia > Chinchillidae > Chinchilla > Chinchilla lanigera. Next base: position 4,797,293 of record NW_004955438.1, on the reverse strand, counting down.
GCAAGCTCTCCATCAGGTGACAAACACAACTGCAGCCATATTTCCTACATAACCACAAACGTGACCGTCTTTTCAAAATTGTAGAACAAATTAAGTTTGTGAACTGAAATTACATGGGTTTCTCATATAGGAGAAATTGTGCAGTATTTAAATTTGTGTTTTCACTTAATGTATGGTCCCAAGGTATATAAATATATATCTGTAGTAAATAAAAGTTGGTGAGGGTGTGGAGAAAATAGAACCCTTGTGTTTGCCTGGTGGTAATGTAAAATTGTGTGGCTTCTGGGGAAAAGAGTTTGGCCCCAGCATTTCTACCCGAGTATATACATAAGAGAATTGAGAACAAGTATTCAAACAAAAACTTGTACATGAGTGTTTATAGTAGCAGTATTAATGTTAACCAAATGATGAAAAGAACACAAATATCTATCACCTGATGAATGATCAAATATGGTATTCGTATGTTGGAATATTTTTAAGCCATAAAGAATGAAGTAGTGATACCTGCTACCACATGGCTGTGTCTTGAAAACAGAATGAGAGAAACCAAATATAAAAGACCACCTACTGCACTTTGAGGGGGTAAGGCAGGAGTGAGCATAAGTGAAAGCCCAGCATGGGCAACTTAATGACTTGGAGAAACCTTGTATCATAAGTTTTAAAGAGGGCTGGATATGTAGCTCATTGAGAAAGCTCCGCATTTAATCTTGAGTACACCCACCACAAAAAACAAAACAGAAACCCATATTTTATCTGATTCCATTTTTATGAAATGTCTAGAATAGGTTACAGAAAGCAGAGTGGTAATTGCTAAGGATGAGAGGGAATAGAATGACTGTTTAATTGGTAAAGGTGATGAAATGTTCTGGAACTGGGTAGTAGTGATGGCTACATTACAGATGTTCTTGGTGCAACTGAACTGTACACTTTAAATGATAAATCTCACTTCTCATACGTTGGTGATACTGATGTTAAAGTGCGTGTCCCTGGACACTTGTGTGTGAGTAGCCATAGACCCAGTCTTACCATCCTCGCATTGTCCTTTCTACTTCTGTTTTGCCTATCTTCCTTTTCTCCATTTATTAGATATCTGAATTAAATCTTTTATCTCCTGCTGCACCTGAAGTATAATTTGACATAGTTGTTCATTTTATGCTCTAGTTGGATGTATTTGGACCCTTTGTTCTTTTTAGTACTGAGATTTTTCCAACCCTTAAAAGAGTAGAATCTTAATTTACACTTCATGCCTCCAACCATAATGATGATCATGGTGGACAGTGCTTATTTGTATCCAGAGGCCTGGTTGTTGAAGTCCCAAACCAGGCTGCTAACTAGTCTGTCCTCCCGTCCTCGTTTCACCAGATTTTACTTTAATACTGTTGCTGGTGTGTATTACCTCATTAAACCTTCCATATTTAAACTTTCAATTACATTTAATTTCTTACTGAAATCTGATTAACATTAGAAAATAATCATTAGATAACAGCTGATTAATACTGTACTGCCTCTGTGGTACATAAAAATGTGCATTTGACACTTGGTTCTCGAAGAACATCAAGGTCATTGTCTCTCTTCTTCAAATATTAGAAGGTACTTTTAATAGCAACAAAGGAAATTTATTTATAAATTTTTTTCTTACTCATAGGAGCCCCTCAATAGTGAAGATGATGTGAGTGATGAGGAAGGGCAGGAGCTCTTTGACACGGAAAATGTTGTTGTGTGCCAGTATGATAAGGTAAGGGTGTCAGATCAGCTGTTACTATTTTTGGTGTAATTTCTTTTCTAAACTCTGGTTTCTGCCCCACTGAAACATTTGGGCTACTGATTAATGACTCTTATTCTTTATAAACAATGTGAAAATGTTACTTTATCATCGATTATTTTTAACAGTGAATAAAACTAATTTCATTTTATACTTAAAAAATAATAATTTTTTTCAAATTAGAATATCTCAACTTGTAAACAAAGCTAGCTAGCTATTGATTGATTGATTGATTGATTGATTGTCTTTTTGAGACAAGGTCTCACTATGCAGTTTGGGCTGGCCTTGAGCTCATTTTGTAGCCCAGACTGGTCTCGAACTTGAAACAATCCTCCTGCCTCAGCCTCCTGAGTGCTGAGATTACAGGCGTGTGCCACTACACCTGGCTAACAAAGCTATTTAGAGTTTGTCCTTTAACAGTAAATATTTTAATAACATAATCTTGTTTTTCATTAGCTTAACAATCTCACAGCTAAAAGGATTTAATTAAAATCTCTGACTTATATTTATTACTAAGAAGTGGAGTAGGGCAGTAAACAGGACTACCAAAAATGGAGTTTTACTGAGAATTATTTAAAAATGTTATATAGCTTTGATGTAATCTTGCAATAATAAGGAAATTTTAAACTAAATTCCATAACAATTAACTGTTGATTCTTTATGTTCTTAATTCTTAAACAGGATGCTTTTTCCAAGGATTTTGTTATAGCTATTCATGTTATTACTGAGATTTTCATAATCAAGACATTTAAATTGGAATAAAATTAATTTTCTTCTGTAGTTAGAGATTTCTAATATTTATAATTTAATTTCAATAGAGATCTCTACCAGATGCTGAAACTCCTAACAGAAATAATTGGATTTTTTTTTTGGTAACCATTCATTCAGTTTGTTTAACCAGTAATTATTGAATACCTACAAGTAGTAAACATTATACTGCGTAGTGGAGATATAGTCATGAACATGTAAATTTTGTGTACTGGTGAAATTTCCTTTACAAATAGAAAAACCTTAAATTGGGTTTGCTTTTTTAGAAATGAGTGTGGTAAGTAGCTCTGCTTATTATAAACAGACCAGTAGGGAGAATAGTACAACAGTGGATCTTATTTTCTAATCAAAAGATAATATCCCGGGAGTTAGCTACCAGTGATCTTTATAGAAAAATTGAGGGGTTATTGAGAGTTTCAGTGCATCTGCTTTGTGTGTTATAATTTCTAGTTGAATGACTTTATACCACAAACATTATAACAAATTAATTTCCTGAGATGCACGTACAGAGAAAGAGTAATGAGGTTAAAACAGCGGGCACCAATAAACCTTTTTTGGTGAGGAAGTCTCAAGGGAACTGATTTTAACTAAATTATCCAAAACATAGTTTCGTAATAACAAAATGTAAGATTTAGTAAGCAGAAGAAGATCTTTATCTTAGACTGATTAAAGAATTTAGTTTTGAAGCCTAAACTCTAAAATTTCAATGAGTAAGTTGTTGAGGAGGAAATAGAAGGAACGGCAAGATCTATAATGCCAGTCGAAGCAATCTTAGTTATTAAACGGTAATAATGTGGTAGAGCTCTGAAGTGTAGCTAGATGATGATTGTTCTAACATTTGATGAAAATGACATACAGTGTAGAGGCTTCAGCTTTCTTTATAGCTAATTTTACTTTAATAAGTTCTCACTGAAAAATTTAAGGGGCCTTTCTCTTAGCATTTGGGATATTCCTTCATGAAGGACTTATGCTAGTAAATGAATTACTTTTCAAATTGTACTTTGTACTTTTGTTCAAATAAGAATATTTACCATCTGTTGCCTAAAATGGCTTCAGTTCTGAGTACATGGACTGCGTTTGAGCTATGAAACTGTTTTACATTTGAACAAGTTGCCCTTTGGTAAAATGAAGTCGGTTCCCTTACTTTTCTGGGAATTCCTATTTCCTGGACATTCATCTCTTAATTTGTCTATGTAATTCAGGTTTCATTGACTTGGTTCATGCTGGAAATATATTTATTTATGTATCCATATTTAGGATAATTATACTCTATAGGGAATTTTTTAAAGAGGGAGACAGGTCTTTTCATTTAGCAAATGGTTACTGAGTTCCTGTGATGTCACAAGAGCTTCAGATACACTAGTGAGCAAAATGGAAGTTCCTTGTCTTTGGCAAGCTTACTCCAGTGTAGGTAGACAGATGCTAAAATGATTAATTTATTAATATGCCATAGTACAAGTTGATACTTGCTATAGAAAAATACTAATGAGAAAGGAAAGGGAACAGGTTTTAGTTTAAAATAGAATAGTCCGTTAAGTAGGTCTTTGGAGTAGATAACATTTAATCAAACAGCCCTGTCTTGTGGCAGAGCCTGCTTGTTTTGTGTGAGGAGCAGCGAGGCACCTCAGCTGGGGAGAGGATCAGTTGTAGACCAACACAGGGAGGCAGATAGTGTGGATCTCTATAAGGACATGGGCTCCTATTCTGAATATATGCAGAAGCTATCAGAAGGTCTCAGATGGAGAAATGGTGTGATCTGATCTAAATTTGAAAAGGATTACTTTGCCTTCTTTGTGAAATGTAGAGTGTAGAGAGGAAACAAGGGTAGAAACAAGGAAGAGATAGTGGAGACTCAGATTGTGGTGCTGTTATTAAAGTTGATGAGAGATAGATTTTTTTTTTCTTAAGAGTCAACAAGATTTCCTACCTCTTGGTTGTATTTTAGGGGGGAAAAAAAAGAGAATCAGGACTGAGTCCAGGGTACTTGGATGAGGTACTGGATACAAGGATGGTGTTGCTATCAACTCAGATGGGAAGGGGTTGCATTTGGAGCAGGGTTAGGATAAGGAGTTCAACTTCGGACATATTGTCTGTTAGACATTTAACTCACCCACTGTAAGATAGTAGATTTAATGTCTACTTTGTTGAGATCAGAGCTTTAAGAGACTGCTTAATCTATGAGTCTCTCTCTGCTGTTTGTTGCTTAAACTTGTTTGTGTTCTTATTTTAATAATAAAGTTTGAGTCTAGAGGAAGAACATGAATGGTTTTCATATACATTAAGGGTTTGGTAGTTTTTTACGTTTCAGAAGGCAGAGCTAGAATCATGAGTGGAAGCTAGAGGAGGCATATTCCAGTAGGGGAAAATATACAAAAGACAAAAAAGCTGTGCCCAAAATTAATAACTTAATTTGGAATTGTTTTCCCTCTAATTTTAATCATATTTAGGCAGTGACTGAAAAACCATTGGCCAAGAACAGTCTGTAGAGAGTGTGTGTACTGAGAGCTGAGGTGCAGGATTTTAGGATTGGGATCTCAGAAAATATCTGTACCTGGTGATCATTTCTGCATTATTAAATGAGGAGTTCTATGTTAGGTCATGAGAATACTATATAAAGAGTTGGATTTTGGTTTAAAAAAATTGCTTATAAATGAACCACTTCAATGAACACATATCCCAAGCAGTAATATAATACTTATTACAGATAAATTTACTTCTGAAAACCCATGCAGCGAGAGACTTTTTAGGGAAGAGGTAGTCAAATTAAACTTAGTAAATTGGAAGTACAATATTGTGTAATAGGAAATTTTACAGAATTTTTGTGGTTTTTTAAAATTCTAACTCTTATATTCTAATTTTGTTTTTGTTTATTTAGATACACAGAAGTAAAAATAAGTGGAAATTTCATCTGAAGGATGGCATTATGAATCTTAATGGAAGAGATTATATATTTTCCAAAGCCATTGGAGATGCAGAATGGTGAAGAGTTGCTTCTTTTATAAATAAAAGAAACTTAAAAAAAATTTGAAGTGGATGGTTTGAAACTTGGGACATATACCAACCAAAACTTCACTTCTGCATGTCAGAAAAGTGCAGTAGAAGCAAAGCTACTGGAACAAAGATAGACCTTGACAGCATAGACACTACTTCTAACTGGCAAGCCATGGAACTGTAGTATCGGGGATTGTTGGGGTGGGGGTTGGGTTTTGTGTAGGAAAATCATAATTGTCAATTTTAAATACAGGAACTTGCCACCGGTAATTAGCATGTAAAGCTTTGTCTATATTCCTTCCTCCAACTTGGGCTCCATTAGAAGACACTTGTTGGAATGAACTGAAGAAACTTCCTTTTGATAGATTGAAATGAAACTGTTTATTGTATGTGGTTATATTTGGTAAAAATTACGTGTGAGCTTTTTACAAAAGGGTAAGAATTATGGTGTTGAATTTTAATTCACTTGTAAACAATTTAAAACTCTCATAATAGGTCTTAAAATTTTTTACCTGTTATTTTCCCTTAATAATACATACCTCTTCCCTGCTGTAAAACATCTAGTTAAGAGTTGAAGGAAGTATAATCAGTGATCAGTTCTGAGACAAAAATTTAACCCAGGAATGGATATTTATTTTCATTAGGTTTTCATACTTTAAAGACTTGGGTTTTAGTTAAATGGAATTAAAGTGACAACTTTAATTTACTTATAGAAAAACTGTTTAGTCCTACACTTCAAAATGAAACTCCCAATTGGCTCCTCAGGAATATATTTTTATTTTATAAAGATATCACCTAACTAAAATTGTATGTACTTGAGTATATGAAGGTTTTTCTTGTTGGCCTGAAATGTGTGCTTATATATGCATTTAGTCTTTAAGCTAAATATTCAGATATCATTCTGTACATTGAAGCATAAGGACAGGTGGTGAGGACCTGGATTTTTATTAAACAATTTAGTAATTATAAAAGTTTCTTGTGTTTGCTAGTAAAGAATTTAAAAACCTATTATTTTAATTGAACAAGTTTTTTAAAAGCAACTTTGTAATTTGAGGGGAAAATTGGGGAGGGAGGATGAGGGAGGTGGGCCACTAAGTACATATTTACCTCTCTTTCATTGGGTGGCTCATCTGGGCCATTGATAAAGGTAGACTTGGGCTCCAGTTTGCACAATGAAAAGAAGCATAGAAATTTGAGTGTATATTAAAATAATAGAAATTTTACTATGTATATTAAGAATGCGAAGCCCTGTATTTCTGTAAGGGCTCTGAAGAACAATTCGGCAGTGTTTGCATCAGCTGCCTTGGAGAACTGCAGAAACACTCAACTTGACTTTTGTGTTCTAAGTACTAATTTGATTTCTCATGGTTTCTCTTGACAAAATTCATAGGTGTTTTAAGTTACTTGTGTATTGATGCTTTTTGTCTTCCATTTCTCTCTTATTTGCCTTTATGTGTTTCCAGAAGTAACAGTAAAGTACATTACAAAGGAGAAAACTGTGAGCTATTATAGTATTTTCTTTTAAACACAAATCTTTCTAAAAGGCTAATAAAATTTTTTTTGTCTACTTCCCAACCCTCTTACCAACCTCTTTTTAATTTATGTTCTGAACTTTGGTGCAGATGGTGGTATCTAGCATGCTTGTTAAGTTTTATTTGCCACCACAGGTAATAACAGCTTTTATTTTGACAATATTAATCTTTCAAGGGGAAATTTATTTACCCCACTACACTCAAAGCACACACGATTTTTGTTATGTTTTCTTTATTAGTAAGATTGGGAGAAGAGAAGGGAGGGGGTAAAATCACAGAAGTCTTGTTCAGCTGTCCTTTAGTATGGTTACTAGTAGGTTAATATTTCCTCAGTGAAGAAGTCAACGACTTGAACTACCTATGAAAGTGCAGCAGTGTTGTGTAAGTTTAAACCCTTTGGCTATCTAGTAGTTCTTAATGCTACTGAACCTCGGAATACTGTAGCATGTCTTGGCCCTCTTTGTAGAAAGCATTCGTACTCATAGTAGCATTGTATACTGGCCTGTTACTATAGCTGTATTTTCACACATGAACATCCACTGCTTTCAGAATGACTCACTAGTGTTATTTTGAAGCAGGAAATAACCATTTGTATTTGCACCTGTGTGCTGCATATTAATTATAGCATACTTGCAAATGCTTTTTTTTTAACCTTTAAAAATTCTGAAAGCTGGTCCAAATAACACTGCATATCAAATTGTGTTCTTATATATTACTGCATTGTGCTCCTTTTTAATAAAATAGCATGTTTTATTTTTATTATAGTGGCTTTTGCTGTATGAATGTCACTTGCTTTGAATTCTTAATCATACTTTTAACATTATATTTAAAAAATAATTTTGTTAGGTTACATTAAAATATCATTCCTTTGGAAAGGCAAGGGATTCCTTCAGGATTTTAATATGAAAGTAGTTTGTTCGTCCAAAGGGGGAAAACAGTTCTGACTTAGTATTGAGAAAATAAGCAGTGGTTGCAGAAGAGGGTTTGTTTAGATTTGCACAGATGGTGATGGCACCTTTTACTTTTAAAAAAGTAACATTAATCAGCGCAAGGGAGAATTGACAAAATTACTGACGTGTGGAAGTGTGTGCCTTTCAGTATCCAGACTCTTGCTTGGTGGTCACTTTTAGAATCGGACCACTTGAATGCCTGGGAGCACATTTCATTTCTGTGGAGTGCCACGTGTGGCTAAAACAACTCTTTAATGTGCAATTAGTTTCTAGAGCAAAATGTCTGTTTATGAGGGGGATCTTTATATTGGGCTTTTATATTTTTGAAATATTCACATTATTTTCTGTTAAAATGTCATGTCACATTTACGCTGTTGCCTTTTTAAAAATCAAAGCCACTGATAACTGATTGCATCAAGATTTGAGCAGTGTGTATAGTGATTATAATGTGTTCTTAATAAGCATAATAGACTGCTTTTAGAAAATAAGAACATAAAAATATAATAGCTTTTGTATAAAGACTTTCTTTTGCTATAGTGAATATCAAGGATTTTTTTTCCTGACTTTTAGGGAGGAATAAAAAGAATTGTCTCCCTCTAAGAGTAATTTTTTTTATTATCTCATAGCAATAACGTCACCATTATTATCAGAGGGTAAATACGCCTTGTATGGGAAAGCAGACATGGTTTCCTCTGGGGAATTCCCTTTATAATGTAGTATTTTCTTCCACTTGAGAAAGTTCCTATATTTTCAGATTATTTCACCTTGAACTTTTTTGAGCTTTTGTGCAATGTTTTATTGATCTGTTTTTGTACATTTTCATTTCACTTCATGTGTCTGTCTTCTGCCTATCTGTTTGAATCAGCTATAGCAGATTTTGAATTTGTTGGTTTAAAAAGTAGCTGTTTATGTGTTTCCTCATAAGTTTGTGTTAGTTTTAATCTTCTATTATGCTACAGAAATTATTCTGAAATTTATATTCTTGAAGCCTGCCTTAGTCTATCATTTGTCATTTTCTGTGGTTTAAGGAAGAACGCCTCAAACTTAATATTTTGTGTATTTTAAGGAACAAAAACTTTTTTGCCTTCTCTTTTAAGGGAAGAACTACATTCAGTTAGTAACTGTTCTTTGAGTTAAGTTTCCTTAAATCCAGTACGCATTAGCGCTACGACTTGGGGGGAGGAGCTAATCCTTTTTACTGTTCTGAGCTACTATTGTCAACTGCTGTTGTACATACTGTTATGTGTAAGGACATAAATATATTTATTATGTTTGTAAAATTCATTCTGTACAATTGCAGATCAAGGTTGCTCTTCTGTGATATATGGGATATTATGTTTTAAAGGCCATCTTGAAATACAGTTAGAGAACTTAGTATTTTGATGTACTAAGACCTATTTTAAGTTTAATATTTTACCTTTGCAAAAACTTTAATTAAAGATGTTATTTAAAAAAGTAATGTTGCTTGCTTTGCTTACTAGTCCATGTTATTGTTACATAGATAACAATAAAATTATGAAAGTTTAGAAAGGAAAATGCTTTACCTTGTTAATGAGGATAAGTTTTAACAACAAGGGTATCATTAAATTCTGTACTTTTAAGATATGTTTTGAATGTTAGTTTCAACAAATAAACTTAAAAATTCTTAATAGCTTTTTAAAAAGTTGTATTTTCAAGACACACAGGAATTTAGGTTGGGATAAGCTCACACCACTAAGTGTAAGAATACAAAATTATATTGTATTACATGGATATTTCTACTCCAGAGCATAGATTACGTAGGATAAAATTGTTCAAGAACATTGTTTCTGATTTGTCTAGCTAAATCCTTTTCTCTTAGTTCAGTGTTTGTAAATAATTGATTATTAGGGGAATTGGATTATTGAGGTTTATATTATATATTGCATATATTTTGTGTTATTTTAGAAAGTATTAAATAATTAGGTGTTTTAATTTTATAGTTAATTCAAATGAATCATTAAGAAAGAGCTTGCCTTTTTGTAATTTTTTTATCCTGTTCTAGACTACTTTATCAAGGAAACATGCAAATTTTAACTTTTAAAGTAATCATAATAAAGATATTTTATTTATTGCCAGTAAATCTTGTATTTTGCAGTTTAATTCAAGTTTCTACATTGATTATGATCTTAACTTTTGTGTACTTAATTTCTCTGTCTGAAATGACAAGGATGAGATTTTGAGGATTAGGTGAGATAATACATATAATAGTCCTAGAATGGTGCTTGGTACATAGTGAGCAAGCTTCAGAATTTGCTTAATTTCATAATTATTTGCATAATGTGAAATGACTAGTACAGCTGAAAAAATTTTAAAAGGTCAGAAAACAATGTGCTGTAATTAAGAAGTGCCAAGTGAAAGATTTGGTTGCTGGGGAGGTTGAGCTGGTGAGGCCATGCATCCGGCTACAGTAGACCGGAGAGGGAAAGCATTTTATTTATTCATTTTGAAAGAGGATCTCACTACAGAGTCCAGGCTACTGCTGGAGGTGCATTTGTAGGAAGTGAAACACAATTGTTTCAAAGTCATTAATGTCTCCCTGAATCTGTGCAAGCACAGGTTTCCCTGCCATCTCTACAGCTTCCTCTCCTTTATCGTGAACGTGTATCTGGCTCATGCCTTAGCCTGAAGTGGCATACATGTTCTATAATATTTGGAGTGTGTGTTTATCTCCGATGTACTTAACGTTATTTTCATGTTCTGAAATCCCTGTTTTTGGCATATATATATGCTGGAGTATCCATGTAGAATTTCACCTTTCACAACAAAAGAACCTTGTGAGAGTTCTTGTTCTCAGGGAGGGTATTAAAAATGGAAGAAGACCCAGGTGTAGTGGTGCACACCCGTAATCCCAGTGCACTGGGAGGCTGAGGCAAGAGGATCACAGGTTCCAGCCCAGGCTGGACAATTTAGCAAGATCCTATCTCAAAAATTTAAAAAAAAAAAAAAAAAAAAAGCTGGGGTAGAGGGTAGCTCAATGTGAAGGCCCTGGGCTAGTACTCAAATCTCTAGTACTGAGAAAGACAGGTGGAGAGGAGGCCATTGAAAGAATTTGTAGACAGTTTTTAGTGAACCAGAGAGAGACGTTTGGAAAAAATTTGGTTTTAATGGAAGGAGAGGGACAGGGATTAGGAATATATATTTCTTGAATCCAGAATAACCTAACCTGCTCTTACATTTCACAATAGCCTGGAAAGAGCTTGTTCTTATCTTCATTTTATAGATGAGATTTGTGGAAGCCAAGTAATTTGCATAAGATCACAGTACAAGATGATAATGAAGGTTGGGAGAGTGAGGCCAAGGTGCTTTACCTAGTTTGGATGAAATAGGTCTTTGTCCCCTAGGTTGCCTAGAACAAATGCTTTACCCCTTAGCTAGACTTGTTCATGAGAGCCCATGGCCCTGCAGCAGCCTGGTCTTGATTTCTGTTTAGAGGAGGCCTTCTGGGAGTACCCTGCACTCCGCTGTCTGTACCCATCACTCCGAAAAGACAAGATAAGTAAAAACACCTGGGACCACATCAAAGTCTCTCTGGGGAGTTGTGCCATGCTGACGTGGGAATTGGCAGTCAGTTGTGGGTTTTCCCTTCCCCTAAGGGTTAAATGATTAAGTAGGGAAAACTGGTGTTTTGTGTAAGGCAGAGTTGTCTTCGGGTGAGTGTGACAGCAACAGTTGCTTACTGTATTAGCTTTTTGTCCCTGGACCAAATACCCATCATACACAACTTAAAGGAAGTGTTTGTGCTCAGGTTTCAGAGGATTCGGTCCACGATCAGCCACCTCCACAGCAGAAACATCCTGGCAGAAGGGTGTGCTGGGACAAAGCTGCTCACTTGGCAGTTGGGAAGCAGAGCAAGGAAACAGGAGAGGAGGGGGCCGGGGACTATGCAGAGCACCCAAATCACACCTCCACGACCCACCCACACACCACCAGGAGTGTGCTGTACTAAAACTCTACGTGATTCTCAAGCAGATTGACAGTTTAATTGACCGGTTTAATTGTCACAATTCCCGAGCTTCCTTTTGCAATGAAAGTGACTATGGTGGTAGCTAGGCTTACAGCTACCTTCCCTCAAGTTCAGTTTTGAACTAATGCTCCAGGATGGCAGAGCCAAATGCCATGGCTGTTGCTTGGTGTTGGTGTGCTTTGTTCTTCCATTTGGAAAAAAGCAAAGGGTCTGGAAATGACCCGTGTCACCACCTACTTATAGTCGGGACTCCTTCTGTTACAAGGTACAGAAAACCTAGCCAAACTGGCTTAAGCAAAAGTAGAAATATAAGAGTCACAGAACTGGGATACCAGGCTTCAAGAAAACTGGGATTGGGTTCAAGTTATCAGTGACTGTCTTAAAGACATTGATGAGCAAGGGAACCTCTTCTAGGAATGTAATTCTATTTTTTTTTATTTTTCACTTTTTAAAATTAAAAAAAAATTTTTTATTTTTTGGTGCTGGGAACTGAACTTAGGACCTTGCGCTTGCCAGGCAGGTTCTATGCTGCTGGGTTATGTCTCCGGCTAGGAATGTACTTCTACATAACTGATAGTCACAGCTTACCCTGTGTTGGGGTGTAGGTTGAGGAAGCAGAGGGGAAATGGTGTTTAGTTTTAAAGCATCTTAATGAGTTTTGTATGTTCAAATGTGAGCTGGAGGGAAAAAAACTACTCTGTGTGAAAAATGACAAGATACTGTGAGAACTTGAAAGCTTGATGAAGAAGGGCTGGAAAGGAGGAGAGGGCTGATCCTGAGCCTCGTGTAGGAGTGTGGAGGTCCCGAAGGAGAAAACGGGGATCCAGATGAAACTGTCGAGAGCAACAGTGTGTAAAGTTGCACTTAAAGACTAGGTTCTGTGAGGGAGGCATACCTGCCCCATTACCAGAAATCCCCATTACTCACAAGCCTTCAAAATGTGGTCTGACTCATTCAAAAGGCTTGGCGCTGTGGGGACTGTGGGGAACCAGAGGAAAAAGCTGTTGGACTAGTGAGGATAAAGAGAAGACAAAACTTCAGGGGTCAAATGGGAGTAGCATTGCTGGTTCCATGGGTTACAGACATCTAAGAGATGCGGGGAAGCCGGAGCTATTGGGCATGGGAGTCAGTGTGCTATATTCCCTTCTGCGTCTGAATGGAGACTTAAGCCATTTTAACTGAAATGTGAGAGAAATGGTGATCTGCAAAGGCTGAATTAGCTTATAATCTTAGGGCCGCTGACATAAGTTGTCCTCTATTTGACAAATGAGGTCCCGAGGTCCATGAGGGTTGAGTGACCTGCATAAAGACACACAGAGAGGAAATGGTAGGTTCCAGATTTGAGTCCTGATCTGGTCAGTGGTTTTCGTTGAAGGGGTCCTTTCCAACTAGAGAGAAAATTATTCATCCTAATCCACATCCCATGTCTGCTGCTGTGAACTTTTGTCACCAGGAGTGTGGAATGGGAAAATGCAGGGGGGAATCACAGAAAATTTCAGTCAGTCTTCTTTACTGTAGTTTTGCAGCTATCAGAATAATGGCTTAGAAAATTATGGCAGAGCCAGGCGTGGTGGCGCGTGGCTGTAATGCCAGCACTTGGGAGGCTGAGGCAGGAGGATTGTTGCAAATTCGAGACCAGTCTGTGCTACAAAGTGAGCTCAAGGCCAGCCTGAACTGCATAGCGAGACCCTGTCTAAAAAAGACAAAAAAAAAAAAAAATTTATGGCAGGATATGACTATTTAAATTTCACCAGTTTAAGTGTTAGATGTTTAAATTTTTGTTTTTCTTTTCAATTTTTTATTTCTCACACAGGATAGACAATATAGGCTCATTCTATTAGAAATAACCCTCTAGTTAGAGAGAAAGAAAGAATAAAAGAAATCCAGCAAAACTCAGGTACATTAGGAAAAAAAGGCAAAAACTCTTGATTCAGTTTCTGTATCTGTAATAATGCCTACCTTGTTAGATTGTTGTAAGGATTAAGATTGTAAAGATTAAGTTAAATAAAACACTTAGGACACAAAGAATGGATGTTGCATGGTGTGTTAGCTATCATTGCCATTTTAGGCAGGGATGTTTTCTAATAACTGGTCACTGAAGAAGGGTTGTAGGTGGAGAACTGAGTCAAGAGATGTTTTTCGTATACCTGAGGGTCAGTATTATTACATAGTCAAGTGGAGACTGAAATCCACGTAGTCTTTAGAGTCTGCTTTTAGCCTCTGTTCTGTACTGCTTTTCAAGGAAGTGTACATATACTCAGGGCTCTGGAGAAGCCAAAAATCTCCCAAGAGTGCCAAGCTCCAAGTCTAAGTACAGAATTGAGATTTACATTTAGTGTGGACTCTCAAAGCAAAAATAACAATAATAGTAATAACAACAATTGCCGCTGGAAATATACCAAGTGTGCAGTAGAAGCAAAGCAATATTTCCGCATATAATGCTTCCATCCCTTTGGTAAGCTGGAACTCTAATGGCAAAAGTTAAGCCTTGCTAATGAGTTACTCAGGCAGAATGACAGATTACATGCGAAACCAGTTCCCTCTAAGGGAACACTGATGACATGACCAGCAAGACTTGCAGCCTAAAATTCAAAATAATAGAATAAGCTAAATATGATATATTTAATTAAACAGATAAGTTAAATCCTATACTCACAAGTAGATAATAACACTATAGTAAAAAGAGGTGGTATCTGAAAACAAAGTAAGACATAACATTAAAAGACCTTGTGATGGTGAATGTTCTGTGCCGGCTCGCCCAAGCCACGGGGTGCACGAGTAGTGATGAAACGCGGTGTCTGGGCTCGTCTGTGTGAGTGCTCCTGGAAGAGCTCAGCATTTGCATCAGCCTGAGTAAGGAAGATCTGCCCTTTTCAATCTGAGCAGCAGCATCCAGTCCCTTAGGACTAAACAAGACAGCCGAGGAATGGTGATTTCTCTGCGCCTGCGTAATCTGGGACCCCGGTTTTCCCCTGCTCTTGGTCATCAGAGCTGCTGGTTCTCAAACATTTAGACTCACCCTGAATTGTGCTGTCAACTTTCCTGGCCCTCCATCTTGTTCATGGTGTCTTGGGGACCTCTCAGCCTCCATAATGGCATGAGCAATTGCCTATAATAAGCTTCCCCTGATTCACGCATGCCTGAAGATCCATGTTTTTAAAATTAATTTTAAAAAGTAATGTGTTATGTGGGAGAATATTCATAAGTAAAAGGAGAATTGATTCTATGAAAACAATTTATAGGAAATTACTTGAAGCACAACCCACAAAAGGAAAGATGTTAAAAGTTGGAAAGGCTGAGGATGTAGCTCAGAGGCATAAGTGCTTGCCTGGCAAACCTGAGGTCATGAGTTCGATTCCTGGTACCAAAAAATAAATAAATAAATAAAGTAAAAGTTGGGAAGGTGGCTAGGAACAGGGATCGTAATGACAAAGTCTAGCACACATTTATTAGGAGTTCCCAGGGGGACTCGCGGAAGGAGGAAAGGCAAGATTTGCAGAGACGCCGACCAAGCTTTTTCCTAGAAAAACTGTAATGATACCATTCACAGATTCAAGCATACATGTAGTGCTGAACCAGATAAATGCAAACACCAACTGCTTTTTATTACCAAGACAATTGCTGTACAGTATATAAATTCTCAAATAACCCTATGTAGTATGCCTCAGAGCCCTCCCCATTTTACAAATAGGAAAATTGAGTGACCGAAGGTTTATAGATGTATTTTGAAATGTTTATTGCAGAAGGACCTCATTCTGACCTTACTTTTAATTTTTGAAAATATGTGTTTTATCAGTATTAATGAAATTAGCCTATAACTTGTTATACCCTTAAGTGCAAAATATACATAACTGTTCTGTATTCTGGTGAAATTGAAGGAGGAGTTTGGACATGAGTCTGTACTTAAAACTCTGGTTTTTTGTTTGTTTGTTTTTGTTTTTCTTCCGGTACTAGGAACCGAACTCACGACCTTGCGCTTGCCAGGCAGGCGCTTTGCCGCTGAGCTAAATCCCCAGCCCCCTGTACTTAAAACTTTGGATGCAACTGCCCCTGTGTTTTAAATCCTAAGTATGCACCTAAGGAAATAACTGAAAGGTCCAAACATGTCATGCTTGCTTTAAATATCTGAGAATGTGTGTTAAACCTGGGACTGAACCCTCACTAAGGATTTGAGTCCTTTATAATTTATCCTAAGACTTAATATAAGACTTTATCTTTTTCATGTAAGGTATCTGTTTTCAAAGAAGCATTCATAATTTTATGGCCTACATTAATATAAACAAAGCAAGGGCTAGTGGCAATATAGTCCACAGAACTGGAGATCATATGTATTTTTGCTGAGGCCTGAAGTTCATGAAGCTGTGAAGAACTGAGGGTGTGTATATATACACGCACATATATACACACACACACAGACATTAAAGTACAAAGTGGGCTGGAAGTATAGCTCAGTGATAAAATGCTTGCCTGACAATGACGAAGAAGAAGAAAAAGGAGAAGAGAAAGAGAAAGAATTTTAAAAAGTAAAAAACTACTTCCATCAATGTTCTCACCATTCATACTTAGAGAATTCTCCCAACTCTGTTATCTGTGCTGGAATTAGGGGAGAAAATTGTATTTTACAGAGCCAGAGAGTTTTCCTTTCAAATGCTGTTATGGGTAGAAAATAGAAGAACATAATGAACAAAAAGGAAATTCTTTTTATTCCCCTTCCCCACAAACATTTCTATACATACAAGAAGCAAACACAGTGACAAGATGTTTACAATAAGAAAAGCACATAAAAAGAGTAAAATCTATTATTAATATATTTTAGACATGATTTTATTTGCCCACAGGAAGTGGGTTAGGGTTTGATTCCTAGGGTAGGATTCTAGCTCGTGTCCAAAGTCATGCAGCAAGCGAGTGACAGTGCCAAGTTGGGGCTCAGTCTAACTTTAGAGTCTAGCTGCTTCCCCACGGAAGAGGGACCCTCAAAGAAACAAGAGCGGTCTAGTTAGTATGTTCCAAATGCTCAGGAGAAATCACTTAACCTAGAAACCTATGCTAAGCTAACCTATTTTTGGTGCAAATGAAATAAAGACATCTTTAGAAAAACAGTTTTTGTGAGGATGAAATAAAGATATATTTACTACTTGTATGGCCTGGGTTAAAAAAAGTAAGAGAAAACTATTTTTAGCAAAAAGATTATGGAAATTAATAGGACACAGAATGTAGGAAAAGAAATTAACAAACATGGATAAGTCTACTAACTAGGAAAATATTAGTGTGAAAAATCTTCAAGTGAAATAAATAAAAAGTAACATTTAATTACTCTGACTTGTAGACCATGAGTTCTTTATATAAGCAAGAACATTTTAAACTTTTATTTCAGTTTAGCTGTGATAGCAAAGGTGATAGCAAATAAATCTGATATGTTATTATCTGATATGTTTTGTATATAAATATAAATGTATGTCTGTTATTATCTGATATGTTATGTATATAAATATAAATATGTTATAAAAATTAAAAAATAAAATAATGGGGTCAAAAATATTTTGTTTGTGCCACTACTGTTACCCCCCAGACTAAGTTAATTCTACTTGGAAAATGCCATTGGTTATTCAATTTTTGATATTTTACTTTGGTCTAGCAGAGAGTTATAGATGATGAACTCTACGTTCCTTCCCCTATGGACTTTGAATTGTATTTGTTCTAGGCATATATTGACCGTTTATTTAGTTCACATAAGTCATATGGTTTTATCAGTTATGCAGCATTAGGGCATGTGTCAAAAAAAGTCAAAATTGGCCAGGTGTGGTGGCACATGCCTGTAATCCCAGCACTCGGGAGGCTGAGGCAGGAGGATCGTTGTAAGTTCGAGACCAGACTGGGCTACAAAGTGAGCTCAAGCCAGCCTGTGCATAGTGAGACCCTGTCTCAAAATGACAAAAAAAAAAAAAAAAAGTCAAAATTATTCTGAGAATAAGGTTTTAATGTGATTTTTTCTGTAATTTGAGAATAAGACAAATGGAGTTAATGGGCTCTGTGAAAATTTTGTGTCAGTTTGATTGTGCTAACAGATGGGAAATCAAAGTAATTGTATAATGGAAGGGTATTTATTGACAGTAATGTGTCATGAAGAGAAAGTGTACCTTTTCATGAAGTGGCCAGTGAGAAATTATTTTTATTCTAATTTTTGAAATTTCTATTGTTGCATCTTTGCAGTATGTAATGATCACATTCACCATGGGGAGCTGGCCTGTGTACATAACACACCTTCATCCTTTTTTTTTTGTCTTTTTGAGACAGGGTCTCACTGTGCAGTTCAGGCTGGTCTTCAGTTCACTCTGTAGAAAAGGCTGGCCTCAAACTCACAACGATCCTTCTGCCTCAGCCTCCTGAGTCCTGGGATTAGAGGCGTGTGCCACCACGCCCAGCTGTCACCTTCATTCTTTTTGTTCCCCTTCCCCACTCCTCCCCTCTTCCTCCCGCCGTCCTTGGTCCCCTCCTTTGCAAAAGCTCTATCTCCCTGTTTCCTGTTATCTTACCTTTTATTTTGCTCCTTATATTATTTTACCTTGAGTTTCTCACATAAGAGGCACTATACATACTTAAACTTCTGTGTCTAGTATGTTACACTTAAAATTATTACCTCATGGTGCATTCATTTTCCTACAAATGACTCAAACTTATTCTTCTTTATGACAGTGTAAATACTCCATTCTCCTATCCCTTCATCTGCTGATGAACATATAGAAATAATAATGAAAGAAGGACTTTAACACCGATTAAAACTTTTCTCCCAACTATTTACTATTTGGGTTTTATGCCAATTCTTTGAGAATATTTTTATTCTAAATTTACCATAATGAGATGGCTTGTGTATCTGTCAGTTTTGCATCTCTGTGACAAATACCTGAGGATATCAGTTTAGAGAAGGGAAGGTTTATTTCGGATACAGTTTCAGAGGCTTCAGCCCAAGGTCAACTGGCTCAGTCCTGTCTGGGTGGAGGGGGAGGCGAAACACCGTGGAGGAAGGGCGCGGCGGAGCCACGCGGCTCACCACGTGGCAACTGGAGGCAGAGGGGCTGGTGGGCGGGGAGGAAGGGCCAGAACAAGATACAGCCTTCAAAGGCACCGCCCCAATAAACTCCTAAGAACCCACTCAGATGTGAACTCCGGATCCAGTCACCTCTCCAGGCCCCACCTCTGAACACTGCTGCGCTGTGAATCAAGCCCTCAACACATGAATCTTCGGGAGCTGCTTCATATCTAAACCATAGCAACATGGTGGTCTGAAGAGTTGAGCAAGATGATTGCACAACTCTTGTGCTATGTGCTGTCAGACCTTTTACATAGAAGGACTCGCCTAACTCAAGTAACATGGACAAACTATTAAAATATGTTTTAATTTTGGAAAAAATACATACATGTTGTCCATAGTTGTTAGAATTCTGAAATAAAAGGAGACGATACAGTGTAAGAATGTGAATTAGTCCAGGAAGGTAAAGGTAAACTTCAGCAATGGTCACGTAATTCAAGAATTCAGTGGCTTACCTCAGTGGAAGTTTGTTTTGCTACTTGTCCCTGATACAGCCTAGGGTAGGCTATGGATTACAGCCATGGGCGTTCATCCACACTTTCCCCTTCCCTGGGATCCTTTGCTCCTGTCTGGCAGATATGGAAGATAGAAAGCTCAAGGACATTGTATGGGAGGGTTTAAGAGGCTAGAAGTAATCGTATTTACCGCTGGGCCTATTCCACCGGGCAGATCTCAATCATTGAGGCCGTGCTGGCGAAGGCATATGTAAGTGTGTGCCAGAATGTGGGAAAATGTGTTCAGTGAGTATATATTTTGGCTTTTGCTATGAAATACTTAACCATGACTTTTTTTGCAAGTATGAAAAAGATAGCAAAGATAGTCAAATTATGCAGTGGTCACGCTTATAATTTCCTGTTGTTGTTTTTCCAGGTGAATTACACTGTGTTGTTTCTTAATGGCCATCAGCACCAGCCCTGTTGGCTAAAACCCTAGATTTCTTTGTGTGTTCAAACAATTCAGTGTTCTGTGATACGCAGCTTGTGCTTCAGTATGTGACAGGCAGAGCGCAAATGTGGCTTTATTTTAATGGAAATTTGCCAACATTTTGTTTTACAAATTTAATTCACCTTTCACCTACAAATATGCATCATCTTCAAGTCTGTATTTTAAAACATAACATTCTTCACTAGAGGCTTAATGATTGACAAGTATTTTATGTTCCTCCCTGTGACCTTCAGAACATACTTTGATGCTGGACAGCACTAAGCTCTCTCAAGCACAAAGGTTGATTTCTGCCTTTGTGGATTTTCATAAAAAAGGAAAGCTACCTAGCAAAGCAGAAGCAGAGTAACTTCAAGTCTGCTTTCTCTCGTGGATGCTGATAATGTTTCCTGGAATTATGTTGCTTTGTACTTAAGATTTGGCCAAAGATTTCAGTAGAGAGGGGTTGTGTCATAGGGGCCTAAATCAGTAGCTGTGGCATCATCCAGGGAATACCGTCTGATTCTTGTGAGAAATTTAGGAAGAGACAGTCCTGCAAAATCTAATGCTCAGCATGGAAAATGTAAGTTATTAAGCTGCAAAAATCATTTCTATCTGCTGTGATTCTTAGATTAGTTTCTGCCCCTTGACTGTTTATTTACAAAACAACCTTCTAGGGGCTGGGGATTTAGCTCAGTGGCACAGCCTGCCTGGCAAGCATGAGGTCATGAGTTCGATTCACGGTACCAGAAAAAAAACAAAAAAACAAAACAAAACAAAAAAAAACCCAAAGCAACCTTCTGTGGGGTTGCCTGAATTTAAAAATCCTATCTTTTTTGAGAAAGGAAACTTGCTTTGAAAAGCACCTGAGAAGCTGGGTGTGGGGTCGCACGCCTATAATCCCAGCACTCGGGAGGCTGAGGCAGGAGATTCGTTGTGAGTTCAAGGCCAGCCTGGGCTACAACGGGAGCTCAAGGCCAGCCTGAACTGCATACCAAGACTCTGTTTCAAAAAGACAAAACCAAAACAAAAGCACCTGAGTAGTTTATAAGGGTATATCTGTGGGCAGGTGGGGTTGGAAGGAGACAGGTGGGAAATCTACCATTTCCCAATTTACCTCTCATTATTAAATGGGGCAAACAATCTCAGGGAATTTCAATTAAAACAAGAAGGTGCTGAGAGGGCTCTTGATGAAAATGATGAAAATCTCTTTGATTTTTTTTTCTGGCACTGTTAGGGTCAGGCCAACATGGGGACGTCTAACTCATGACCTCTGTTACGGACCAATGCAACGAGGTAAGTAAGCGTAACTGTTTGAGGCTCACATGTCACAGTGGTTTTGTATTCTCTGGACCATGAACCCACAGCAAAACAATTAGTTGTTACGACAGTGTGCTGGCTCAGAAAACGACAGGCAAGGGTGGGGTTGCGAGACGTGGCAGTTACATATGGGGACAGCTGTGAGCAGTGTCTTCCCCGTATTTCAGCTGCGTGGCCTGTAGTGGGAGAGTGTGCTCTCCAGGTGAGGTCCTATAGGTGACATCAGTCCATTGTGAATACACTGACAAGTCACTAATCCTCTGGCAAGAGAAAAGGGGAAAAAGATATATTTAAGTAGCTCTGGAAAGAAGGCTGCACCTTATTCTCAGCTCAGAAGTACTGAACCCTCTGCCTCCTATTCTGTCTTTGTTCCATTGGTTGACAATGACCCTTCAGTTTGACAAGTTCTTGACCTCATTTACTGACCTGACAGACTTGCCAAGTGTCTATAATAAGTACCCAGTGACGCAGGTGCAGTGATTACATCTCTCTCCCTGTCCTCTCTCTCTGCCCTCTCTCTTTCTTTGCCCCTCCTCTATCTCTCTCTTTCTGTTTCTGTCTCTCTGTCTGTCTCTGTCTCTCTGTCTCTGTCTCTGTCTCTCCCTCCCCCTCCCCCTCCCTCTCTCCTTTTCCTTAAATTTTTTGCAGAAATGTTATTTGTTCAGGTCATGTCACTCTTCCTCCCATTTGGAATAAATTTCTAACCCCTGCCACATTTTGATTCTGAGGTTGAGTCTGCTGGATTTTTTGGGCTACCATTGCAGAGCTCCGCCTCCTAGCAGCTGCACTTACCTGGGACCCAGGTGGGAGCTTGTGTGTAGGAGACACATACAACACGCGGAGAGTCAAGGCCCTCTTCAGGCTTACGGTGAACTCATGTGTATTTGATTTGTGGGGAACCATTTGTACTTTATGCAAAGTAAAAATAAAAGATCCTCTATTGATTCTCTAATAAAATCAAACTGAGACTCAAGTTGAACAGGGACCAAGACTCTGCACAAAAACAGGATAGTAAACATGAAATTTTCAAATCCTGGTCTTCTCCTGGCCATCTCTATTGCAAAGTTTTGAAGGCAGGGGATTGATTTTGATAATGGAGTAAATACTGTGCTGTGGGATTAAAGAGGTCAGCATAGTAACCTGGCAGCATAGATACACAGGTAAGAGTAGACACTTCAAGAGAGAACAATTATAGAACTGACTAAACTTCTATGAGACTCTGGTTATCACTAAGGTAGATCCCAAGACTCTGTTATAATATTGGAGGTTGAAAATGTATTGCAGGAGTTAATATGCAAATATGGTGTTTTTTTGTTTGGGTCTTTTTTTGAGACAGGGTCTTGCTATGCAGTTTAGGCTGGCCTTGAGCTCACTTTGTAGCCCAGGCTGGTCTCGAACTCGAAATGATCCTCCTGTCTCAGGAGTGCTGGGATAACAGGCGTGTGCCACCACATCCAGTTACAAATATGGTTTTTACAGAAGGATAAACTATCTAATGAAGAGCTAGCTAAGAGGACCGCATAGTCCCTGATCTGGTTTCCATCTACCTGAATGAATGAAGATACTGGCAGTAAACAAATAGCTCACCCAGAGGATTTCACTGAGGGAAAAACAGGCTGTTTACATAAGAAGCCAATCAAGGATGATGTAACACCTAGGAATTAGCCACACCAAAGCGATAACAATCTGTAAACCTGCTCAGGGGGCCCAAGGGAGAGTTTTGAGGGTGAGGTCTTGAGGGTAAAGAACACATGTGTGCAAGACATCAGTAACAACAGCAGGCAGCATGGAGCAGAGCAGAAAGTACAAGAGCACAAGAGTACGAGAGAGCCAGAGCATCTTTACTGTATAATTCTTATACATGTTGTTATCTCATATTTACATTCTTGTATAGAGCTGTAACCACTGCATGTGTGTTTACCTGTGCTAAGTCACGGTTACATAAATCTATCCCACTGTGCATTTCACTAGACAAGCAGGATCACGCCCTCAGTTGTCCTTAGATGCCCATGAGCTTTGAAGCAGTCTGAATGGTTCCCCACACAATTACTCCTACAGGTGAGTAGGCAAAGAAAGCAAGGGGTGAAACTGGACCTTAGAGAAAACCTGTAGTCACAGAAGAACTATAACTAAAGTCACAAGAACTATAACTATGAATCTACCACTATCTGAACATCCAAGAAGCAGAAAAGGAACTAAAGTGCATTTGTTAGTTTCCTGTCACTGGGAAAAAACACTCAACATTGCAACTCAAAGGAGGAGAGGTATAATTGGCTCACAACTTCACTGGGTTCACACCATGAACACAGTTCAGTCCTTGGCTAGCTCCAAGGCAGAAATGGCATGGTAGAAGGTCATGGTGAAGGAAAGTTGCTCACCACATGGTAGCCAAGAAGCAGAGAAAGAAAGGGGAGGAGCTGGGGGGCAAGAACACACTTTTCTAGGTCACACCCCAGTGTCCTGCCCCCCTCCTAATGGCACATTCAGTGATGAACTCAACAGTGCATAAATCTATTGATGAGTTTGAGTATCGTGCCCCATGATCCAATCATCTTTTGAAATCCTTACCTCTCAAGGAATGAGACTTTGCGGGGATATTTTGGATTTAAGCCATAACATAGAGTTAATATCCAAACTGTCCTTCTTTTGTATTCTAATTTCAAGACAGTGCCCCTATTGCAAAATCCACTCAAATCCAGAGGACAATATAGGGTGCAGTCCATACGGGTCAATCTTTGCTGTTTAAGGTATAACAGCAAAACTGGCATTTCTTTTTAATTCTTCACAGCTTCACAGATAGTTTTACTCTTACCATAGATTTTAGCAACCTCGGTGAATGGCTTTTTTCCATTCCTTATTAAATTGAAAACTTTCATCTGTTGACCTAAAGGAAGCACTTCAAAACTTCTCTTTAGCATATCTGAATTGCTGCATCACTAATCTTTGCTTTGTTACAGCTTATTTGAAGCAGTGCAATATCATACCCTGTTGATCATATAACTAACCTCCTAAATGACTAATGGATCCGTAGTCTACACAGTGTGGATGTATTGGAGAAAGGGATGATTCACATCCAGGCAGTCTGGAATATAAAGGGTGTGAGAGTTCACCATGCTGCTCCCAATAGTACTCAATTTAAAATTGAGAAACTTATTTCTGGAATTTTTCAATTATGTTTTTTGGGCTGCAACTAACTGTTATTTAAATGAAACTACAGAAAGCAAAACTGCAGATATGGAGGGATTATTGTACTCAGTTCAGTTTAGAAAAGTTTAGAAGTCTAATTTTTAATCACATAGAATACCTAGTTATATCATAAAGAAGATAATTGTTGAATAATTCTGCCATACCAGAGATTTGCTAATATACATATTTGGAAGGATATATTTTTAAGGACTCATTATCAAACACATCATGAATATAAAAAATCATGTTAGAAATAAAATTCAAATCCAACAAATATTTATTGAGCACTTATTATGTGCTAGGGATTAGTTTAAGCTCTTGGATACACCAATGGATAAAACCAACAATGATATCTGCCCTTGTGGAGCTTATGTTAGTTCATATTAACATGACAAACAGGTAAGTCATGTAGTATGTAGAAGGACATATGTGTAGTAATAAACAAGCAAAAGTAGGGTAGGATAAGCGGACCAGGACCATAACACGGAACAAGTTGCAGTTTTAAATTAGATTAGGCCTCTCTAAACATGGGCTACTTGGGCAAAAGTTAGATGGGGTGAAGGGTTTATCCGTTCAGCTATAGAGAGAAAAACATTCCAGACAGTGACGAGCCAAAGCCCTGGTAGTTGCTGAGGAGTTTATTCTTATAATCAAGGAATAGCAGAAATCCAGAGCAGCGAGATTGTGGTCAGTGAGGAGATTTGTGAGAGATAAAAACAAAGGAACAATCAGGCCACTTCATGCAAGCCCTCATTTAAGGACTGGCTTCTGCTTGGAGAGAACTAGAGAGCCACTTAGAGCCAGCAGAGAATGACCTTGGCTACTTAAGTGTTCAACTGACTTAAGTTAACTGATCCATTGAGAAAACATCAGACGTTGGTAAATTCTGTAAAGGGCCAGAGAATCAACATGAGGTATAATAGAAGAAATGAAGATAAATATAAAGGAAGCAAAGGAAATAATAATTAAAAATTGTACTTATGCATAGTAATCCTAGCACTCTGGGAGGCTGAGGCAGGAGGATTGCAAGTTCAAGTCCAGCCTGGGCAGCAAACCAACTCAGTGAGATTCTGTCTCAAAATATAAAGAAATAAATAGAAAGGACTATATATGTAGCTCAATAGAAAGATTCTCTGCTCAATCCCCACTCTCCCTGTCTTTCACACACACACACACACACACACACACACACACACACACACACACATAATTTTAAGAAAATTGTAGCTTCAAAATATTATCAAAATTACCCAAGGTTACATTGCCCTCTTTCCCTTCCAGGAAACGCACTCTAAAAATTCCAAGAGACTTAAAGATACAATAACCTTGTAATTTGGAGCTGTGCTTCTCCCCTATAAATCAGACCCATGCTTTTTCCCTGTAAATTGAGCCTGCATTTTTCCTCTAATGCTATAGAGCCACAAATTCCATAGATTTCCACCCTCAAGGAAATGGCACTAAAGTGGGTTCCATATCTAAACTTCAGACACACACAAATGTTTTGTATCTTAACATGATCAAATAATGGGCAAATTGAAAAGCACTAGAAATACACATTCTAGATGACCTGTCTTGAGGACTCTCCACAAAATAACCCTAACATCAGATCACAATGTACCTGTCTCTTAGGGACCCTCATTTTGTTTTCTCTGAGAGTGTACTTCTTACATCTGCCTAAGCCACTCACTGATACATGTGGAAAATTCTTTTTCTGTGATGTAAGTTATCAGACCCATAACCTGCTCCATGGTGAGTGGGTCCCAATCCTGGACCCCATCTGGTGACGAATGTGTGAGCCTCTGTAGGCTTTACAGCTCTGTCACATCTATGTAGCGCTGCTGTTGTAGCAAAGGGTAACCGTACACAATATGAGAATCCATGAGTACAGCTGTGCCACTGAAGCGCAGGGAATGAATTCCAAAAATCTGAATTTCGTATCATTCATATAGCTCAAAATAGTCTTCTTTTCATTTCCCCTAACCGTTTAAAAATAAAAAGCTATCTGAAGCTCTTAGACCGTATAAAAACAGGTAGTGGAGCCAATTTGGCCACTGGGGAATAGCTTGGTGGAGACAAGGGAAAAACAATGGAGACCATTTAATAATCCAAGGAGGAGAGACGATGGCAGTGTGGACCCGAATATTAGTAGTGAGGGCAGAAGAAGTGCTCATACTCTAAACAAACCTTGCAGGCTCAGCAGTGAAGACTGCTTGGTGGTTTGGATGTGGATTTTGAGAGAAAAACCAAGGAAGACTACAAAATTGGGGTCTGAGGACCTTGAAGTATGTATTTGCATCAACTGAGATGAGGAAGGCAGAGAGCAAGTGGGTTTGGGGATAAAGGTCAGAAGTTTAGTTTCAGACTTGTTGACTCTGAGGTCTCTATTAGATGTCAAAGTGGAGACAATGGGAAGGCAGAGGGATATGGAAGTCTGGAGTTCAGAGAGCAATCTGGTTGGATACGCACCTTTCAGAAACATTGTAGATAAGTAGTAGTCAAAGCCTTGTGATTCCATGAGATCACTTAGGGTAAATGTTAGCAGGAAAGACAACAGAACCAAAGACTGAACTCTAGGGCGCTGTAGGAGGTGGCTGCAATGAGAAGGGAGCAGTCAGCGAGGGCCCTGGAATGCCAGGGTACCGTGGTGTCTTCTTAGCAAAAGGAAGAACGGGTATCAACAAAGAAATGTTATCAACCACTCAGGTCCATACCTCAGGTTTGTTTCCTTGCCTCTGACCAAACCAACGAGACTGCTTATTTTGGAGAAAAGGAAAAAGACTTCTTCAAAACTAGTGTGAATGAAATGGAGGGCCCTTATTTGCTTCAAATCACCATTTCCCCCTGTACCCGTGGGTATTTTATAGCACAGCACTGAGGGGCTAAGGAACAAAATGAGACAATATGCATCTTAAAGCTTGCCTCATTGCTCCCAGCCATCTTCCACTCCCCCTTCTTCCTGTGGAAATGAAACTATTTTTTTTAAATTTTAAAGAAAAAAAACTAACAATAACAATGAAGTCAAAATCAAAACAGCACAAAAACAACAAAAATGATACATGACTTAAAAACAAAATAATAAGAATTAACAATGGTTGCTACATTACACACTGTTATCTTCAGCGAAGTTGCTCAGTCCACCAGACGTTGTATAGCTCTTGGTGTGCATAACAGGGAGGCCCTCCCCGGGTGTGGGTGACATCATGCAACAGGCTTGTGGCCTGGATGGGATAAAAGTCTGGAAGCTTTGTTGCTTGCTTCTCCCTGCTTGCCCTGTCATGGACTATTTCTCTTCTGCCACACCCCTTTGCCACACCACCCTGCCTTTGCGCCAGCTGACTATGGACTGAAACCTCCACAGACTGTGAGCTGATTACACCTCTCCTCCTTCAACTTGTGTGTGTTGGGTATTTTGTCCCAGCAATAGGAAAGTAATAAGACAATCTGTATGTCAGTTATGGAAGTGTAGCCATTTTGACATACAGGTTCCACCTATCCAGGAACAGGGGGTATCCTTCTATTTTCCTGATGTCCTCTTCGATCTCCTTTTTCAGAGTATTATATTTTCATTGTAGAGGTTGTTTACTTTCTTCACTAAGTTAGTTCCTAAGTATTACTTTTTGATGCTATTGTGAATGAATTTTTTCCCAAATTTCTTAGTGAATGTATTTTTGGTGTACAAGAAGACTATTGTTTTTTTTTTGTTTGTTTGTTTTGGTTTTTCTCCGGTACCAGGAACCGAACTCACGACCTTGCGCTTGCCAGGCAGGCACTTTGCCGCTGAGCTAAATCCCCAGCCCACTATTGGTTTTTGTGTGTTGATTTTATACCCTGCTTCATTATTGAATTTGGCTATTAATTCTAGGAGTGTTTTGGTGGACTTTTTTGGGTTTTCTGTGTAGAGGATTGTGTCATCTGCAAATACTGAAAATAGAATAGATACTCCTGTTTGTTTTTGCATTATTTTCCTGTTGCTAATTCCCTTTCCTCCTTCTGCTTAACTACTCACACTGCCTGGTGAATTTATTCTATTAACCTTCTTGTCATTTTTGGCTTCATTGTGTCTTTCTTAAGAATTTTGGGGAGTGTTGGTCATGAATTCCTTCAGGTGCTTTTTGTAATGGACAGAACGTACTTCTCCATCAATTTTGAGAGATAGGTTTGCAGGATATATCAGTCTGGGTTAGAATTATTTTGTTTTAGGGTTTTAAACACTTCAACCTGTCCTTGCCTTTGAAGTATGTGTTGAGATGTTTGCTGTAATTTGAATGGTTTTACCTTTATAAGTGATTTTTTGCTTTTATCTAATAGCACCTAAGGTTCTGTCCTTGCATTGGACTTCTGGTATTTTGACTGTGATGTGTCGTGGAGAATTTTTTTTTCTGATCATGGTTTTTTGGGTTCTATATACCTTGCTTACTGTATGTTAAATTCCTTTCCCGTATTTGGAACATTTTCTGGTATTATTTCTGTTACAGGTTTTTTTTTTACCATATACACTGTCTCCTGATTTTCACTAATTTCAATTAATGTTACATTAATTTTTACAACACCTAGCAGCAATTGGATCCATTTTTTATGCTTTCATGGTTTTTTTTAAAGGTGTCTCCGAGTATGTTGCTCAGTTTCAACAGAAATCCAGAGTTCCTGGATTTGGTATCTTTTCATGGACTCTAATTCTTTGCTAAACTGGTTATTTATGTTTTATGTCATTTTATTTAGCTCAGCTAGCTTTTTGTTAGTGTCTTCTGTAAACTATTTTCTTTATCAAGTCTATTACCTGTTTTGTTACATGTTCTGTAAGCTCACTGAGCACCCCATTGATCTTTTTTATTTATTTTTTATTATTTTGAATAATTCAGCATATAGGTTTTGATTTCCTCCTTTCAATGCCTGATGATCAGCTTTGGGGGAGCTAGAAATTTTTGGAGGCATTTTGTTGCCCTGTCTTGTCTTCTCATGTTTCTTTTCTCCTTTTCTTTCTTTTTGTTCATGTGTGTGTGCTGAGTTTGGGGATTTTCTGTGTTGAAAGGATTTGTTGTTTGTGTGGACATCTCTTCAGTCAGTATCTGCTTTGCTTTTCAGTGAGGCACTGTGGGCATGGCTAACTATAGGCCTTGCCTCTGTCTCATGATCCAACCCACTGCATTAATTTGGGAGGGAAGTGTGCAGTGTAATTGGCCCAGCACCCAGTTCCCTGAGAATGGACCACAATATTTTTAATGACATAAAGTCAATTCAGATATGGCTTGCATGGAAAACTAATTAATAGCTACAACTATGCAACCCTGGAAATAGCAACAAAATCAGCAACAATGACAGAGTGAGAGACAAATGTATACAGATATGCCATAGGAACCAATAAAGTACCATTCCTTTTTTTTGGTACTGGGAATTGAACTCAGGACCTTGCGCTTGCCAGGCAGGTGCTTATGCTGCTGAGCTATATCCCCAACCCCCATTCTTAACATAGAAAGAAATCTGTAACTATAGCATTGACAGTAAGGCAAACCAAATGTTGACACATAGTAAATATTTGCCTAATGAAATAATTATACCTTCACTAACAATAGAAAATAATTCAATAGTGATGGCATGCAGTTAATTAAATGTCTAAAGATTACTAAGGTTTAATGGTTAGGCCATTAAAAACAGAGGGGAGGGAGAATTAGAGGATGAAAGACAAAATTTGAGGAAAGAAAAGAAAGATGAGGAGGAGAAAAACTGAGCTAAAATTCCTGTTAAAGAGTAAAAGAAAACTAATAGATAAAATAACAGAAAAGAAAAACAAGAGAAGAAAAAAGGGAGTAAAGTAAAAGAAATAAGAATTTAAAAAAAGAGTAAAAGGAAAAGAATGAAGAAAGGGGAGGAACCCCAAACCTTAAAGAAGCAATGGGGAAAAATTGAGCCCAAAACATTGCTCTGTGTTTTTGAATGAATCTTTTCTTTCCAGGGTCTGCAGTCTTGGAACCCTGCAGATATGGGGAAGGGATAGTAAATCACTACTAGGACTTGTTTTGTTTGCACACTTACATTTGTGTGTGTGTGAATGCTGGCTCCTGCCCTGCCTTTCCTGCTGGGCATGGGCAGTCAGCGGTGTCTGCTGTAAGGCTGTGGTCACTCCAGCTGCACCTGCTTACCGTGGCCCTCTGTGCACTCCAAATCACAATTTTCTCTGCCTAGCTTTACAGCCTTTGGGCTTTTGAGCCCCTCCAGACCCCTCCTTTCATACACCCCAGGCCTGGCAACCATCTAAGCCATGCTCCAGCCTTGCTTACATTGGTAGATGGGAAAAGCAAACAGACCACTGATTTCTGCGCTGATGCAGGTAGTGGGGCAGGGCCGTGAGTCAAGCAGGCTGCAGGACTTATTGCCAGCACCTTTAGACCCAGCCCCCTCTGGAAGCCACACACACGTGGCTTGGCTTCTCGCCACAAAGTGTGGGGCCTCTGCATCCCGCTTGGCTGAGCTTGAGCTTCTGAGGTGTCTGTGTTCAGCCTGCATTCTCTCTGTGGCTGTCTCTCATGTCTGTCTCCCACCCAGTCCTCGTGGCAGGGTGACACCCACAAACCCGGAGTATAGCAGCTCTGCAGTTGCTCTGTGGCTCAGTCCTAAACAATTTATGGCTCCCAATTAAACCCTCTCAAACAAATATCGCGGCTGCTGCACTTGACTCGCACCCCACCTCCGGCCTACCTTGTGGAAGTATGCTGTGTCTGTGGTTTATAGCAGCTGGGTCGCTCCAGTCCTGGCTGCTGCCTCTCCCCGGAGCTTCCTCCCTCTCTGGGCTCGCCCGGCATCCCTGTCAGCAGGTCCGCTCCGCTCCCCGGGGCCAGGGTGAGCCTTTCAGACCACCCTGCTCCTTTCTTTACACTGCGCTCTCTCTCCAGCTTCTGCAGCTTTCAGGCTTCCTGTCAACTCCTTCCCAACTCCTGGGCGTTCACCGCCTTCCTGCTCCTCACCGAGCTGTTGTCTTCTGGGTGATTTGACTCCAGATCCCAGAGAGGCTGCCCTTCACTGCCAGTGTGTGTTCATCCTCTTCTCTCTCCAGAAGCTAATATTTAATGAGGTAAAACGGCCCCATAGTTGCACGATGATTGGAGGTATGAAGAGAGAAGGAGAACGCACACTGTGATCACTTTATGTTTTAGAATAACTCAAAAGTGAAAATCCATACTCCATGTACTAGAGAGTGGGCATTCATTTCTATAATAATTATATCAAGTGTATAATATGCACAGACAACATAAAATACCTCAACCCACTTAAAATAACTAGCTGTAAAAAGCTTTTCATGCTTTTTTTTTGAGACAGGGTCTCACTAAGTCGTTCAGGCTGGCCTAGAACTATGTACCCCTGGCTGGCCTCAAAATCCTGGTGATCCTCCTGCCTCAGCCTCTTGAGTGCTGGAATTATAGGTGTGCACCACTACCCCTGCCCTATGCTTTTTGTGTTTAACTGACAGTTCTGTTTGCCACCTTAGAATTTAGAAGGTAATTTTAAATGATAAATTCTATGACCCAATTACCTTAAGAAAACTGAGCTGATCACTTCATTTTCCTTTTTATTATGGAAAATAACAGAGCTATGCAGTATCATACCACTGACCTAACAGCTACCATCATTTACCTCACTTACTAGTAATTTTGTTATGAACGTCAATGATTATTTTCCCCTTGAAAAATATTTCTATATGTAAAGTTACTATAGTTTCCCTACTTTCAACTCCCTTTCTTTCATAGTTTATTCAAATTAAACACAATCAGAGGAAATAAAGGCTGTTAGAATATGAATTAGTGGTTGTTAAGTCATTTGATTTCCAAGCTGCAATTTAACACTTTGTTGATAGCTCTTAGAGGACTTCATCATTGAAAAAATAACAGTTTAGAAACAGTAATTGCCTATTTACAGATTTTTCAAAAGAAGTTTCTAAACATCTCTGGAATAAAAAACAGCATTAGGAAATTCATTAATTTTCCAGCCTGCTGGTGTCTCCCTGGGCCCAGACTTTGAATAAATGAACAAAAAGAACTTTGTTTTTTAATTATCATTTAAAATAGGAGATCTGTTAATATACAAGACTACTTTGTATAATGTAAAGCTGATGATTGCCTGAGGCATGTGAGAAGGTTTATTTAATAAAAACTTAAAGAAAATAAGTGAATTACATATTTCTGGGCATTTCTTCCATCCGTTGATTTTGTTGTAGTTGTTCACTTACCAAAAAGTTAAAGAATCTTTTCCTGGAAAATGTAGCTAATACTAGACAATTGTTCTAAATCATAGCCTTACAAAAGTACTGGTCCTTGAATCTCCCTTTCTTCTAAGTGGGACAGGTGCTGAGGAGGACTTGCTCCAAGTTTCCTTTCTGTGACGTATAGTTGCCATCTCTAACGCTGTGCCATTCTGCCTTTCTTACTATTGCAAGGCACTTCTCCCTGTTTCCATGGCCTGTGGTGACAATTCTTCATTTAATTTTAATTTTATTAGTACATGAAGTTTGCGTTCATCCTGGGGAGTGGGTATGTGTACACAACACAGCTCATTTCATTTTGTGATCTCCTTCTCCTGTCTACCCACGTCCCTCCCTGCCTCTAAATCCGCATTCCCCATTTTTATTCTCACCATCATTATTTTTCTTCTTGTTTTTTTTTTTTTTTTTGGTCTTTTTGAGACAGGGTCTTGCTATGCAGTTCAGGCTGGCCTTGAGCTCACTTTGTAGCCCAGGCTGGTCTCGAACTTGCAATGATCCTCCTGCCTCAGCATCCTGAGTGCTGGGATTACAGGTGTGCGCCACCATGCCCGGCTTATTATTATTCTTAGCTCACATATATGGTGCGTCATCTCTACAGTCACTGTGAGTACTGAGTACTTGCACATGGCATGTCTCAAGTCTTCTTACTGCCCCTTCTCTTCTCCTCTCCCCTCACCCTCCGTCTCCTGGGGACCCTTTCCCATTTGTAAGAGGTTTTACCTTGTTTCCTTCTATCCACTTTTATTTTGTTCTTTGTTTGTCCTTGTCCTTACTCAAATGAGAAATAGTATATAGTGTTTAAGATTCTATGTCTGATTTATTTCACTCAACACTTTATTTTCTAGGTGCATTCATTTTCCTGCAAATGTCTCAGATTTATCTTTCTTTTTAGCTAAGTAATATTCCATTATGTACAAATACCACGTTTATCCATTAGTCTATTGATGAGTATACAGACTGCTTCCAGGATTTAGCTATTATGAACTGTGCTGCTATAAACATTGGTATGTATATATCACTGTAGTACCATGTCTTAAGCTCTTTGGGAAAGATACCTAGAAGGGAGATAACTGGGTCATATGGAATTTCTAATTTTAGTTTTTTGAGAAATCTCCATACTGATTGTACTAGTTTACATTCCCACCAACAATGTAGAAGATTTCCTTTTTCATCACAGCCACACCTGTCACACTTTGACTTTGATGATTATCATTCATTCTGGTGTTAGATGATTCTTGAAAATTTCTCACTGTATCCTGGGTGCAGCATTAACTACCACAATGCCCTTTTCCCTTCTTGGTGTGAAGGATGTAGACGTACCAATGCTTCCACCAAAGAGGAGACTTCAGCAGGAGTAAAATGCATGGAATAAGTTGGAGAGAGGGTATTAGGGCTTGGACAGCATGAAAGGATTGGTGTCCTCTGAGTGTCTTCCAGATGTAACACATGGGTGATGGGTTTGGAAAGAACTTCCGGTTATCACATAGGCTGAAGAGGCAAACAGTTAGAGAATCAGAATGTGCCCTAACGTCTTCCATTAGTAGCTAAACTGTACTAATTAAAATAAAGCTGAGTATCAACTTGGATGCTTGGAAACACTTGACAGTGCCAAAGACGTGCGCTCACTTTTTCCCTTCACCAGAGTTGGCCTACAGATGGTGAAAACAGGTATGATGTCAGGCAGCTCCGTTTCCGCCCGGACCACGGCCTTAATCCGTCAGGGTATCTCATTTCTCCACATTTGTTGAAGCTATTAATATTTTTCTTAGTTTCTTTCCTGTCAGACTACTTAAGGAACTCTGAGAAATCAGAAAAAAATCTAAGGCTAATAGAGTGAAATGGTTCTGCTGATTTTTAATAAGAAATCCTAGGAGTCCTGTATTTCCACAGACCTATACATCATTTTGTCAGTGTCTACTTTGACAGTTTCTAAATGTGTCCACTATCATTCCAGAAGCCCTTTTCACATATCAGAAGAAGTTAGCTGAAATGTAATAAAAATGAAACCTGGGATCTGTTACACAGAAACGAACAAGTCTTGTTTTCTTGAGCTTTATGTCATTTTCTTAATATGGCCCTTACTGAGAACTTAAAAAGCCTCCTAGAGAACTGAAGGTCCATTGGACATTGTGTCACTCCCCTTTGGGTTAATCCTTAAATTTCAGTGGTTGTGGTGAAAAATCAAATACAGTTACAACAAAGAAAAAATTGGCTAGATTTTTGTCAAAATACTTCTTGCCTAATATTTTTGGTAGTATTTCTTAACTATATCTCTATGTTTCAATTACATTATTGTAAACAGTGCTGCAGTGAATGTGAGAATGTAGGTATCCCTCTGACATATTAATTTCTCTTTTATTCCAATTAAGGGATTGCTGGATTATATGATAGGGCTATTTTCAATTTTTTTTTTTTAATGAGGAACCTCCATACCGTTTTCCATTATTGACTTGCTAATTTATATTCAGGTTTCCCCTTTTCTCTGTATCTCTTTTTATCTTTTGCCTTTTGTGATGGAATACTATTAAGCCTTAAAAAGGAATGACATTCTATAATTTGGAACAGCATAGTGAATCCAGAGAACATTGTGGTAAGTGAGATAATTCAAGAACAGAAAGATAAATATTGTATGATCTCCCACATAAATGTGGGGTCAAAATCAGGTTGAATAGATACTAGACAGTAGAATGATGGTTAACAGCTTCCATGGAGTGTGGGATGTTACTGATCAAAGGGCACAAATTTTTAGCCAGGAAGAATTAGTTTCAGATCTATTGTAAAGCAGGGTGAGTATAGTCAATAGTAATATATATTTAAAAATAACAGGCAGTGAATTTCAAGTGTATCACCACAATAAATCAGGGAAATGAAGTGACAGAAATATTAGTTTAATTAAATCAGGCCACATATCAAAATATACTTATATATCAAAATATCACACTGTACTCCATTAATATAATACTCTATGATTCATTAATTAAAATAACATAAATAAAAAGTTCCATTATAGTGAATTATGAATGCATCACTACCTGGTTTCTGTACTACTGAGCCATCTCTTTTTAGAAACACACATATTTGTACATATTTATGGGGTTCAGTATGATAATTCAGTACATGTATACAATGTGCAATGATCTAACCAGGGTTATTAACACATCCATCTCCGCAAAAATTTATCATTGCTATGAGTTGGGAACTTTCA
Organism: Chinchilla lanigera; assembly: GCF_000276665.1. Lineage (NCBI taxonomy): Eukaryota > Metazoa > Chordata > Mammalia > Rodentia > Chinchillidae > Chinchilla > Chinchilla lanigera. The sequence continues at coordinate 4,761,335 of NW_004955438.1, read as the reverse complement.
ACTTTTGTAGTTATTTTAAAATATATCATAATTCATTGTAGACTATAGAAAACCCACTGTGTACATTGTATTCATGTATGTATATACTTATGCACTTGCATTTTGAACTATAGATATGTGGACATTAAATCTTTTGGCTGCAAATAATGGAGATTAGGAAATTAGTTCATGTAACATTATCTCTTCTCTTGGCTTTATATTTTTTTTTGTTCATATTAGTTTTATTTTTTCAATCAATCAACTTTGTAACTAACTTTAGGAAACAAACTTCTATTTTTTATTCTGTGAAATCTAGACAATCTCCCTTTGTCTGCTATTGCGTAGGAACTTAGCTCCTTTACATGGCCTGTACCTCTCTTTTCCTTCCTCTGCACCATTATTTCATACCTACTTTCACTTCTCAGGATTGGTAATATTTATATTCTATTGCTAAGTATGCGTGGGTCTTATATAAATTGATCTAAAAATGGAAAATCAACAGTGTTTACAATACTATAATGTACAAATATTATGAACTGTAAAACCAATAGTATATTAGGATTCATTGAAAAGGAAATTACATTCCATCTGACATACAACTTCAACTAATTTTTTTTCAAAAAGGGCATATGGGTAATATTGGAAAAAATGACTCTGATTTGAAAGAAAACAAGCATGTGTCAACTTATATTTTAATGAAAATAAAATTGTATAAGTACTATTTTACGTATGAGTCTTTTCATTCAACCCCCATAGCAGTATGTGATCACTATCAAACTTTACCAGCCCAAGAAATTTTTCTTCTGTTCTCTTGGTTATTGTGTCTTCTATGCTTTCTCTAGACATCCTCTCAGATGTTGAACTAATTGTATCTTTCAACTTCCATCTCAGATCTCACATCTTCATTTGTTTAACATTTTTGCAGATGTCCTCCACTTCAATTTCCAATTCTTCTGTCATTATTCTAGCTTCGGAAATCTCATTTTGCCAAAATGCCTTTTAATTTTGCTTACTACTTAAAAAAATATGGCTTGCTATTGCTGTGGGGTGGTTGGACTGGCTTGCTTGTCTATAATAACCATTCATTTTCTTGAAGGTCTTGACTTCAGCTTGAAAAGCCTCTGAGCAAGCACTGAATGCCCCTTGTCCTAGATGACTGGACTGAGGACGGATGGGAGGACCCATGTGATACAGACTTTCAGTTAATTTCCCTAACCAGCTCTCCAGTCTGTGATCTTCATGCTCAAAGGTCTCTCTGGGATTCGTTAGGGAAGACACAATCCTGCACAGCTATAGCCTTACCTTGTGAGAGTGTCAGAGGCTGCAGCTGCCTCTATGCTCAGTTATCCATCAACTCAAAGCCATATACTTACCATACTCCTTTCAGACAGTCATCAGTGTTTGCTAGAGGTTCCATCCCTCCTATTCACCACGCAGTTTCAGCTTGATCTCATTTTTATTTTCTTGCTGTCATTTCAGTGGAATTTGAGAGCAGAAGCCTGGTAGGTGCAGGGACTCAGTCCACCACTTCAAGCTGGAACTTTTAGCTTTTACAACGGAATGAACTGCTACTAACAAGCGTTTCTTTTCTCACTAGATATTTAGAATGAATGAGGTTATAGCAGTTTTCCCAGAAGACCTCAAACAGGTAGGAGTATTTGTTCTCAAACTATTACTATTTTTCAAAATTCTTGTGCCTATGGTTTTCTTCTTTTTACACTCACTTTTTCCTTATTGCTTCTCTCAAAGGGCTGTCCTATAATAGGCTCTCCTTTTCTAACGGGACACTTTTCTTACATGATAGACAAAATAGATTACCCAGATTGCAAGAGTCAATAAACTTTGAGAGTACGTATTTAAGAACTACTCCTTTGCATGAGGTGTAGAGCATGAGTTTTGTGACATCTATTGAGCAAGCCCATAGGTGTTTATCCTCACTAATTTGGATCTCTCTTCAGTTAATTAAAAGATGCCAGTTGAAGTGCACCCTGAACTGGACTTATGTTTTTATTATCTTCATTAGAACACTATTTAAATCCTAGGGTCAATACTAAACATTTACTTCATATATTGTTGTATTTTTTTCTTTGTTATCAAAGAAGCATAACTCAATTCAACAGGAGTAAGTTTTTTTCCACATAGAGATTATTTGTAATCAAGATACAATTTTATACTTCTTAGCAATCGATAGTCAACAACTTATTTATCAATAGGGATTCATTGGCCAATGTGCCAATTACCTTCCCTCTTGAGTCTTTTTTTGTTTGTTTTTGGTTTTTCTCTGGTACCGGGAACCGAACTCACGACCTTGCGCTTGCCAGGCAGGCGCTTTTGCAGCTGAGCTAAATCCCCAGCCCCCCCTCTTGAGTCTTAACACACATAATTCCCAAAAGAAACTCACAAATTACAAAAAAAAAAAATAGGACTCAGCACAATCATTTCATATGAAGAAAATTTATTTCATGTTGTGGATGTAAATTTTAGTAGTAATTCTGTTAAAGTCATTCTTCTTGGACTGTTTCCAAAATACTAGTTTAGCTACTCAAGATAAAATACATTATCTATGGATGTTTCAAAATGTCACAAGAGAACACATACCAAAAGTTAACATATTTGTTGAATTTCATTAGGTACAAGTGAAAACTGCTAGGAAAGTCATGATTTTAGATGTTTGTACTATTTCTATGGAGTTGCACAAGTGTCAGTGGTTATCAAGAATGGTTGTGGTTGTGGAGATCTTCCCGCTGAGTCATGTGGGGATCATTTCTGAGAGCCCACGAATCCTACTCCACAGGCTTCAACTGGAACAACCCATTTCTTTCATACTGTATTTTATATGCAATGAGAAGAAAATGCCACCTCTGCTTGGAGACTCTGCTAGCAAGAAATTAAGGGGCTACCATGGAAAGTTACCTGGAACGTACATCCGTAGCTAAACGTACATCCATTCCTGGCTGCGTGAAGTAAAAAAGTACCGATGAGGAATACAGATTTTATGTCCAGTAAGCAACCACACTAGAAAAAGCTGGCAGTATCAGAGAAGTTATCTCTCTTGACAGCTTCTATGTGGGGTGTAGACTGAAAAGGACTAAGAAACAATCCTCGAAGACAAATGCTTTCAAATGGCACTGCATATTGTAGTAACTCTAAATAACCAACATTTGCAAAACACTTTTTAATCCAGCTATAGAAATAGCAACTTGTTTTTAGCCTCATGATTCTAGTAGTAGATGAAGGATTTGTATCCAATCCACTCAACAGCATTTTTTCTTCAGACAACATGACCAAATGTGAAATAAAGAAAAAATTTCCTGGGTCATATGTCTAGGTTCCAAAAAGAAGGAGAAAGCAGCTCTACAATACAGAAGAAAAAAAAGATTCAACTTAATTAGTGCTCTTCTTTGTCTCTGTCACAGAAATACATGTTTTGAGTTAAAGAGACACATATCTGGAGATTTTAAATGGAAGGAGACACCCAGCTCCTTTCTTTTCAGACTTTTGAGGCCAAGTGACTTGTTCAAAGTCCTATAACTGCCTGATGTCCAACCTGCTATACAGGTTAACAGGTGATTAAGTGTGCTCTGCCCTTACTTCCTATTTAGAAATGCTTTTCTATTTAGAAATACTCTCTAGAGTTCATATCTTTTATGCTATGAGCCTAGCCAAGAAGAGCTCGCTAGGCCAGATAAGGTGAAACTTTACCAGTTTCTCCAAGCAACTATAACAGCTGGGTCACATCAGGTAGATCCTAGTGAAGAGATGACCAGTAATTTCAGTCCAAGAATGCAATTTAACACTAAAACTTCCCCCTTCTTCAGGCCTCACTATAGCTATTGCACAACATCTATTCATGTTAAGCTTTTCAGTTTTAAGCATCTGAAGCTCTCTTTGGTCGTTTCAGGGAATACAACGTTGATCTGAGCCAATGCAGGGCGGCTTTTATAGTGCGGTCACCAGCTAAATTAATAGCATTGACCATCTGCTGAATCTTTACTATGAAATTCTATATAAAAGTGAGATCAATATTAACATGGTCCCGTTGATATTTGCTGAACCACACAGGGTCATCTCTGCACTTAGTATCAAGCAAGTCCTGCGGAGAGTACAGACTATGTTGACATCACCTGGGATTCAGCTATGCTGGTAGTTTCTCTTCCTTCTTGGAGGCAATGATTGGTCTAATGCTAGTTACTATCCGGAGATGAACTCTGGCCCCATGAAACATCATTTGCACAAGAATTAGGTCATCTCTGTGTTTGTGGGTGATGGGATTGGAATACACATTCACTAAAACCAGCCTTGTGTAAGTTCCCCCTACCACTGTGAATAGCATGGGTTAAATTTACAAAACTGTTTGCTTGTACTCTTCTGATACTTGACCCTGCTTATTTGGAGTGAGGTGGGAGTTTTCAAGCAGTTCGTAGGCATCTTGCATGTTGGGGAGACTCTGCTTCATGCCCTGGGTGACCTTTTGGATCTGAATACCAGTACTGTTCTTTGAGCAAACTCTTTGGCCCTTGTAAACCTGAGCCTGACGTTTACAGACTCCAAACTTGCTGAGTAGGATGAACACATCCCTTTGGAAGGCCTTGGTGAAAATAGCATACAGGAATGGATTGGCACAGGAGTTAAGTGGATAGAAGAGAACCAGCAAAATTTTAGAGTTGGTGACAGTGATGAGAGGTTTGTCCATAAGCGCTGACAGAGCATAGAATGAGATGGGAGCCATGCACATGAAGTCTGTGAAGATCAACACTGCCATCCTTTTGGCAATTTTGGTGTCTTTGTCCCCAGGGTTGTACTGGGGATTTCGGACTGTGATATAGATCTTCACGTAACAGGAGCAGACAATGATGAAGGCAACAATGTTGAGCAACAAAACAAGGACAATGTATGCCAGAGCAAGAGGGGTCTCCGTGTCCATAGGCAGGCAGATGCTGACCTTGGCATAGCTACTTATTCCCACCAAAGGGAGCAGGGCAAGAAGGAAGCAGCAAATCCAGCCACCAACCATGATGGCGTATGCATGCCTGAGACGGAGCTTCCGGTCCAGGCGCATGGCGAAGGTGATGGCATACCAGCGCTCCAGGGTGATGACTGTCAGTGTGTACACCGACAACTCGCTGGCGAAAACAGTGAAGAAACCAGCTGTGTTGCAGCCAGGGCCAGTCTGCCAGTCAATAGCATGGTTATAGTACTCTGAGTGAGTGTAGAGGTCCACAGAGGCAATGAGGAGCAGGTATATCCCCATGCACAAATCTGCAAAGGCCAAATTGCACATGAGAAAGCGTGGGACGGTCAGTTTGTAGTGGCTGGTGAGGAGGATAAACAGGACAAAGACATTTCCCAGGAGAGCCAGCAGGCTAACAAACCACACCACAATTCTCAGGAACCTGTAGCCCATTATGTCTTCGCAAGGGTTGAATTCATCCGACTTGGGGGTGCATACCATGTCTTCATTATCCCCACACACAATGTAGTCATAATGACTGTCAAAGGCCTGTAGAGTCTCTTCTTGGGGGTTTTTGAGCTCCTCACCAAAGCCAATGATCTCGTCCTCTTGTTCTTCAAAGAAAACATAATAATGCGAGCTACTGTGGGTATCCTGGAGCTTGGAGTTTTGCTTGTACCCAACATTGCTGTCACCCAGATCTTCATATTCTTGGTAGGTGGGGCCAGTCAAGGCATGCACAGATTTTCTCTGACGTAGGCTCCGGATACTGCTCTCATTACACATCAAGGACTCAAGGATTCTGCAAGGGAATGGAAATGAATCACCGCTTGCTTAAAATCGGTAACACTTAGAAACATAAGCAAACTACTTACTCTGGTGGGTATGACTCTACATGACTCTACATGATCTGGTTGGGCCGGTCTTACCCACATCATTGCCTGTCACCTCCCCTCACCTAGTGTGATCTGGTGACACCAGTCTTAGTTCTCATGTACAGTCACTTCAAAAATAGCAGTGAAACCACAAATAGCAGTGATAAGATAGCATGGATGTTGGAGTCGCTGGACTTAGGCTAACATGTGGCTCTACTAGTTACTAGCTGTTTTATCTTGGGCAATCTCTGGACCTCAATTTATTCATTTATAAAATGGATAATGAGAAGTATTTCACAGAGGGTTACACCCGCATAAGTGCTACTATGTGTTGGTTATTGTTGTTATTATTATTCGTATTGAGAGCTCTAGAATTCCATAGTCCTAGCCATGCCTAGAAATGCATGGCTGCCTGTACACAGTTTTAAACTCAAATGTCTCTTTCTCAGAAGAGTCTTCCTTGATCGCCTCAAGTAAATTGTCTAACCCTTGTGTTTATTTCCTTCAAAGCACTATGTGATTTTTCTTACATTTCCCTTTTTGGTTTTTGGTTTCCTTCATTAGACTGTAAACAAAATGCAAGAGGGGCTCTTGTCAGTCCTACTCACTATTCTGGATAGGATAGTGCCAGGCACACAGTAGATAATAAATAAATATTTGTTGAACAAATGAATAAATGGACACTCCCGCGCAGATACGCTCATTTAAAAAAGGATTCAGTTTTTCTGAGCTCACCATGCTTACAATAAAAGAAATTGTTCACCTTGATTCAGCTACAGAGCAGAGACTGATTGACCTACCAAGGTCTCTTTAAAACGTCCACTGGGCTAGCTGTTCTCACCTCTTTGGAGGTCAAGGAGAAACCTGGACCCTGCCCTGAGGTCTACTTTAGCTTCTTACTCATCCCTGATCCTTTCCTAGTCGGTGCCATACGGCGTCATTACAGACTCTGCCGTCACCATCCCTGGGTCCTTCTGGTTTCCTGCAATTTTATGCCCATATTGGCCTTTTTGCACAGTGCTTAAGCTTTCTTGCTTGCTTCTGCCTCCACAACTGGGTCCCAAGTCTTTTCTGATGATAAATATGAGTATAGAAAGTCAATCAACAGATTCTTACACTGAAGCTGCGAAGGACTGAAATAGGAGACAAATAAAGGTGGAGGTAGGAGACAGGGAATAGTACATGCCATACAGAGGGAAGTGTACAGGTAAAACTGTGGATAAAAGTAAGAGTGACAGAAAGTATACAGAGAAAAAGGGCCATCCTTCCTTTACAACCTCGTAAGCAGTCAGACATTAAAATAATACATATGACAGTTAATGTTTATTGAAAGCTTATACTATCCCAGGTCATCCCATTCCAGATATTCTCCATTCGGCTTCTTCTTGCATCTTCTTATAATCCCTATAATGACAACTTTATGATCTTCTTTTGTTTAGAAGCTCAGGATAGCTATGTAACAACTAGAGACTGGTAGGCCTGGGGTACAGACCAAGCTGACTGCAAAGCCTATCTCATGTAACCAGTGAGCTGTGACATTTGCGAGGCCCAAGCTGATCAGGCAGTCCACTCGCTTGTGTTTGTAAGCTTGCCCTTCCTGTTGGTATCTAATATGTGTTGCTTCTGGAAATGAGAACTAGAAATCATGTCTGTGTAACCTCCACAAAGTTCTATGTGATCTGGTCACGACTTTCCGTACCATATTGTCTCTTATTACCTCCCATCCGCTGTGCTAGCCAGGCACATCAGCCTGTTTCTCATCTGCAACCACTTTTCACCCACAGCATTGTGTCTCGTAGATTTCCTCTTCTTAGGGATGCTCCTCATTCTTTTCTACATGACTTCCAAGTCACAGAGATTCTTCTCTAAACCTAGAAATTAATTTAACTTCTACATGGCCTTTAGTCACTTATTCTGGGCCCCTGACACTTACCCTCTGATTTTCTTCTGATTCTTAAAAGCACAGCAATGGCTTGGATAAGAAAGGTCAGCCCGGATGAGGTGAAGGAAACTCAAGGAAAGTGGAAGTTTCTTAAGAGTCCAAGTGTTTCTTGCTATCAGTTCCTTCAGATGCTCCAGGCCTTTGGAGGGCAGGGCAGTAACACTGGTAGAAGACACATCCCTGGGATGCAGAGAACAGAACAGCACAGAGAGGTCGTGAGCAGCCAGAGTCTTTTAGTTCTTGGCCAGAAAACCAAATAGACCTGAGATTAATGGGAAACTGATAGGCTCCTTCCTACTGCTGAATCTGCAATCTGAATTTGTAGTCTAAGGAGGAACACAGCCACTAGTCTAAGGAGGGATGGTAGGCATCTAAGTCAATGTTTTATAAGGAACTTCTATTTTTATTGCTTGAAATTTGAGTATTCCCCAGCACACATTCTAGTTCTACAGACATTTCATTTTATTCACCAGAATACCTTCAAGCTCCTAGAATCAGAGATGAATGTCGTCTACTCTGCAAAATGACACCATCCAACTATTCAAGGGTCCTAAGAGGCAAGTGAAATAAAGTTGAGCTGCACAAGGGGAGATATACTGTTCTCAGTTTCTGTGGGGACCAGGGCTTTGGGACTGATGAACAGCTCAGTGAATGGATCAACACCAGTAATATATGAAAATAATCTAATGATGCAGAACTTGAAAGTTCTAACCAGTCACATTGTGAGTTCATGACTAAGAAAAACCCCTCCGCCCATGTGCACAGTTTATTTATTTAGAATACTGTAAATATATTCTTACAGATTCAAGTATTTACATTAACAATCTGAAATGAGATTCAAGTCATTTCTTCACACTATGGAATGCAAGGACGATGGGACTAGGGATTGGATTTTACATATTAGTTCATATTAATTTGCATATTAATTCATAGCTTTTAACTTGACATTCATTATTCTTCTCTCAATCCTAGAGCGTCTAGGTTTATGTCTTGCTGCATCATTTTTACTTGCACTGAATAACAGCTTGAATAAGATTATGAATATTTAACCTAACATCTTTCTTATTTTATATTTTATCAATTAAAAATTCATTAAGTAGCATTTATATTTTAAAATATTTACTATAATTAGTAGTGTCTGGGTAAAATGAATTCTAATAGTTTTAGGTTTTTCTTACACAGCATTATAACTGGAATTAGCTAGGATTTACGTTATCAAGCTCCAAGGCTGTCAGAACTTGCTTGTGGTTTTTGTTTGTTTCCTTGTTTGTTTTTACAAACACAAAAAGTTCATATATTAACCTCATTCTCACCACAGAACCATGACTCTTATGGGGGAAGGGTATGATATTTGCTATGTGTATGTACTTGACTTAAAATTCCACAGCGTAGTATTTTCCAAGCTTGCCTGGTGGTAAGGATTACCTTTGGCATTTGTTGCTACGTGATCTCCAGGTGAATTTTAACAGGCAAGCTGATATACATGAATGGCTTGGCTTTCTGAGAGATGTGAGGATGTTAGAGTTAGGCTTTAGTAAAGCTGAGAGGTAGGTGAAATCATCTGTCCTTTGGATATCTCTTTCTCTTTTAGCCGTGTTGTTTTCAAGGTGTGGCATCTTTGCAGAAAACTGGAAATAACTTAAGTCTCTCTTTATCCCACAGTGCTTTCGTGTCAAAGCCTCTCTGAGCTCATTTCCCCTGCTTTGCTAGCTGCTGGATACACCAATTGTGTCATTTCCCCTGCTTTGCTAGCTGCTGGATACACCAATATTCACTGCAAAGAATTTATTCTTCTAAAGGGATGTGTTTGTACTTTAACATTTCTTGAGAAAACATTTTAATGACCATTCTAATTACTGCATTATAACCCCAAAACCAAGTGACATAAAACAGCAATTGTTTTATTGTGAGCATAGCTTTTGTGGATTAGGAACGTGAACAGGGCTTAATGGGGATGGACTGCCTCTGCTCTGTGATGTCTGGGCTCAGCTGAGAAGACCTGAGGCTGAGGTGACCTGCTAGCTGGGAGCTGGGGTTATCTGCAGGGCTCTTCATGGGCTTGTCTAAAGAGCAGACTTGGCTATGGCGCAGGGCCCTGCTCCGGGGCCGCGCTGTTCCTGCTGCTGGCTGCCCTGCTCACCTACATCCCCTCGCTGCTGGTGGCCTACCGGAGCCACGGGTTTTGCCTGAAGCTCAGCAGCTACGAGGAGCAGCCGACCGTGCTTTTCCTGCATCAGGTGCTGCTCCTGGCCCTGCTGTAACCTGAGCAGGGCGGTTTCTCGCCTGGAGCACGTTCCCCGCCTTCAACCGGCTGCACTGGGACCGGCTGCGCGTCCTGCTAGTCTCAACTGGAGAAGACAGTAACCAGGACGGGAAGACAGACGTGCTGCATTTTAAACTGGAGCTTCCCCTGCAGCCCACTGAGCACGTCCTCGCCGTGCAGCTCACCCTGACCTTCTCCTACCAGCTGCACAGGACGTCAGCATTTGTGATGCGGAGCATGGCCTTTATCCAGACCTCCTGCACGGTTCCCGGGTCCCAGCTGTAGGTGAACAGAGACCTGAGGCTGCAGCAGAAGCAGCCGCTAAGCTACAGTGGCCTGGACTCGCCCAGGGCTATGACCTCACCCGCATTGTGGCCGCCTACCAGGAAAGGAATGGCACCACCATCCTGAAGGACCCCAGCCCCATCTGGCTGGTGGGCAGGGCCGCCGAAGCGCCCTTTGTGGTGAATACTGTCATCCGACAGCCTGTGGAAGTCGTTTGTTATCAGCGGGGGTTCTGGGAGATGATCAAGTTTGCCTGGATTCAGTATGTCAGCATCCTGCTCGTCTTCCTCTGAGTGTTTGAAAGAATCAAAATATTCGTGTTTCAGAATCAAGTGGTGACCACGATCCTTGTGCCGGACATGTCGCAGGGAGACTTGTATAAGGAGCACTTGTCCTGAGAAGACCATTTCTGAAGACTCAGCAGTCCCGGCCCTCGCTGTTGTGTGAACAAAGCCGTGGCCGCCTGTGGCCTCGTGTGGTTTCCCCGCCGAGGCGCAGCTCTTTCACTTTTGCTCTACCCCAATTCTGTATCTGCCAAGCGCTGGTCGAAACCACTGGGCACTAGTCTGTGGGGAGGCCCGAGGGCTCTGGAGGCCATAATTTGTTGTTTTTGTGTGTTTGCCTGCCTTGTCCTTGAATTTCAAGAGAACCTTCCAGTCAGTCCAGGCATCCTGGAAGGAGTCCCATTTCTGGTCAAGCAGAGATGGTCACTCTTTAGAACTGGATGCACTGGGCATCTCTTCTCCCTTTTTGTAATCCACTCTGACTCGTTTCAGGCCTCTCATGATGAATATGCAAATCCCCAGCAATTTCTACTCTTGGGATCTACAGTTCCCATTCAGAGCTTTGATTTCCAGAAGGAAGCCTTCAGCTGGCGGGCCCTAGAGCAAGCACTGCAAACCCGTGGTGGGGCGCGCGGGGGCAACACCAGGACCGTCCACCTGCCCTCGGCCGACAGCAGGGTCATCACCAGCCCAGCTGAACAGCCCTCATGCAACATTAAATCTGTCAAAAGACCAGTGGACTTCAATTCCAAAATAATCACAGATCCATGTACAGTCATCCGCCTGTATCTGTAGGTTCCAAATCCATGAATTCACCCACTACGTATTGAAAATATTAAAAAGAAAAGTGGGGTCTGTACTAAAGTAAGGCCTTCTGATTGTTACCATTCCCTAAGCAAAAGTAGAAGGTATTTACATGACATTTACATTGTAGTAGGTATTATAAGTAATCTAGAGATGATTTAAAGTATGCAAGTGGATGTGTGTAGTTTGTATGTAAATATTATGCCATTTTATATAAAAGACTCGAGCGTTCCCAAAATTTGATACCTTCACAGGGTCGGAGAACCAATCCCTCACAGAAGTCAGCAAGGACTGCATTTGCATCACCGACATAAGCTTTCTATTTCTAGCTAAAATCATCTCCGTGTTGCAATAGCTTTTGTGTTCACTTTTACTCCCTTCTGATCCATCCTTCAAAGAACAACCAGAGTAGCCATAACATAAGAAGCGAGTATTGGCATGTTCTGCTTAAAACCTAGCAGTAACTTCTCAATGTACTTCAAATAATGTCCATTCTTTCTTCTTTTGGAACTGGGAATCAAGCTCAGGACCTCACACTTGCTTGCCAGGCAGGGGCTACGCCAAGCTATATCCCCAGCCCCATGTCCATTCTTTATACCATGTCCTTCAGGGGCCTGCAGTCCTGGCCCTTGAATACCTCTTCAACCTCATTTCCAGTATGTGAGGGCCCTCGATGCTCTCCAGTACCCACTAGGCATGCTGCTCTAAGTATTCAGTAGGTACACTGCTTGCAAAGTGCTCCTGTGGAGCTGGCCTCTCCTCATGCAGCTCATCGACTGTTACTTTGCACTTACAAGGTCAAGCAGAGGAGAACTATTATTTTTTCTTTTTGGAAAATGTACCCTTTTACAGCGTTTTGCAGTTTTAAACACTAGATGTTCTCAGAAAGGAGAGTATTTGGTCCTTTACTTCCCAGTAGACATAGCACTGCCTCTTCACTCAAAATATCCTAAGTGGAGTGAATCTTCTTTCAAGCCTAATCATGTTTTTTTTCTTTTCAGTTCCCTGCTATTTTTCCACCTTCTTTCAGGGCTTAAAGCTTCATTGTCCTCAGGGAATCTCTTGCTCTTGTCCTCTGTTCATGCCATAAATATTTACAATAAAATAGAAGTATTCACCCACCAGATGTCAGCTATTTATGCATCGACAGCCTCATGGTTCTCATTGGTATCACCTTAGTTTAGGTCTGAATTACATTTCCCTTAGCTTTGTAAAAACTTCACAACAGTCTCCCAAAAATCTTTTACTAATCCCACCTTCAGACTTAGAATGCTTTTTCTAAAGTGTGATCTCATTGTATGCTGGCAACTATGACCCCCCCACTGTTTAAAAACTGAAATTCAAGCTTCTCAGAAGAACATCACTCTTCTGCTAGAAGGAATTCTGTCATCTTATTTCTTGATTGTTTCCTTCATTTCAGTGGAGCACATTCTGAAATAACTTCTTAGGCCACACGAAAAAGGTATTTTCAGCATTCCTACCTGCCCTACTCTTCCATTCAATTGATGTTTTACCTGGTTATCATTTTTTCCTCCAGGATTATAAGGGTTTTACCCTATTGGGTTCTAGCAGCCAGCACTGTTTTTGGTATGCCATTCAAGTTCTTGTTCTTGGGTCACTGAGTTGTTTTATCTCTCTGGAAAAATTATTGCATTTGTTTTGTTTTATTTATGTTGGAGGTTGAACCCAGCACCTCCTACATTCTAAGCATATGCTTGCTCTACAACTGAGTTACACTTTAGCTCTCTGAAAGTTTTCATGAATTTTTTTATCCTTGGTATAAAATCTCATGATCAGCCTTCACATAGATTTTTTTATATTTACTAGACTGGGAAAAGAATGTTGAAAGAATTTTTTAGTCTAGAGACCTTTATTCTTTGGTTCTTAGGAGTTTCCTTGTATTGTTCCTGGGGTAACTCACTCTTCTCATTTTCTCTGCCTCTTCAATTCTTAGTAAGTGGGAAAGGTACCTCTGGGATCTCTCAGACATAGCTCCATCTCAGGCACCTCCAAGGATCTCTCAGACATAGCTCCATCTTTTGTCACACTCTTTTCCTGTTACTTTTATTAAGTCTTCTGGTAGAATTCCTTTACTTTATTCTGTCTCTCATGTTGAATTTTTAATTTTCACTTTGTGAGAGCTGGGACTGTGCCTGTTATGCTCACTGCAGAACTGTGGACACCTAGAATGATATTTTGCCAGCAAAAGGCCCCAAATACATGTTTGTCAAACACATGAGTGCACTTCTAAGAGGATTTTCTTGTCTTCATTCTTCCGGTGATAGGCTACTAGAGAAAGCCCACTGTAGTGTATGTGAGTATGGGTTTTACTACACTTGATCCTGGCCAAAAGGTCAGGTAATAATGGAGAATAAATTTTAAATTCAGATGACTTGAATTTGAATCTCAGCATCTGAACCTGCTATCGGTCCTTTAATTTTTGTGTGCCTTAGTTTCCATATCATGGGTTTGTTGAACAAATAGTAGTTATTATCACAGTCATCATTTTCATTATAATAGAATGTCTTTGCAGATTTATTCTTAAAAGAAAATTAATTTATTAACACCAAATTAAAATAAAGGCTTAAAACTATTAAATTCAAGACAGTGAGCTTGCCTCTTAATGTGCTCTGGACCCTAGGAGTACAGAAATAGATTAAATTGGCAGACATTCCTGCTCTTTTTGTGCTTATATTCCAGTAGGGATAGAGGTGCAGTTAAGAAAAGGAAAGTAAAATATATAGTATGTTAGATGATGATCAGTACTGTGGGTAAAAAGGAACGCAAAGAAGAAGAAAGTGGCCAGAAGTGGGGTCAGAATTTGACATGAGGGGGCAATTTCAAGGCTCACTGAGCAAATGTGTAAAGAAGGTGGGGAGAGCCACATGGGCAAGGGTGTAGCAGGTAGAGTTACCAGCAGTGTAAAGACCCTGAGGTGGGGCTGTGCCAAGCTATTTGAGGAAGCAAAGAGGCCAGTGTGGCTGGAACTGAAATAGAGAGCCAGAGGAAATGTGGGAGAAGTCAGAGAAGGAATGGGAGGCCATTAAACAGACACTTTTTTCACTGGCGTGAGATCAAGAGCCTTCAAAAGAATTGTATTATCTGATTAACTTTTAAGGTATTGGTCCAGGGTTTTGGTCAAGAGGCTAATGTTACAAAGTGACCTACAATACAGTGGAAGAGACAGCATGTGGACAGAAGAGATGGTAACTATGGTAGTGGGGGCATAAAGATTTCCCTCTGCTTTTATTCTCAGTGAAAAACCGCAAGGTGTTTAACTGGATATGACCATGAAGAAGAAGAACTAGAGAGCAGAAGAGAGGGGAGGGCTATAACACTGCCATCCAGGAGAATGGAGAGCAAACGGGGAACCTGGATGTGCGTGCTGTGTGACATGAGGGCCCACTTGGAGGAATGACTCAAAGTGAAACAACGCTGAGCTCCAAAAATCCAGGCCCAGAGCAGTTGGCTAGTTGGATTTAACCAGGGTTGGGCTTTTCCGATAAGGATGATGAAATGGAAAGGATGGTAACAGACAAGACATTTAGTTGGCTATGTGCACAAGTGAGCGTATATGGTGATAGGACATGAATTTCAGATGCACAGGAAAGAGGAGAGACAGTGAAAAGTTAGTGATGCACTTAGATTCTAGTGGGAACAGGGAGATGGGAAAATAATAGGATGCTTGAGAATGCGATTATGGATAAGGCAAAGTCACTGGCAATGCCAACGGTAGTTCTGACCATGGAAATGAGGTCTGGAGGTACAGTAGAGGGCAAGCTTACTGGAGGAGTAGAGGTCAGAGGCCAATGTACAGAAAAAGACAAACCATGTGAATATTGCAATCACCAAACCTTAAGAGAGTAGTGCAGAAAAAGTGAGTAACAGTGAGCCAGGAGCTGAAACCTTCAAGGAATGAAACAAAGGAGAAAAGGGAACCTTAGTACACTGCTGGTAAGATTGTCAATTGGAATGGCTATTATGGAAAATAAAATGAAAGTACCTCAAAAAACTAATGGTAGAAGTGTCATATGACTCAGCAATTTTCTGCTGGACACCCAAAGAAAATGAATCTTGTAGAGATATTTTCACTCCCATGTTGCATTATTTACCATGGCCAAAGAAAGGAAACATCCTAAGTGTTCATTAGTGGATGAATGGATAAAGACAATGTGATATGTACATATATTTTCTGTTCACTTTCTACTGTCCTGGATGGAAACACACACACACACATACACACACACACACACTATTCAGCACTCCTTCAAACAAAAAGAAATCCTGTCACTTGCAATAATCTGGCTGAACCTAGAAGGTGTTAAGTTAAACAAATTAGACATAGAAACACAACATTCACATTTAATGTGGAATCTAAAAGAAGTCAATTTTACAGAAAAAGGGAATAGGATGGTCATTTTCAGAAACAGAGGGAATGAATGGAGGATCCAGGAGACTTTTGATCAGTTACAACATGAATAATTTCTGAAGATCTATTATACAATATGGTAATGATAATTAACAATGTATTAAATAACACATTGTATTAAACTTTAAAATTGCTAAGAAAATAGATCTTAAATGTTTTCACAACAATACAAAACAGTAATTA
Source organism: Chinchilla lanigera (assembly GCF_000276665.1). Lineage (NCBI taxonomy): Eukaryota > Metazoa > Chordata > Mammalia > Rodentia > Chinchillidae > Chinchilla > Chinchilla lanigera. The sequence goes on along the minus strand of NW_004955438.1, from coordinate 4,745,340 downwards.
AATGAGATGATAGAAAGTTAACCATGCCAATCACTTCAAAATATGCACATTAACTATATACAAGTACTACTTGTCCAAAAATTGTAATGTGGGAAAACAGGAAAATGAGACAAAATAACCTTGAATTCATAGGTAACAATGCAAAAAAGGTATCTGGGTACTAATATCTGATGCCTGTGAGTCAAAGTTGAGGAGGGTTTTTAAGAAGTGATAGGGATAAAGCTGTAAAAGCAACAGTGAGGAGAAAGGACATCTGCCCCAACTCCATTTTATGTTTCTAATATAGGAGTCAATAATTAGTACACTTTTGAATTAGCTAATCTACTTTAAGAGATCTTTCAAAGCTGTTGTTTCCACCAACAAGCTGTTGGCTTGCTCACCTGAAGATTAAATTGCAATATGAATTTGAAATTGCTTACCTATACCACTTAGCTACTCTGTTTATTCATTTTCAGAGAACTCATAAGGAAAGAAGTATTAGGATTATAACTTTAATGGTATGACCTTTGTCGAGAAATTATTCCCCATTTTTCAGATACTTGATGAATTTTTGCTGTGGATAAGGCACTGTTCAAAACATGGTGGTTATAACGGTAGAAAAAAATTGAAGAAAATCCCATCTCCCATCGCACTTATATACTAATGGAGGCTGACAGAGTAAAGAAGTAAATAAATATCTAGAATATTAAGTAGTGACAAGCATTAAGCACAAAAACAAAGCAGGGAAGCGGGTTGAAGAGTAGTGGGTAGTTCTGGGAATTAAACAGGTTGATAAGGGAAGACTTCAATGAGCAGATGACACTTTTTTTTTTTTTTTTTTGGTTTTTTTCTAGTACCAGGAATCAAACTCACGACCTTGCACTTGCCAGACAGGCACTGTGCTGCTGAGCTAAATCTCCAGTCCCCATGAGCAGCTGACACTTAATCAAAGACTTGAAGGCGGTGAAGGAGCCAGCCTTATAGCTCTTTGGGGAAGGAGCTTTCTACATAAAGGAAATAGCTAGTAGAAAATCCTCAAGGTGGAGATGTGCCAGAATGGCCTTTCCAGTGTGGCTGGAAAAGAATGTCCAGGAAGAGAGATATAGGAGAGAGAGTTCAATACAGAGTGTGCACAGGGGACAGAAAGCATGGTTTTGGATGCCTATTTTGAGAACTTTGGTTTTTATTTTGAGTAGAATAACAAACCACAGGAAATTTTAAGCAGAAACTTAATAAAATGATCAAGTCAAGTTAAAGAACTATAGTAGGTACAAGGATAATCACACGTGAAGGGAGCTGATTTGGTGTACTAAGAAGAGGTTGTGTGTCTAAACAAGTGCTGGATTTGAATCCTAAAGCTGCCCTTATGACCAGTTGAGCTCAGGGCACTTACTTGACATCTCTTAACTTCAATTTCCCCATTCTTTAAGTAAGGGTAGTTACAGCTAATATCAAATAATTAAAAAGGCTCAAGGCTATAAACTATATGTAAAGAACCTAGCACGTAGTAAGAGCTCAAAAGTCACATTAATAAGAACATAGTTATCTGAAGAGTCAAATGACCATAAACTGCTAATCTTTTCTCAAAGTCTAGGTATACAAATGAAATTGCTTTACATTTCAGATATCCTCTTTTTGTCTCTCTTAGGTTTGCTTACCTACATTGTTTTAGAGTCTATATAAGTCTTCCATGACTTATTAAATTTCATAGAGTCATTCTAACATAATGAATCCTGTGATGGAAAACTGTTTATATACTGTAATTCATTAAGGTCCATGCTCTACCACATGGTGACAAGAGGAAACAATAGCCATTTACTGCCAACAGCAGATGCTGAGACACAAACATGTCCCTCATCTTCGTGTTGAATCCCTTCCCCTCTCAACCTTCTACCGCCATATATGAACAAAAATGACCATCCCCATCATAACTAAGGGTCAGGCTCAATGCTACCCTTGAGAAATGAAAAATACATTTTCTTACAAGGTCTTTCTAATTTTTAGACTCAGGCAGAACATAATTAGCATAATTGATTTCTATTTTTTTTGTCTTTTTGAGACAGGGTCTCGCTATACAGTTTAGGCTGGCCTTGAGCTCACTTTGTAGCCCAGGCTGGTCTCAAACTCACAACAATCCTCCTGCCTCAGCCTCCTGAGTGCTAGGATTACAGGAGTGAGCCACCATGCCTGGCCATAATCGATTTCTGTGACTTGTTAGAGATAGTATGTTGGAGTGAAAATCCGTAACTGCCTGTCTCCTTTCACTGTTGTAGGAGTAAAATTCTCAGAAAAGTCAATTAATTACTCATCCATATTTACTTGAGAATAATTGTGAGCCTAACTATATACATTAAAACCTGCTTTTGTATATATGTTTATGAGTTATTTATTGAAAATTTTAATCTCAGATTGATTTAACTCCATTAGTTACACTACTGCTAACATTTTCTAGTTACTTGTACTATCATGAATAAAACTTACTACAGAATATTGCACATATGTTTTTTGCTCTTACACCATGGTCCTAATGCAGTCTCATTTCCCTTCTTTCATCACACAAATAATTGAGATTTTATATGGGCAAATATTACGAGAGGAGGGTTACTAGAGGAGGCTCAATCCTTTGGAGTTGAAAGGATAAAATAAACTTTATGCAAGAAAAATTTGACCCCAAGTCTAGTAGGCACTCACTAAAAGGTAGATTTATTTGTACTTAAAGGAGAAGTTTAATCTGGCTCACAGTTTCAGAAAATTCAGTCCATGGTTAGCTGGCTGTAATGCAGAGACATCATGGTAGAAGGACATGGCAGAGCCAAGCTGCTCAGTTCATGGCCAGGAAGCAAAGTAGGGGAATAGTGCCAGAGAGGACGGGGAATGGATGGGTCTTGTTGATAGAGTAACTAAGGTCCTCCATGGTCCACACAGACACACCAAGAAGTGTGCTTTACTAATCAAAGTGAGCCAATTAGCTTATACCCATTGTCAAACTGATGCTCAAATATGTCTCCTTAAATCACACTTAATCTCCAAATATACACAAAACAGGGTAATAATTCCACCTAACATGTTACAACTATCTTACATACAGCCAAGAACGCTATAATTCCTTACTCAAAATTTCAAAAGTTCTAGCATTTTTCAAAAGTTTAAATCAAAGCTGTTTCTGGGGGTAACAGCAAACTCTTAGCTGTGAACCTCTGTAAAAATAAAATATCACAAGGTTTTAAATATTCCCAAGGTTATAAATCACAAGGTAAATATTCCCATTCCAAAAGGTAAAAATAGAGGGCGAGAAAGAATTGAACAAAAGCAAGACTGGAACCTAGTATGGCAACTGAGTCCTACAGTTCCATATCTAGCATCCAGGATAGATAGTGGTAAGACAAGAGTTTCACAGGGCTTGTGTGGCCCCCACCCTGTGGCCTTTCTGGTTGCAGCCAACCTGGCCTCTCTCTTGGACTGGCTCCACTTACATCCTGCAGCTTTCTTTGTCAGACATTATATATTCCTGGTATCTCTGACTTCTTCCTGTCTCCACTTCAGCTTTGGCGTCTTTCCCATAGCTTCACACAATGCCCTCTCGGAGGCTCCTTTCCTGGCCTTTAGAACATTCTTTGAAATCTCAGTGGAAGCTTCCCTGACTGCATAACTCTTGCATTCTTCATGTTGATAATAATAATAATAATAATAATAATAATAATAATAATAATAAACCCCATAACATCATATGGACAATGCGAAGGTCTGCCAACTGTGAGGCCAGTAGCCAGTCCCATTTTGACTGTGGCAGCAGTGGCCTCTCAGTGCCTGGATGGCTGAACATGGTGAAACGAATCCCAGGGAACCAGTTCCCTAAGACTTTTCTCAAGCAGAGGTCCTAAGGACTCTCTTTACAAAAGAAAGCTTTATAGTTTTGTACCCTTGAGCCAGCAATGTATGGGGTCTTGCTGTTTCTGAGATGACTTCAACAGGCATCTTTCTTCTTGTCAATGTATAAAGTAGTTGGCTTCTTTGGAAATTATCAAATTGAAAATTTTATTAAAATTGAAGTTCTTAAAAATCTGAACTTCATCAGATATGGAACAATTATAAGATCTTTAAAATGTATTAAGAAATATCAGGCTTTGTAAACAACATGTTTGTCATTAGCAAATAGAGACTCTTTAATAGTAAATAATAAATAATAAAACCTCACACTGCCTAGGCAATGCAAATAGTTGTAGTTATCTGGGACAGAAAAGCAAACACTGAAGATCTTTAGCTCCAATCTTTTGTTTCCTATTGCTGGAATTCCATATTAATTTCTCCTTGTTGGATAACTAACTGGGTGCTGGCTGATATGGTAAACTGACACATAGCTTTGCCCTGCTCAGCTCCAGGAGCAAGACAGGAGGAATTTTCAGTTGGTGAAGAGGCTGCTTTTGTTGATTAGTCCACCACTCTTAATCTTAGTTTCTTATAAAGTATCAGGACATAGGAAAAAGGTAGACAATGTTTTACCAAAGTATAACACACAGGACCCCTAGTCCAATTGCCAGTGGAACCCTACTTCCCAATTGAAACCTCCCAAGCCTGGCCTTTACTGTCCACATTCCTATCAGCATTCTGCCCTTCTGAGCTCCAGTAAGAATTATACATTAGTCTCTTCTAAGTCTTCTGTAGCTTGCATCTCTTCTGTCTCTTCTGTAGCTTTCAAACTCCTCCTTCAAATAATTTTTGAAGGATACTAAACTACATGGTCAGGTACAGTCACAGCAATACCCATAATTTAAAGAAGGAGAGATGTAATTTGGGTCACAGTTTCAGAGATTCAGTCCCTGGTGAGCTGGCTGGCTTCAAGACAGAAGTCTCAGGTAAAGCAAAGATACTTGGTTTATAGTGGTGAGGAAGCAGAGCATGAGAATAGTGTCAGATATAGTATTCAAGGTCATACCTCCATAAAAAGGTATGGGACATACCTTTTTTCTGGACATACCAGAAACAAGGGTGCTTTACTGATCTCTTTGGAAGCTCCTAAGTCAAGTTGACACAATTAGTTTAATACAACAATCTCTTATGGCTCTTCTTACAGTAAACTTATACTTGCTTATTTACATTTATCCTAAATTTGGTTATAATATTGATAAAACAGAGTCTGTGGATTTTCCTTATAACTATCGTGGAGTTCAGTAGGGATTCAGTAAAATACCTGTAAGTAAATGAACCACTTTCCCTAGTTTATTTTAGATTAACCATTTTTTCTCAGGAAGGGAAGAGAATAAGAAAAGATAGGATAAATTAGAGATGGCAAAGAGCTGGTGGTTAGAATCAAAACTGATTTCATTCAGGCCAAAAATTTTATCCAGAATTACAACACAATAACGAGAAGACAACTCAATAGAAAATTGGGCAAAAATTTGAAGAGAGAGTTACCAAATAAAATATACTAACGGCTAAAAGGTACACAGAAAGATGTTCAAGTCATTATTAATTGAAGAAACACAAATTACAACCATGATGAAATACCACTATATACCAACTAAAATGCCCAGAATAAAAATGATTGATAATAAAATGTTTTAGCCAGTATAATGATGTCATACTATTATAGGCAGCTGAGTTAGATAGAAATATTATAGGCAGTCAGACAAAGCCAGGCCCTGGAAGGAGCCAATATGGAAGACAAGATCCCTTGTAAATAGAGATGTACTTTCTGCCAGTCAGACCTCAAAAACAAAAGACTAAACAAATGCACCCACATACTTCCCTAGGGATGGACATCAGGGATTGATATTCTAAATAGGTAGCACTCACCTTGAAGAGTCGCTGACCCAGCCCCTTACAGGAAAAGCCCCTGTTCTGTATTCATGCCCACTTGCTACATGACTTGCTTCCCCATTTGATCCTGATTTAATAAATTTTACCTGAACAGTTCTTATAGGCTGACCATAGTTTTGTCCCACCTCATGCCCACCTTGTGATTTCCCATCACCCCCCTCCCCGCCTCACCTCGTGGTTTTGCTCTATGAAAATCTCTGGAAAAGACAGGTTCCCTGGGCAACCCACTTGGGCCCCCTTCTGTCCCTCTCTCAGACAAAAGCTTTCTTTCCCTCAATATATTCTGCTCTTAACCTCCGTTGTTCCTAAAATTCATTCTTCAATTTTAGAGAACACGAACTCTTCCCAGATATCGTTCAGGTTGGGAGTTTCTTTCCCCTATATCAATACCTTGCTGGCCACTTTGGGAAATAATTTGGTGGTATTTTCTATAAAGTAAAACATCAGTCCCATGACCTGGCAATTTTACTCCTAGAGTTTTACACCTAGAAAAATAAAAAGATCTGTAGTTTTCTATTGAAGGGTGGGCAAAAGGGAAGTTTCCAGGTAATGAAAATTTTATACGTTTTAAGTAGGGTAGAATAATCAAGACTTTCACTTAATTAAGACATACACTTAAACACTATACATACTATTGAATATAAAGTATAGTCAATAAAAATAAATTCTCCTTACATCCACCTTGAAAATTATGTGTTCAACACAAGTGGGAATTTCAGGTATGCTTTAAAGAACTTTGTCACAAATTTTCAACCTGATCTTATGATGATCATAAAAAGTTTTTTAAAAGTCTTATTTTTCTCTAAATTAAGAAAAATAGGATTTTCAAATAATTAATTTAATGAACTCAAAGCAACAACAATTTCTTTTTAAAATTTGTTTTTCTTGATATGTGTAATGCAAACTCAAGGATATTATCACAAAGATTCTATCTTCTTAAAAGGTACTTATAATAGTAATTCAAACTATTACACTACATTATAGTAATTTTCATCAGTATGCTAAATGAGTTGCATAATTTGGAATTTAAAGAATGCTGGTTATTATGGAAAGCATTGCATTTCAGTGTGTTCTTTTCTTTGGCATTATAGACATCAAGATTTTCGCTTTCAAAATAAAATGAAAAGAAAACAAGATAATCAAAATTAGTATGAAAATGGAAAATGAAATTGCATATCTTGATTAGAAAAATCAGTAAGTAAATTCTTAAGCTTAATTTAAAAGCTCCCTCTTTGAAATCACAAAAACTATTAAAAAGATCTTGTTCAAGATGTACCTGTTTTAAATTAGATTCTCTTTTGAGAAATGACCTAGCAAAAAGGTGATAGACTAAGTGGGGAAATTTGATTGTTTTTGTTGACTGTTAGAGATAATTATGTTCTTTTACAGAAACGTTTGTGAGGCAGAAGTACACAGAGCAAAAAATTCTCTTTTCTTTAGGTAGGATTTCAGATTTTCCGAATTTGATTTTTACACCAAAAGACAACCAAACCAGGACCTTTTGATAATTCAATTGCAATTCATCAACTATGCATTGGGTACTTGCTTTTTTCTTTTTTGAGGGGGTGGGTAATACAAAACTTTGAGACACAGATCATTTCTTCTGGCATCTTAAAATGAAATTATTATAAGATTTGTGGGAAATAAAGTAATGAACATTTTGACAAAAGTTCAAGAATTAAGTAGATGTCATAGGCCATGCATGATTAGTTCGCAAAAGCATTTTAAGACAACAGCTGTGCTTGGAATTTGAAGAATGTGACTGGACTCTGTTTTTTTTTTTTTTTTACACTTTCCTCCTACCAATCACTCAAACATGGACATCTCATTGATTTCTCTTTCTATACTTTGTGGCTTTTTTTTTCAAATTTAATTTTAATTTTACCCATATAATTCATAGATTTATTTCTTAAAAGGTAAATTACATCAGAGGCTTGATAGCACAAACAGCAGACTCTGTCCTGTGCCTCCTTGCCATCTGGTTTTTGAGGTCTCAGAAACAATCTGTTTCAACTTTGGCCATTTTATTGTAAACATTTCACCCACTGACTTTCCACTATAGAAGGTGAGAATTTAACTCTCTTCCATAACCTTCACCCACACACATTCACTCTCCTGAAACCCTTCCAGTCTGTAAAATAATTTTAGGACTTATTTGGTAAAACCCACATTCAACATTTCCATCATTACATTTCTCTATATTATGATTTGATTGACTTTCTAGAGTAATTTTTTTTTCTGCATGACATGTCTGTCTGCTTCTTTGCCTCTGTTTTGTTTACACAACTTGCTTTGAATAGATCTAATGTTAAGTCTTCACACACCTTCAAAGGTTTGTAAAATACTTCTAAAATTAGTCTTGCCACATAGTTAACCCTGTCACAAAATTTGTTAATCTCCTTTTGTTTCTAAAAGACCTTTCTGGAGCCCTTTATCCTTCAGTTCTGATGCTGTAGTTTAGGACCTTCCTTTTGGGGATCTTGAGAGTTCCATTAGCTTCTTTCTCATGGTAATCACTGTCTTTTAATTCCTTATTCTTCTCCTGTTTGGTTACGCTTCAAGGAAGGGTGAATAAAAAATTATGTTCCTAGAATCTTAATGTCCCAAAATGTATTTTCTTATCATATTGATGCATCAGTTAAAGTTCATTAGAGGAAGAGATTATATGCATTTATATAAAGGATTTACAATGCAGGCTCACAATGGCTACCTGTGAAATCAGGGGTAGAAGAATACAAAATGGCCACATGTGTGCTGGATCCAGTCAAAGGTTGAGGTCCTGAAGCCCATTGTAAACTCTGGTGTGAGTCTGTGTCAGAAAACTGAAGGGTCTATGTTGGAAGACCAAGAGTCTGCATTGGAAGCCTGAAGGAACTGGAGACAAATGCCCAATGGTCGTGGTGATACCCAGGCTTCTCTAAAAAGGAAAATGAAAAACTTCTTTCTTCTTCACCTTTTTTGTCCCTCCAGCCTACAAGCCTGTTGGTTATGGGTCTTCCCTTCTCAGTTCTTGGCTTCTGTGTCAAAACTCCACAGACACACCCAGTTTACTGATCTGCCAGGCCATACTTATACATGTCAAGTTGCCATAACATAATTCATGATCATACTGACCAATAGTTTGGAAATCACTTTTTCTCCAAATCTGAAGGATGTTCTCTACCATCTCCTTTCCATGTCACTGCCAAGAAGACTGATGCCATTCCGATTCTTTAGTCTTCACAAGTAACATGATTTTTCTCTGTAGAAACTTTTAGGTCATTCTTTTTATTCCAGTATGTTCGTGTCTCATCATGTACCTTCATGCTTTCTGTTTTTCAGTCATATATGTCCTTTGTAGGTTTTTATTTTATTTTGAAAACTCATTTTCTTCATTTATGAGAAATCATCTCCTACTGTTTTCTTTTATGGTATTTGCTTTTCTTCCTAAAACTTTTGTTAATTAGGTATTTGACTACCTGGCTTGGACTTCTAGTTTTCTTCTCTTCTCTTCTCTCTATTCTACATTTTTCTAGCTCTGGGATATGTTTTCCACTTTATCTTTTAAAACAAAATTTGCTTTTTTTTTTTTGCTATGGCTATCATATTTTTTATTTCCAAAGTCTCTTATTTTCTGAATATTTCTGTAAAAGGAATTCTTTCATTTATGTGAAAGATATTTCTTATAACTTTAGAAATTTTTAGTTCCTTCCCTTGTCTCTGTTACTTTCTCTCTTTTTTGTTCTTGTGTCTGTTTTCCATGTTCTCACTTATAGCCAATGTAGTACAGAAATTCCTACTCAGAAAAATTGGGTAAGCAAGAGAAATAAAATGAGCTGGGTTTGTTTGTAATCTCAGCACTCTGGGAGGCTGAGAGAGGAGCATCATAAGTTTGAACCCAGCCTAGGCAAGTTTGTGAGAGCCTGTCTCAAAATAAAATATACAAAGTGGCTGGAGATGTAGCTCAGTATAAAGACCCTACATTCATTCCCCAGTACAGAAAAAGAGAAAGAGAAGAAGAAGGAGCAGTAGGAGGAGGAGGAGGAGAAGGGGGGCATTAAAATAGGACAGGAAATAAAATATGGTCTCTGCAGATGATGTGATTTTATATACCCTAAGACTCCACCCAAAACCTATTAGAACTAATAAATGAATTCAGTAAAATTGTGAGATGACAAAATTGACATATAATTTCTATAAATTAACAATGAACTATGAGAAAAAACAAAATGTGCCCATTTTCCCTTCTCTGTTGCAGAGACACAATACCTGACACCTACAATTTAAGGAAAGAGGTTTATTTTGGCTCACAATTTGTTGAGGTTTCAGTCCATAGTTGGTTGGCTGCAAGGCAGGTCAGCATGGCAGGGGGACATGGTGGAGGAGAGCTGCAGAGAGCTGCTCATGCATGACAAATGGGAAGCAGAGACAGATCAAGGGAAGAACCAAGGAGGGAGATAAACCCTTCCAGGCTATACTCTCAGTGACCTGCCACTTCTGACCAGACTTTACCTTCTAATTCCCCATAATCCGATTATCTTCTAAAAGCCCCACCTGTGAGTGTATGAGGCTCTTGGGAGATATCTAGTTATAAACCATAATGATTATCATAAAAACTACTGCAGATTTGGCATCTTAAGCAACAAAAATTTATTTTCTTATTATTCTGGATGCTGCAATTCTTAGATCAAGGCATGAGCAAATTTGGTTTCTTCTGAAGCCCCTTTCCTTGCCTTACATATATATGACTACCTTCTCCTCACATGGATTTTCCTTTATGCATTTGCCTGTCTGGTATCTCTCTTTATGTTCTAATGTCCTCTTCTTTTAGAACACTAGTAAGATTTGATTAGGGTACAGCCTAATGACCTTATTTTAATTGAATTACCTCTTTAAAGATTTTATCTCCAAATAGAGCCACATTCTAAGATGCTAGACATTGAGATGTTGTGTTAGTCAACTTTCTGATTAGACATAATACCCTATACCCTCAGTGTAAAGGAGGAGAGACTTAATTTGCTCATGTTTTCAACCCATAATAATCTGACTCCAAGGAAGAAACCTCATGGCAGAGGGATATGGCAGAGCAAAATTGTTTATTTCATGGTAGTAGAAAAGCAGAGCAGTGGAACAGTACCAGAGTGGAAGAGGTGAGGAACAAAGATATAGATCATAATTCCATGCCTCCATGACCCACTCGTATATACCTGGAAGTGTCTTCTACCAATCCCCTGGGGTGGATCCTAAAGCCAATCAAATTGAAACTCCACTGCTACCACGACATCCCAGCACCTGTCAACTTGCTATCAAAATATGTTTCCTTAAACCATGATTAATCTCTAAATAAAAACAACAGTGCCAGGTATGGTGGCGTATACCTGTAATCCCAGCCCTTGGAAGGCTGAGGCAGGAAGATAGTTGTGAGTTTGAGACCAGCCTGGGATACAAAATGAGCTCAAGGCCAGCCTGAATTGCATAGCAAGACCCTGTCTCAAAAAGACTAAATAAATAAATAAATAAAATAGCAACTTCATAATTCTGCCTAACATAACATCCTAAGTACAGGCTGAAATGCCATAACCCCTTCTCCAAACTCTCACTAATTTCAGTGTTTTTCAAAAGTCCAAGTCCTGAGACTCAAGGCAAACTCTTAGCTATGAACCTCTGTAAAAATAAAAAAATAAATTACACAATCCCAAGGTACAATGACAAAAGGTAAACATTTCCATAATAAAAGGGACAAATAGAGGGATAAAAAAATTGGATCAAAGCTAGACTGGAACCCAGCAGAGCAAACATTAAATCATGTAGCTCTATATCTGGCTTTTGGGGAACATGGGGGTGACATATGGGTTTCCAAGGGCCTGATCAGCCCCATCCCTATGCTATTATTGATTGCAGCCCCTCTTTTGGCTGCCTCATTTTGTGCTTTACAGCTTTTCTTAACAGACATGCTATGTTTCTGGGCAGCTCCAACTTCCTGGGCTTCCACAGTAAGTTTGGCTTCATTCCCACCACTTCACAAACTACTGTTGGAGGCTCCTTGCCTGGCTTTGTAGGCCTTCCTTTGAAATCTTGGTGGAAGTCTTCCTGACCCCACAACTCTTGCATTCTGCATGCTGGTAAAATTAGCATTACATGACCAATGTCAAGGTCTGCTCCCAGAAAAAGAAATAGCCAGATGCTCTTGGAACATGGCTATAGCAGCTTTGAAGTGCTTGACTTGCTAAGCATGGTGAAGTGAATCCCAGGTAACCAATTTCCTACACAGTTTTTCTTGAGCAGGGAGTTCCAGGGATACTCCTTTCAAATGGAAGGTTGACACTGTTGCACCCTTGAGCTTGCCATGCATTGGGTCAGGTACAATCATAGCAACAATCCCACTTCTTTGGCACTAGCTTGCTGGTCCCTGAGACACAATACACAACACCCATAATTTAAAGAAGGAGATGTTTAATTTGCTTATTGTTTCAGTCCATTGTTGTACTAACATAATATAACTATGCTTCAGTCCATTGTCTGCCTAACATAACTATCCTAAGTATAGCCTGAAATGCCATAATCCTTTCCCCAAACTCTCACTAATATCAGCATTTTTCAAAAGTCCAACTCCCTTCTGAGACTCAAGGCAAACTCTTAGCTATGAACCTCTGTAAAAATACAGAGATATTATGGTGAATGGTAAAGACATGGCTCAAGGCAGAGACATTATGGTGAAGTGTGTTGGGCAATAAAGCTGCTTAGTTCATGGCAATCACAAAACAGAACAAGGAACAGTGCCAGAGTGGAAGAGGCAAAGAGCCAGATATACACCCCAAGGCCCTGCCTGCATGACCCACTTAGCAGTGTGCTCCCACAATGTCCGTGGTGGATCCCAGAGTCAGTCAAGTTGACATTCTACCCCAACCACATAGGCTTCAACATTTCAGTTTGATGGGAGATGTGTGTGTGTGTAGGGGGTTACCACTGAGCAAATACAAACAGTTTAATGGATTTTAAAAGTTAAATTATATATCTGATTTTTTTTAAAAGAATTTGTGTGGCATTTTACCATTAAAACAGGAAAATCACAAAATATGTGAATATTTCCAGATACCTGTTTCTCAAGCGTTACTCCAGTATGACTTTCTTTAGAAAAGCAAGAACTTGCCTCATTCATTGTGGAACTATCACCTTTACCTTGAGAATGCAGATAAAAATGACTTCTAGATTCAAATGAAATACTGATGGAGACATCACAGAAAAAGTTAACACATTTCCCCTCTGTCTGATCTTTTGTAAAAAAAAAAAAAAAAAGAGCATAATGCATTTAAATATTTGTTATGAGTTACCAGTGACTCCTCACCTGCTACAGCACTTTTTAAGAGAATAGGGCCACAAACCACTTGACTGGTTACATTTAATCTAAAAGTGAGGTAAAATTGCTAAATGTGAAATAGTGAAGGTGCCAAGAACTTAGCACTGTGGATCCTCTAGTTTTCTCTAAGTATTCATCTATTCTCTACCTGACACCTGAGGGCCAAAATCATCTGCATACAACATATTAATAAATCTTAATTTGTTTTTATTTAAAAACAAAAATATAAACAATTCCTTTTTCTTAAGGAATGGTCTCTCACATCTTGGTGCTGTGTTGCACTTTGGCAAGGACTAGGCTAGATGCTCAATGATAGATTCTAAACTAGGGCAGAACCAAGGGAATGGAGAAGATGGTGGCACTAATAAAGAGACTGGAGGGATCCCAATGTGGTGGCACACACTTGTACTGCCAGCACTGTAGAAGGTTGAGGCAGGGGGATTGCAAGTTTGAGTCTAGCTTGGGAATCTTAGTGAGACCGTGTGTCAAAAAATAAAAGGGCTGGGGATGTAATTCAGTGTAAAGACCCTGGGTTCATTCCTTGATACAGGGGAAAAAAATGGCTAGAGAGAAACAATTGACAGAACTTTATCACTGATAAAATAAATGTTTTTAGCTGATTTAAAAATGCATTTAATCTTGGCTTCTTCCCACTATGAATCAAGGTATCACTGTGTTTGCCAGGTATTGTGAAGTACACATGCAGGGTATTTTCTAGGCAAAGACTAAAGTGCCTTCTGGTATTTGAATATCTCATAATTTTGCATACAGTTACCACTCCATGAATAGAAACAGCCATCAACATCCATGCTAGGTGGCTCCCTGACCAGGCATCAGAAGGACCTGCTATGGCTTGGAGTCTTCTGAGTCTCAAAGAACAAGAACTTCCTTCCAAGAAGTACTTTGAACATCCAGGCAGAAAATATTAGCAAAGTTTTTACCTAAGATGACAACATTCTCTACTCTTGAATATCAGCTTCTCTTCTTCATTCCTCTTCTATTACAAAATATGTAAAAAAAAAATGAAAAACAAAAAACAAACACAAAAATATTCTCTTTTATGTTTTACTCACAGTAGGGTTGGTCCACTGTATACTCCTCCGAATGCATCTTTGTCAATAACTGTCAGGTATCTATTCTTGTTTAGGTAACTAAAAAAAAAAAAAACAGTGAGAGAGAGAGAGAGAGAGAGAGGAAAAGAGATTATAATTATTATAATCTATTTTAGTGTAAGTATTCCCCATGCAACTTTTGAAATGTTTTCACATCAGAGAGTTACCTGGTTTTTATTTGAGATTCGAATTAAGTTGAATGGTCTGTGTTGCGTCTGACAACACTACTTTTGGTAGTGAGAGGAAATGTTCAGGCAAAGAAGATTAGCAGTGGAAAGGATTTGATGGGTACATTGGTTTGATGGTTTCCATTTCGAAAACACTTTGGACATTTGAGAGTTTTATATTTTTGAAGCACCTTAAGTTACAAAGTAGTTTGGGAACAAAATTTCATCTATGTGGATAAGAATTTCCAAGGATTTTGAAAAGGCACCCCCCATACAGTTTTTTAAGAGGACAAAATTATCTAAAGATAAACAGAGTACACATACATTTGCTATAGATGATCCCAATTTACATATTAAAGATAATTCACAGACCAAGGATGTGGCTTAGGGGTAGAGGGTTTGCCTGCATGTGCAGGGAGGGGTTGGATCCATAGCACCACAAAACAAACAGCGACAACAACCTCACAGCATACTTAGTCATTTAAGCACCATGGGTGATGCAAAATGAATACAACAGAGATCCTAAGGCGGTCTGATTAGACACAAATAAAGCTTTAATTGCTGCAATCAAAAGTGCTGTGAATGTTTAAATTTTAATGATTTTATTACAATAAATGACATTGCCATTAATTCCTCTCAAAACAACACCCCTTTTTGCTTTGAACACACTTATTTTTGTCACTTTCTGAAACAATTCTGGAAATTCTTTTTTGATAATGTCTTTAGTTGCACTTTTGTGGTTGCTTTAGTGTCCCACATTGATTTACCTTTTTTGTTTGTTTGTTTGTTTTCTGGTACCGGGAATTGAACTCACAACCTCGTGCTTGCCAGGCTGCTGCTGTGCGGCTGAGCTAAATCCCTAGCCCTGTCCCACATTGATTTAAAGTGCTTTACCTTTCACAGTCATTGTAACTGGGAAACAGCTAGAAGTCAGATTGTGCCAGATCTGGTGAATAAGGTGGTCAAAGATACACTGTAATGTTTTTAAAATTAGTTTTATTGGTGCATTTTAGGTTTACATAAAGATAACATTCATCATATGGAATTTGTACCTGTACATGGTATATCGTGATTCTTCTTTTCCCATTTCCTTCCCCTCCCTCAACCCTTCTTCCCTTCCTTATTTATGTAAGCTTTGTTTCCATTTCTTCCTTTCATTCTCTTCTTTTTCTTTTCCCTTCCTTCCTTTCCCCTTCCCCCCTCCCTAATTTCCCTTCCCATTTGAAACTTTTTTCCTTTTTCACAATGTCTGTTATATATTTTGATCCTTACTTTCACTTTTGGTTGCTCACACAAGAGAAATCAGGTGATATTTGAACATGTGTGTCTGATTTATTTCGGTTAAGAGTATGGTCTCAAGGTGCACCCCTTTACCTGGAAATGCCTCAAGTTTATCTTTCTTTATGGCAGAGTAGTACTCCATTGCATTAAAAAACACTTCTTCTTTATCCATTCTTCAGTTGATGGGCACTTGGGCTGTTTTCAAAATTTAGCTATTACAGACTATGCTGCTATATACATGGGTGTGCATATATTGGTGTGGTACAGTGCTTTTTAATTCTTTCAGGAAGATATCAACAAGGAGAATAGCTGGGTCAAGTGATTTTTTGAGGAATTTACATACTGATTTCCACAGTGGTTGTACCAGTCTACTCTCCCACCAACAGTGGAGAAGGTTCTTTTATTCACATAGACCTGCCAGCATTTGTTATTGGTTGATTTCTTGATAATAGCCATTCTTTCTGGAGTGAGATGATATCTCAGTGTTGTTTATATTTGTATCTCTTGAATGATCAGTGATGAACATTTTTTCATATATTCATTTGCTGTTTCTACTTTTCCACATGAGGGTCTGATTTTTTTAAGTTCTTTATATATTCTAGATATTAGTCCTTTGAGGAACAGCTCGCTAAAATTATTTTCCCACTCTGTGGGTTGTGTTTTCACTCGGTTGGTGGTTTCTCTTGCTGTGCAAAAGCTTTTAAAGAGATGAGATCCCAATTCTTCATTATTTGTAATATTTCCTGTGGAGTCGGGGTTTTGTTCATGAAGTCTTTGCCTATAACAGTGTCTTCAAGAGTTCTACCTATGCTATCTGCCAGCAGATTTAGTGTTTCTGTTTTAATATTTAGATCTTCATCTATTTTTATTTTATTTTATTTATTTATTTTTTATTTTTTTTTTTTTTCCGGTACCAGGAATCGAACTCACAACCTCACACTTGCCAGGCAGGAACTGTGCTGCTGAGCTAAATCCCCAGCCCCTCTATTTTGATTTTAGTTTTATACTGTAACATTTTTATGAGGCTGTCTTTCTGTTGAATGGTACTTGGCAATCACATTTGCTGTGTTTTTAAAATCACATGTCATAAAGGCACTATTGAAAGAGAACTTCCAGAATTGCTTCAGAAAGTGGCAAGAATGATGAGATAAGTGTGTTCAAAGCAAGGGGGAGTATTTTGAGGGGGGTGATGCACCTTTCACTGTAATAAAATTTTAAAATATAAACCAGTCACTGTACATGTTGCTCATACTTCAATATTAAGGGAGTTTGACCTTCAGATTGTAAATTCTTTCATTTTTTTTCCTTTCTCCCTCTCCTACTTCTCTCTCTCTCTCTCTCTCTTTCTCTCTCTCTCTCTCTCTCTCTCTCTCTCTCTCTCTCTCTCTCTACCTCTCTCCTTCTCCCCCTCCCAGTGCTGGTAAATAAACTCAGGCTTTTCACACTGAACTACATTCCCAGACCTTTTTACTATTATTTTTAAAAAATGAGACAAAGACTTACTAAACTGCCCAGGCAGGGCTCAAACATGCTATTCTCCTACTTCAGCCTCCCAGAGTGCAGGCATTACAGGTGTGTGCCACCATACCTGCCTTAGGATAGAAAATTCTTATGGATGATGTTTAATAATAGTGTGAGTAAGGATTTTCCAGAGCCCTCGCAGAGGAACAGTCCCTGGTTAGTTGTGCCCAGGTGGGATTTTGCTGCAGGTGTGGGCATAACAAGAATTTATCAACCACCAATGCTAGATGTTTAACTTCCCCTTATGGGTAAGATGAAGGATGAACAAAAAGAGAAGTACTAGGACTGCACATGAGAAGTGCCAAGATCTTACAAATTGGCATACATTTTTATGTGTTTAAATTTTTTTAAAATAGAGATTGACAACTACTTAATCTAAAACAGCCATTACCAGTTTCTTTCCTTATGATCTTTATTTCATTAATGGAATTGTCAAAATTTGTAATGACTTGGTTTTTTTTTTTCTTGTTTACTGTCTTCCAAAGCAAGATGAATGTTCCATTTTTTTCACCGCTGCAAACCTGTGCCAAGTTCAGTACTTCCATCACTATTTCATGGGTGGAAATTGTGAATGAGAACACATATAAATGAATATTTCTTTCCTCTGAGATAGTGAGGTAGGCATTGTCAAGCTCTGAGAAAGATTCACATGATGGTTTTAATAACAGAATGAAACAACAGAAGACTTAGCACATGGTGTGGCCGATTTGCCAATCATGGCCATCCTGATGGCAGTGATTATTGAAGCAACTGGCCTTTAAGGGGTTGGTCGAGACATTGCCCCTTCAGGTAGTGGCTAGACGCTCAGCTTCCAAGATGCATTAGTTAGCTTTTGTTATTGTCATAAAACACTTGAGATAATCAATTTAAAAAGAGGAAAGGTTTATTTTGGCTCACAGTTTTGGAGGACTTCATCCTTGGTCCTTTGGTTCCACTGCTTTTGGGCCTGTGGTGAAGCAGTACATTATGGCAGAAGCATACACTAGCTGAGGAAGCTGCTTACCTCACATGGCTGGGAATACCAAAGAGAGAGAGTAAGAAGTGCTTGAGGTCCCAATATCCTCTTCAAGGACACACATCCAGTGAGCTAACCTCCTTGTACCAGATCTTACCTCCTAAAGGTTTCACCAACCCCTAGCAGCATGAAGCTGG
Organism: Chinchilla lanigera; assembly: GCF_000276665.1. Classification (NCBI taxonomy): domain Eukaryota; kingdom Metazoa; phylum Chordata; class Mammalia; order Rodentia; family Chinchillidae; genus Chinchilla; species Chinchilla lanigera. Next base: position 4,726,975 of record NW_004955438.1, on the reverse strand, counting down.
GGGCCAAACCTTTAACACATAAACCTTTGAGGGCACATTCCAGGTCCGAGCTATAGCACAAGGCATTGTTAAAGTCCAACTCAGAGATAGTCAATCTCATGTAAGTTCAAAGACTCACTAAGATGCCCAATCATCCAATCAGTGCTTCCCCAATGGACTGTTGTCATGTAAGGCTCCAATCACAGTCTGTATCATTTGATTCTTTCAACCCATTAGGCTCATGAAGATCCTTTGACAGCTGGAATTCTCAAGAGCCACCTTTGAGACAACAATTGGACAGAAAAATCTTGAACAGAACAATTTTGTAAAAAGATGACTAAGCTCAGCACAAGTCATCTTTGTGACAGGCCACATTGGCTTGCAGCTCTTTTTGTATTCTTTGGAATATGCAGCTTACATATCACATTCTGTTCCCAGACCCTTGAAAACCAAATAAAGAGCTGTGAGTTCATCACAATTTTTCCTCTTCATCTCCAACTCCTGCAAGTGAAAGTCGGCTTGCTCTAATCATTAAAAATTATTATAGGACCAAATTATTGCTAGTCCAACTCTGGTGTGTTTTCATTTGATATTTGATATACCCTTGAGGATGAGGAGACTGGTTGATAAGCCTTGCAGTTTACCAGAAACACTGCAGAAGACTTCAAACTGGGAAAGCCAGCCAGAGTCCAGGAAGGGAGAAGGGGAGGAAGAGAAGGTGCAGCCAACTTGAACAGAGGTGAACTGACCTTGCAGGAGGCTGTGTTTTCAAAAACCAGCACAGTTGTTTAGGTGCTTAACCTGTTAGAGATAATTAAGTGCTTAAAAAGGAAATCACTCTGGCTTTTATAATTTTGAGGGCTGTTTCATTTACCTTTTAACTTTGAGTTCAGATTTCTCCTTCCACCACCCATCTGGAGCTAGGAATTGGGTGAGAAAATATAGATGCAGAAGGCTTAACTTCCAAGAAAAAAGGTGCTTAAATCAGTCTCATTATGACCTAACATTTTCTGGGGATGTCAGTCTAGTTAAACTGATTCCTTGACTATGACCTATCCTTATTCTTTGGGAGTACATATTCTGTGAATCTGCTTGGATAAATCAACCACAAATGCTCATGAAAACCTAGTCTAGGGCCAGGGATAGAGCTCAGTGACATAAGTGCCTGCCTGCCAAGTGCAAGGTCCTGAGTTCAATTCCCAGAACCAAAAAAAAAAAAAAAGAAAGAAAGAAAGAAAACCTAGTCTCCTAGTCTAGACCATTATTTTGTAGGGGAATGTAACTTAAACTATTCACTGCAAGGAGATGAACATAAATGAACTTAAAAGAGTGTAGAAAAAAGTGTATGAAAGGGTAAAAGGAAAGATTTCTTCAAAGTCAAGATTTCTAAATGTAAATAAAGGGAAGAACTTATGTGGACAGAACTGACATTTCCTTTAAGAGTAAACATGGATGCTGCTATATAAATGTGAGTTCAATGCATCTTCATTGTTGGAGGGGCTATGCTTCTTTGAGAACCTGTTCAAAGTGATGAAGTTTGTCTAGAAAAGAGACAGGATTTTCCTCATAAGGGTTAAAGAGGCCATGCTCTGAGTTAAGATTGTGCATCTCATAATACTAAGGGAAGAACATTGTAGTCAGAAAGGTTAAAGTGGTCATTTTTCCCAGAATGAGCTGGGAAAAATATTCAACTGACAAGCAGTCAATGTGTACCATGTGTATGTGTATGTGAGTGTGCACACACTGATGTGTGTACCATTTCTGTTGAACTCAGTCAAGAGAAATTCAATAAAGACTACCGAATGAATAAATGAAAGCTTAGTTGCAGGGTAATTCAAAGACAGAGGCACACTCTATGCCATGTTTACAAGGAAGTGAACAATGTCAAAGGGAGGCATGTAATACTGTGGTAAGGAAATTTGCTGCTGCTGCTGAGGAGTTATTCCCTGAGGGGTTTAAGGATATGTTTCAGCTCCAAGATGGCATTTCAGCCTGCTGCTCCACTATCCTTTAAGAGTAAATTTGGGTTGGCATCTGGTTATGTTGTGAGGCTCACAAGGAAGCACTTCTGTCAGGAACTGTGTTTCTTTCCCATAGTTCTGGTTATTCAGAAAATTATAGGAATCCTCTGCCAAGCTCTCACATGGGTCTGAAGAGAAGCTGAATTACTCCATGGGAATCCATTTGGTTGCAGAATTCAGGACACCTGTTTATAAACTTAGCAGGTGAGAAAATGCTCAAGAAAGAAATAGACAGAGGGAAAGGCCAGTCTTGGAGAATATCCTACAAGCTGTTCAAATACTTATCCCATGAGAAATAATAGCCTGCTTAATCCTGTAAGCTTCTCTATCGTCATCTTTTTCCAGTGCTCCAAGCTGTGGTGATTTACCTTGACTCAGTTACTGTGTGATGCTAATTACCATGTTAATTTATGATGAGTTTTTTGTTTCTGATGATTAGTGTCTTTCTAGGTTCTTGGCATTTTGTGAAAAGCAAGACAACTCCATGCAGACTGTGGAGAGAGGATGAAGAGAAGGTTTCAGAATCAATGTGTGGTTTAATTTGCGGTGAAGTGCAGTTCAACTTCTGTTGAGCAAGGATGCTTGTATTAATTTCACATCTGAGTGATGACAGTGTGCTTGGCTCCATCTGAAATCACAGGATCATGGCCTTTTATATGTCTCATGATTTTCACAAATTTCTAACTAATTACTCAATTGCTGCTGAGGCATCAGTGCTTGTACTTAGCCTGGAATTTGTCCAATTTGGCTGCAATAGTATTACTCAGTTACACTAAATATGGGTGTAAATGAGGTCAAACCTGCTAATCTCAGCAAATTGGCAAGGGGTAGATCATAAAGAATGATTTCTTCTTTTGGGTGACACATCCAAATCAAATTACAACATATAACATGTAACATATAATATATACAACATATAATATATATAATAATACACATAATATATATGCATATAAATTATTTTGAGACAGAGTCTCACTAAGTTGCCCAGGCTGGCTTTAACAGGTGATTCTCTTATCTCAGCCTTCTGAGTAGCTGGGATCACAAGTGTATACCACCATACCCAGTAAAACAAATATCTGAATACTTCTGGCTAAATTACCAAATTGCTGTTCCTTCGTACCATCCTTGAACCCTATTAGGATAACTACAGAACGTTTGTGGGTTTACTTTACTTTGAGATCACAAAAAGCATTAAGAGCAGAAGCAGCAGCCTTATGTTCAAAACAAAGCGAATGCTATTTTATTATTACTATGGAAACCTGACCTCTATCTCCTTTACATACAATCCAATCCTTGTCTTCCTCCAGTTGTGGGGCTTCTCATAATGACCATCAGCCTTATTGCATACTGATCTATAGGGTACCTTTTATTGATGTGGTTAAATCAAGGACAGAAGAAGTTCCTGTCAACCAGGAATCAGAAATTAGGGTAGAGTCATGATTAACTGCATTCACAATACTGAAGAAAGAGATCTTTGTTTCCTGTTACAATTTGATCTGAATTTTCTAACCCTGAAATATTTTTTATCCAGATAATTTTTTTGTGTGGTGTTAGGCATTGAAGCCAGTGCACGTTAGGTAACTGGTCTACCACTGAGCTTCCCCTCCAGCCCTCAGATATTTCTTATTTCATGGTTGTCCTTTAATTTTTATTGGGAATTGAGAGGCAGATGGCATAATTGACCATACAATGGTCATCTTCACAGAATGCCTTCACCTAGACCAGAGATCTGTGAACTATTACTCTCCAGTCAAACACTGCCTTTTACTAGTTCTTGTAAATAAGGTTTTACTGAAACAGCCACATTCGTTTGTTTCTGTATTGACTATTGCCACTTTTGTACTACAGCAGTGGAGTTGAGTGGTGGACCTGAGACCATTTCTTCCACAAAGCCCAAAATATTTGCTCTCTGGGCCTTTTCCAGAAAGATTGCTGATCCCTAATCTGGACTTTTAAAAATCAGGAAACGAGGGATTGTTAACTGAGAAATATTTGTCCCTTTTTTTTGGTACTGGGAATTGAACCCATGACCTTGTGCTTGCCAGGCAAGTGCTTTTACCACTGAACTATGTCCACAGCCCTGTCACTTTTTTTGACTCAAGTAATTCTAATATTTAACACAAGGTTGAGAATATTGAAAATGGTACACTGATTTCTTCCCTGTGTTTCAAGGGGTAGTTCTGGTGGCTAAAACAGATTGTAAATAAAGGCACCAGTGAATTAAAATTCATTGTCAGTCTACTAGCCAACACTCTTACAGAGCTCATAATATGATCTGAGGAGAAACCTACTGGGAAGACTGAATCCCTCTGCATACCCTCTTCCTAGGTTTAATTTCACAAGAGTGTCAGATAACCTGAAACGTTTACCAGTTACAGTCCTCTCTGCATGTTGCCTCTAGAGCACACCTTGTTAAATTTACCTGCCTCCCAACAAGATGCTGTATTAAAAGATTCTTTTTCAGTAGTATGACATTGGTCTTGATCTCTGTTTTGCAGCATACAGCACCTAAAATTCTTAGAATCTCCTGAGTAATGAGTATCTTTTGCATGCTGACTGGTGACTGGCTTCAGGACAGGGGCTGGTCACCAGAAAGATCATGGCATTATTAGAGGGTCAAGACTTCTAACTTTGTACCATCATCCCAACCTCTGGAAGAGAAAAGAGCAACTGAAGATGATTGCGTTGGTCGCCAATGGCCAATGGTGTAATCAGTCGTGCCTATGACTGAATCCTCCATACCCTGCCCCCACCACCCCATCCCCTGCAAGCACATGGTTTTATTGAGTTTCTGGATACCTGATAATATGGAAGTTCCTGGAGAGTAGCATGCCCAGAGAAGGGATGAAAGTTTTGTACTTCTTCTCATGTACTTTGGCTTATACATCATCACCTTTATGGTCTTTCAATATTACATAAATAAAGTTTTTCCCTAAGCTATGTGTATTGATCTAGCAAATTAGTTAAATGGAAAAGAGTTGACACCTCCAGTGTGTTCCTGATTGGACAGAAACACAGGTCATAAACAGGGGCTTATGAATTGCATCGGAAGTGGGTGTGGTCTGGGGGATACTTAATCTGCAGGATATGACAATACCTTTAGGTAGATAGTGTCAGAGTTGAATTAAATAGAATATCTATCCTTGATGGCTGCTGCAGAATTTGGCTGTTGATAAAGAAAAAAAATCTCCTCACATTTTGGTGACCTGAGGTTGAATATTCTGTATTGAGACCAGGAAATAACTCTTTTTCTCTCTTGCTCCTAGAAGTAATTGTGCCCCCAGAAATGTTCTGTGCGACATGATGCCAGAAGCAATGCTAGTAAAACCAAGAGTTATCTCAGAAGCTCCACATACTGCATAGCTCTTTCTTGGACATTGAATTCAGATTGTCCTGTAAGACCCAAAAGTTCCATCTATGTACTTTGATGACTCTTATAAGATCATGAGTTTCTTCTTTAAAGTAACACTCATTGACTTACCCTGGAAAGGGAGTTCAAGGAACATAATTTGGGAAGTGCTTCCTCTCCCCCAATTTATTCTTTTATCATGAAATTGGGGGAAGAGCTGGGAGGTTTATTGTTCTCTTGTTAGTTTTTCCATCTCTTCAGTAGGAAACGTCTCTAAACCCTTTTGGTATTCTAACTTTATGGCCAAAACTATACAGGCTGCTAGGTCTACACTGAGATCCACTTAGCACAGCAAAATCTCCTGATTATAGAACAACCCTCCTGAGAAAGCCCTTGAATTCTTTGCAGAGTTCTCTTAAAATGACCAGGAGATCAGCAATGGTCAGTAGTAAGATGTTTTGAAGCCAGTGGTCAATATACATGGCCTAACTTCAACCTCGATTTTAAAATTTGATAACATTTACCATTCCAGACTTTTCCTCAAGTTGTCCCACCCCAACTTCCATTGGAAGCTCACTGAATGGGTGCCTTTCAGCACTGATAGTCAGATTCACACTGACCAATGACACTTGGTGTGATTGTTGTCCAAACTCTTGCTATGTTCTGGAGTTTTGAGTTGAATTCTTTCTCCTACGTAACCTTGTTCTTTGTAGGTGCCAGCTATTTTAACTTCAGTATTTCATATTTGCGATGGACTGAGCTAAGGAGCCTACATATTCTCCAGGTCTAAAAAACACGGAGCAATAGCTGGAGGAGCTGGGTGTTCATGCTTTGGTTGTGGCAGATAAATCACCAGTGATGAATTACAGGAGAGAGCAGGGGAAAATAATGCTGGGATCTAGGTCTCTGCATTGGCTCAGGCACTAGAATGTTCCATCAAATTTCAAAAGCCACATTAAAAATATATGTGTCCTCCTTGGGTTTTATTCCCTTCTTATGTGAAATAGGAAAATTGGATAAGATGATTGAGAACATAATCCACAGAAATGGTTCTTAACTTTGGTTCTATATCACCTTGGACTCACCTGGAAAGCCACTGCCCTGGTGACATCCACAATGTCTGATGGTGGGCTGGGGATATAGCTCAGTGGCACAGTGCCTACCTGGCAGGCATGCGGCCCTGAGTTCAATTCCCAGTACAAAAAAAAAAAATCTGGCGGCAAAACCTAGCCAGAAGTGCATTCAAAACTCCTCAGGTGGTTTCAAATTCTGGCCATATTTATTTTTTATTTTATTTTATTTATTTTTTTCTGGCCATATTTAAAACCACTGCTGTGTATTACCTATATTTTATATTCTAAATCTCTGCACTGTAGAAATAACTGAGAAGGTTTGAGGACCATACTTTCTAATAACTAAATATGACAAGATAAAGAAGCAAATAATTTGAAGCATAGCTCATATTCTTGGGCTTAAAAATCCTTTGCTTATAAAATTTTGAGGAATGAATTGCCATCTAGTCAATGTTTTAGATCCTTTTGCTCAACCAGCCTGTAGAAAACAGTGTTGGTTCAAGCAAGAATGAGCAGGACACAGTGACTTAGGAGCTGTGTTCTGAGCTCTGATCTCCCTGCTTGACAGTTTCTTTAATACTGCTACCCCTATCCTCATGAATGTGGTTCTCTGTTGTCTCAGTCTCAACCTCTTGATGACCCCCAACACCTAGAAGAGCACCATAGTCTAAAATTTGTACACCTTAAGTATCTACAAAGTATCTTACTTTAGGAGGTTCCAATACTCTATAGAAATTTTGAATTAGGAAGACCATTTCCCTAAGGGTCATGGCTTTCTCAGAACAGTTGAATCAAAGAGGAAAATATTTGGTGAGATTCATGTAATATTAAATTTTAATGTTAACAATTAAAAAACCAGGAGGTAAAATAAATCCAGAGAAAATCATGCTTATGTCTCTCTGCAAGGAGGTTCTTGGATATTTAGCATTTGGTTATTTTATGGTACATATTTTGAATTGGATTTACATGTCTCCACAATGCCATTTGATCTTTGATATTGCTACCCTTGAGTTGACTATAAGAGTTTCATGTTCACTGTGGGCAGGGAGCACACTGCTTTTATTTATCTTTGCAATGCCAGTGGACAGTACAGTTCCTAGCACCCTGTAGGTGTTTGATAATTATGGTAAGAAGTAAATGAAGGATTGTGTGAGAATAATCAGTAGGATAAAATTAAGATGGAAAGAGGGTCTTTTTAGTTTTGTAAATAAACCTGATTGATAAGAATTCATACAACTATACAGACACCTTTATAACTTCCCCTATAATTATATATTTTAAAAAATGACTGAAATCAATCCTAATGATGCCCCATTCCACCTCAACAAGACAACTGAGAGCATGATACTCTAACTCTTCAGGAAGTGTGTGGGCAGGATCATAGTTTCCGTGACTACCCTTGACTTACACAGCATCCAACTTTGTTCCATTGAAGGCATGTCCTTGGACTGAAGTAAAGCCATTGTTGTATAGTTTCCTATAACCAAGATAGACAGAGAGAGA
>NW_004955438.1:4684140-4718947 GCF_000276665.1 Chinchilla lanigera | reverse complement strand
GATCAGTGATTTATGGAAGATAATGTTAGCCTTTTATGAATAGTTAGGCATCATTTCTTCAATGTCATAAATGTGCATAAAGTTTCACAGGTCTTACAAATGCACCCCACATGAAAACTTTACAGTATGTTTTAGACATAGATAATAGTTTCCAGTGTAAATACCCATTCTCCAGGGTTAGATGCTAGTAAGGAAGCCTGTTCTTCAGGAGCAGATTTACTCTGAAGAATATAGACTTGCCAAAGGATTTTTAAAAATGACCACATGTATCCAGAAAAAGGGGTCTAGGATAATAGTTAACCCACTGTTATTAATGAAGGTGTAATTGCAGCTTCATAAGATGGACACTTTGAAAGACATTCATCTGGATGCATAGATTTTCTATTTAAAATATTGTTTCTCTTTTGTACTTTATCCTTGAGTTGATTTCAGATTAAATACTTCAGGCTTGTGGGCTAAATTAAATGGAACTTCATCTAAGAAAGTACATAGACCATGCCCTTTTATGGAAATTTTAATGTTTTAGCTTGTTGCTGTGTTTCTGCAATCATATATTGATTCCAGAGGACCAGTCTGAAATGTTATTACCACTATTTCCTGGTGAAGTTACTGAGACATCGAGGTAACTTAACCACAAAACATTGGTCTAGAACTGTTGGGAATCAGCATTCCTCACTTTAATTTTTTTTTTAATGACCACATATATCCAGAAAAAGGAGTCTAAGATAATAGTTAACGCACTATTATTAATAAAAGTGTATTGCAGCTTAAGATGGACACTTTGAAAGACATTCATCTGGATGCATAGATTTTCTATTTGAAATATTATTTTTCTGTTGTATTATATATATAATGTAGTTCAGGGATCTGCAGAGGTGGCCCAAACTCTACTTGTGGCTGATACAAAGAGAGAGGAATTTTCTGTCAGCCTGCAGAACTAATTTCTCTTTCATATTTTTATTAGATCTTTTCCATTAGAACTTTTAATCCCTGATTAAACATGTGCTTTTGAACCTGTAAAGAGCAGCTCTGAAAAAGTAATGATACATAGTGACATTATGTATTCTATGCAATGTCCCCAGAATCTTATTAACAGTTTGTGGTTAGTGAGTGAAAAGTGTGACTGCAGAGTATACAGAGACTGAAGTGGTGCCACTCTCTAGCTCAGTGGTGTTGGGGAAGTCACGTAAGTTTGCTCTGCAAGGGTTCTTCCTCTGCAGAATGGTGGTATTTGAATACAGAATGTTATGCCTGTAGACCAAATCTAGTTCAGTGCCTATTAAATTTCACCAGCTCATTGACATGTTTATGTATGTGTGTGGTTGTTTTTGCCATACAATTACAGAGTCAGCACTTGGTACAGAGGCCATTTATAAAGCCTAATTGACCCTTCACAGAAAAAAGGTAGCAACCACTGCCATACAGGAATAGACTTGTCTTGTTATCTAAAGCTGTTTGTGATCCATAGAGTACCAAACCAAAGGTAATATGCTTACTTAGTTACACGAAACCCTTTCCATACTAAACAGTAATTTAATACAGTTCCTATGAAAATGGCCCCAAACAAAATTCATTTATCAGCGGAAGTGAAACCACCAATACTCACAGCGTCAAAGTTTCATTGCACAGTCCTTGAAATGCATTTACAGGGACTGAAGTCATGTAAGGGTTGTCTGTAATTTCACTGCAACAGAGAGAGGACAAAAACACTTGATGAAAAAATGCTTTCTTCCTGGAAATAGCCTCCTGTTGCATGTAGACACTTTAACTCAATTCAGTATAGCAAAACTTTTGCTTATTGTTAAGGATTTGTTGACCCTTTCTAGCCACTGCTGGCTTGAAGGTCAGGTGAGGTGGTGGGAGGTGTCCTAGGTGGACAGGAATTCAGAGATCCAAGTAAGCAGTAAGCAAGCAAGAGTTTGGAACTTATCACTCCACATTTTGCTAACTCTATAGTGCAAACTTACCCTGTATAATTCTCTCTGCATGTGTCCCTTTCACTCTGTCTAGTTAGATGAGACAGTTCATCTCTGTCACAGGGTTTGAGAAAGAAAACACAAGGCCACTAATTGAAAGTCACAGGAACTAATTTGAGCATGACTGCTGAATGTTCCATGAGACCTCACTAAGACAAAATCACTTAGATTTCCTATTCTTCAGTTTAATTTGTCAAAAAGGAAAATAATAACTTCCTTCCTTATAAGGTGGTTGAGTAGAGCAGATATGATGCATGAGAAAGTATTTGAAAGTTATTTAAACCACCATGAAAAATAAGGTATCATAGTTACTATTAATTTTCCCTGTATTCAATTTTTCCTGTCAATAGTCAATATTTTTCCCATTTAAAAATAAAAGAAACAAAACCTTTTCTTTCACAATCCTCCAACCATTGGGATATTTTTTCTCCCTTTTAATAGCAAAACTTCTCAAAAAAGTTTATTATGGTCATTTTTCCAATTCTTCCCCTCCAGCTCTCTTTTGAGCTTTCACAAAAACTCAGTCTCACTTCCCTACCCTACCACTCCCCTAGAATTATTACTGTCAGAATCACAGTGACCCATGTTATTAAATCCCATGGCCATTTCCCAGTGCTATCTGGCTTCATCCATCAGGGTTGTCACAACTGATCACTGTTTCCTCTTTGAAACCAGTGCTTTACTTGGCCAAACCCCATGGTTTCACTCTAGTTCTTGTCAGTGGCAAACAAAATAGTGTCAAACATTGCATGACATGCATACTTACAGTATGAAGAATACATCAGTGGAATAAACTTTAGTCAGGTCAGGGAATATTCTAAGTCCAGTGTTGAAAATGCCACTAGATCACATGAAAAAGGAAGAAAGAGGGTCAGTTTTGGGTAAGACAATTAACACACGGGGAGTAGACTAGTGTAACATGGTAGCCAAAAGCATGAGTTCTGAAGTCAGTCTGCTCCTAACTTCACATAATATCTGAGTGACTGTAAGCAAATTCTACTCTGATTATCTTAGTTATTTTTCTCATTGCTGAGACAAAATACCTGACACTCCAAGTTAAGGGAGGAAAGGTTCATTTAGTTCACGGTTTGTAGAGGTTTCAGTTCATAAATCAGATGGCTCCAAGTGAGGGTGGAATTTTAGAGGACAAAGAGTTCATGGTGTGCAGAAGGTAGCAAAGCAACAAAGGACAACCACAGTTTTCCTACCATTTATATCTTATCTAGGCTATTTAGGGTTGGTAGCTCTTACACCCTTAATCCTGTTCTTGATCCTAGCATTGCACCATAAATCCATTCCAGCATCATACACTCTAGATCCATCCACCTCTGAAGAAGCTCCATCTCTGACTGCACAAGGTTTTGCAGGGACATCTAGACACAAATCACAACATTCTGCTCCTGAGACCCCAAAGACTCATGTATATCCTTTATGTAAAAGGTATTTAATTCATCTCTAAGAGTTGCCAAAGTCCTAACAGTTTCAACATTGCTGAAAAGTCCAAGTCCAAAGTCACCTCTGAGATTTAAGAGGTGACTTAAATCTTAATAATTTAACTAATCTTAGCTGCAAGCCCCTGTACAAATGAAAAGAAAGTTAAGCACTTCCAACATGCAGTCACAGAAGATAGATGTTACCATTCCAAAAAGTACAAACAGGCGGATAGTAAGGAATAGGACCAAAGTAAGCCCATAATCCAACAAGGCAAACATTAAATCCTATAGTTGCATGTGTAGCATCCAAGGTAAGATGTGAACTCCAAAAGGCTTGTGTACTCCAAAGTGGCTCTGCTCTGATAGCTCTTCCAGTGGTTGTAGCTCCCATGGCTTCTCTCTTGGGCCTACTCTGCTCCTTTCTTGCAGTTTTCCTCAGACGATCCACATTCCTGGCTTTTCCAAACTTCTAGGGTCACAACTACACCTCTGGCTTCAGACTCACAGCTTCACACACTGCTCTCTCAGGGGCACACTGCCTGGCCTTGCAGGCCTTCTTCTTAAATCTGGGTGGAAGCCTTCCTGACCCCATAACTCTTGCATTCTGCATGCACCTAAGACCAGCATCACATGGATGATGCCAAGATCTGCTGCTAGCAGAAGCAGCAGCCAAGCTTCCTTTTGTCTTGGCTATAGGGGTCCAGTTCCTATGAACCAAATCCCAAGAAGCAACTTCCCTAGGCTTCCACCATTCTGGAACATGGTTCTCTGGGGCTCTCTTCTCAAAGCTATCTTTCACTTTTTGCAACTCTGAGGCTGCAAATGCTAGTGTCCTGCTGGTTCTTGTGTTGTCCTCAGGCCAGTTTTTTTCTGTTGTCTTCTTCCAAAATGTTTGGCTTTTTTTTTTTGCTAGTCTTTTCAGTGACCAATTTCTTCTCTGTTCCCTTTTTTGCAGGCCAAAATTTTACTGTATCACCTTTTCTGGCCAAACTCACAATGTTTTAAATCATTCTGCTGGGCTCTTTGCTCTTGATTCTCAAGATAATTCTGGCTAAAAGCCCCCAACAGTAGCCATGTCACTGCCTCAACATTAGAATGGCCTGAAATTTCTTCTGCAATATTAATTAGTCCACCACCCTGAATCCCAGTCTCAGGCAAAGTCTCTGGGTATGAGCAAAATGCAGACAAACTTTCTTTGAAGTCATAACACACATCATCTGGGGCCCAACGACCAATGCAGTTCTTTTTCCCAGAAGAAACCTCCATAGCCTGGTCTTTCATGGCAGGATTTCTATCTTCTGAGCCTGACCATCTCATCTTCTGAGCTCTGACCAAAATCTCCCATCAAGTAGAGTCTAAGGCATTCCAGCTCTACTTTTTCAGCTCAAAACTCCAAACCTTTCCTACCTTTTCCCCTTCCCACAAGCCAGTCCAAAGTCTCCTAAACCACATGGTCAGGTACAATCACAGCAATGACTCCATTTCTCTGGTACCAAATTCTGTCTTACTTACTTTTCTCTCTCATTGCTGAGACAATATACCTGATACCCAAAGTTAAAGGGAGGAAAGGTTTATTTAGCTCACAGTTTGTAGAGGTTTCAGTCCATAATCAGCTGACTCCAAGGCAGGGTGACATTGCAGAGGAGAAGCAGTTCATAGCAGGTAGAAGGTAGCAAAACAATGAGGGACAACCACAGCTCTTTTTCTCCCTTATATTTTATTCTGACTACTTAGGGCAGATAACACTCACAACCTTAATCATAGTGCCTTTTATCCGAGCATTGCAGCATAAATCATTCCCAACATCACACATTTTATACTCAGCCACCTCTGAAAAAATTCCCATCTATGACTGCTTTGGGGGGACAACTAGATATAAGCCATAACACTGATGAAATGATATTCGCTTGAGGCACAATCATTTAATCCAGCTCATCAGTGTCAATACATTTGCTCTGCTTGTAGAGACTGTTCTGGAGATTGTTTGAACACAGTGGTGTTCCTAGAAATATGAATTTATATTTCTTTTGTGCCTGGGAAGCAGATAAGAGCAGCATGGAAGAGGAAAACATGATTATCCAACTCAAAGCCAACCATCCTCTTGTACATATTTTTTGTGTGGTATTGTTTTGCTAAGAATGACTTTCCTACAGCAGTGACAAGAGAGTACTACTGCAGCAGTACCATTTTTAAAAATCCAAAAAAAAAAAAGAAGCTAAGTTTCCAAAGTTTGTTTTGTCTAGGAAAAAGAAGTCAAGATTAAACAATATGCATAAAACAGCCTGGACACAAAAACTCTCAGGCTCCTGATGCCTTTCAGATTTAGTTGGTTTTAAATTTGTTGCAGGCACTACAACATAGCTAGTGGAAGCAAAAACTCTTTTGAGAGGCTTGGCCTGGGATGGGCAACTTCAGACTTGATTCCTTCTAGAGAGGAAAGCATAGAATCTGAATAGGCAGCAGCAGCCACAGGCCTCAAAATGAGCAAATGGAATAATGCAGGTAACAAAGAAGAGGAAGGGTATTCCATAAGGTATATGGTATATTTGATGTACAGTAACACACAAGTTCAACTGTAACAGAGATTCATGTAAGAGAAGGAGAAGAAAGGGAAGAAAAGTCCAGAGAGTCAAGTAGGGGCCATAGAATAAAGGGTTAGAAATTCCAGTTGAACCATAACCTCTACTCTTCTAAACCTTGAAGAAGTCTTTTTATATTTCCTCTAAATACCTGATTGATTATTGATTGAGTTTGGAACTCAAGGTTTTGAAGAGTGACTGTCTTGTCCCGTAATATCTCGTTGCCCCCAGGTATTACTTGAATCACATATACAATCAGTTTTCTCTTCCTTTTTCCTGTTATCTCACACTCTTGCCTCCAACAAGGCACTGTTTTTCTTTCCCCAAATGAGCCAGGTTGTTTGATGCCTCTGTGTGTTTGTCATATTTCTCATTTGCATGTGTCCTCATCCTCCCCCTTCTTTTCCTTAAAGAATTCTATTCAACCTTACAGACATGTCATAAAACATCTATGAATGTACCCTTTTATTTTAAAATTGAGAATGGAAATTAACTTAAAGTTAATAGTGATTGCTGTTTAAGAATCAATCCCTACAAGGTTTATTTTTATTTTCATGTTTTTTGGTTTGCTTTTTAACTTTATAATACAGATAAGCAGGAAAGAGGATACTTCCAGCTGGTATCTAAAGGTCCCAAGATCATAAATATATATTCACTGATCACACTTTTATTGAGTATCTACTCTGTGCAGGTCAGTAAAGATGCTAGAGAAAACAAAAATGTTGTTCCTGTTCTCACAGAGCTACGGTTAGCTCATAAGTTATTGTCAAGACAAACTAGTGTTATCCCTTCCATCTTTGCTCTCCACCCTCAAGATATTAAATTTTATCATTTGTGACTTTTTCTCTGCGTAACAGTCACTTTCATATTGTTACAGTACCATTTCCACATAAAAGTTGGCCAATTGGCTCTCAGGATTTTGATGACATTTTCTCCCTCATGTCTCTTGGAGCAGGTCTCTAGTTCCAGCACTATGTGCTGACTTTTTGGATAGGTTAAGAAAATGTGAGCCATTCACCTAATACTTTGCCTGATGGGAAGGGGTGGGAATAGAATCACGAGAAGTAATTTGATCCAAGCCATACATCATTAAAATGACACTAGACCACATCATCCTAGGGAGATTCCTGGAAGACAACAGAAGTAAAATTATTAAAAAAGAAAGAAATTAAAAACTAAAAAGTGGGATGAGAAGGAGTTGATACTTACAGGAACTTTAGGAGGGGGAGCTCTTCTAGGGCATCAGGATCTATGTAAGTTAAACTTCTGGTATTCCGAATTTCTCTGTAAAAGTTACAAGGAATGTAGTCACCATAATACACCCATTACTGTTTTTTACCAAAGCTAAAACAACATAAGTCAGGTTTAACAAATGTCTGTGAGAAGAGTGTGCTGTTATGCGGCACTGCAGTGACTGCTGCTCTCAGGAACCTGTCCCACCAGCCACAAACTAGTCCTGCTCCATGCAGGATCACACAAGCTCCAGTCCCTGCTTCCACTATCTGGCCTTTGAATTTATAGACACACTTTCTCATAATAGAGTAGTTCCAGAGGGACATTTTCATTCTACAGTTAGATAGGAAGAAAAAACCCTTCAATGGCTTAATTAAGCATTGAGGACATTTATCTTTAGCATTAACGATAGCCAGTAGCCAGTAGCCAAATTAGTAGTACAAGTGTCCTTCCCAAAGCAATGAGCACTGAGCGGGAGTTTGAGTGAATTACATGGTAGGTGATGCCCCTGTAGGAAAGGCAGAGTTGTACTGTCAGGTGACATTTTGGAGGAAGGGCACAATGTGGGTTTACTTTGCAATGACAGTTAAAGATTCTTCAGCATATAGGTTGTGATATCATATGTGTCTGTAACTTACATACTTAGATATCTATCTATGCACAATTAGCATTAGTAAAAAAACCAACTGTTAGAAGTCGGTTGTCACTAGTAAAATTAAAAATATCAGCACATGTAGATTGGCTGAAGGAGCTTAAAGGCCTATCTGTGCTTACAGACAGTGTGTAAGAACCCAATGAGACCTGTATTCTTTCTCCTTAGAGAGAGCTCCTAAGGCTTGATTCCAGTCGTTAATGTTATCCATCAGAAAACTTGAATCTGACCTCTGTAATTTTGTAAACAGTTTTATTAGCAGAGGAATTACATCCCATAAAGTTCAGGTAGTGTAGGAATACAGCGCAATAACTTTTAGTAAATTTTAGAATTGTGCAACTATCATCACAATCCAATTTGAAAATATTTCTCTCAGTGACAAATGTAATGATATGTCCATTTTCAGTTAATACCACCCATCCCTTATACCTATAAAATTTTGGTCTGTGTTTTCTATTTCTATAAGTTTGTCTTATCTAGACATCTCCTATAGAGAGAATCATATAATATGATGGCTTGGGAGGCTTGTCCATGTTGTTGCTGGTATCGGAAATTTGTTCCTGTTTGCTGTTGAATAGTCAGATGGAGCTGAGATAGAACATTGGCTCTTCCATTCTGGCTGCATGAGGTCCTTGACCACTTTGAGATATAGTTTTCTGTAAAGCAGGGACAATATCTGTAGAGTAGGGACAAGAAGAGGACCTCTTCTTCCAAAGGGCTCTTTTGAATATTAAATAATATCTATAAAGAATTTGATATGTGGGCTTCCTACTGAGGAAATCCTCCTATAAATAATGGTTTTGTTATTGTTATTTTCACAAGTACAACAAAAGCTAGAACAGACATTGACACCTTGGAAGTGAAAGTATGGAAATATTCTTGCAAAAAACAAATTCAAACCCTGCTAGGTTAGGTGTTGTAACTGAGGACACTGAATATGAATCAGGCGCTGGAAAAGACAGGCTGGAATTAACTCTCAGGGAAGAATCTATCTGCTTCTCCTCCTGCTGCACATAGCTTACTGTCAATAATAATATAACCTTACTAGTCCATTGCCTACATTAACATACCTGCACTATCCCGGGAGACTCCTGCCCAGGCAAATACCTTTCTTTCTCACTATAGGAACTTTTGAAGGACTCATCAATATTTCAGTCTCTTTGACCAAGGTGAACAATGAACCCCTTGACAGAGCTTTCCTTTTGGGGAGGAGAGTATGAGCTTTTGTCAGAGACAAATACAGGTGAGATAGGAAGTTTGGAAATTGTCCAAGTGTGGCTTGCTGGCTGAAAAATTCTTTCCGGAAAGATAAGTTGGTTTTCTTTTTTAAAGAGAGAAAAAAAAACCCAATAAAAATGATACAGAATTTCAAAACAAGATGATAGGAAATAAACAATGGTTATTATATTGCATGTTGTTATCTTCAAAGTAGTCACTCAGATTACAAGATATAGGCATGCAAAATTGATCAAACAGTATAAGCACTAATTGTTCCTTTCAATGAACTAATAGAAATTATTTATTCTTTTAAATTTAATTTAATTTTTTTTTTTGTCTTTTTGAGACAGGGTCTCACTATGCAGTTCAGGCTAGACTGGAGCTCACTTTGTAGCCCAGGCTGGCCTCAAACTCACAACGATCCTCCTGCCTCAGCTTCTTGAGTGCTGGGATTACAAGTGTGTGCCACCACGCCCAACTAGAAATTAATAGTACAATTAGCTATCTTGTGTGTGTGCATGTGTTTTAAGTAGGAAAGATAAGTTTTGAACAAGTATACTTGAGGGATGAGTGGCCCCGCAAAAATGTCACAGTGAGAGTAAATGCAACTCACCTGTTTCAGCTTAAAGGGCAGTGAGTGAAAGGGAATTGAAACACTGCTGTTAACAGTTCATAAGAAGCAAAGGCAGCTAGTTTGTAAGCCAGAGAGAAGACTGGAGGTAAGTCCCAAAGAACCTCTAAGCAGAGAAGGTGGAAAGCAAAGTCCAAATGTGAATTAGTTCCAAGTGTGCCTGGGAGGGTGAATTTGAATCACACAATTTTGAGTTAAGCAACTGTAGCCTAAGAATGCAGGAGGCCAGCTCTGCTTCCAGAGAGCTGGGACACAGACAGAAAGAAACGTTGCATGTGATTCAGTGCACCCGTCCAGAGTAAGTTTGGATGCTTAAGTGACTGCAGAGAAGAGGGCTGCCCTGGCCTCCTGCTCATCCATCCAGTCCTGTTCTGTGAGCAAGAAACAAATGCCATTCACCTTAGGGGTGTTTCTTATCTTTTTCCACATCTTTTTGTATCAGTGCATATTTGCTATAGTGATAATAAGTTTCATTTTGGCAGATTCATACATGCACATAACATATTTAGATCACTGCTCCACCCTCCCCCTAGTTTTGTATTTTGTGGGAGTCTTTTATACATATATTTTGATCATATTCATCCCTCCTATTTCTTACCTTACCATGTTTTTATTTTTGCCTATTTCTTACAGTAATTTGCCTGTCCAAACTAATACAATAAGCATGAATAAAATTCTTAAAATACAGAGCAAACTGTTGCTAGTGGTAATTTTTAGTTCATGGGTTTGGAGGTAGGCTATTGTTTTGGTTACTTTCCCTTGTTGCTGGGACAAAATATCTGATGCCCAAAATTAAGGAAGGAAAGTTTTATTTCACTTACAGTTTGTGGAGGTTTTAGTCCATACTTGGCAGGTTACAAGGCAGAGTGGCACATGGCAGAGGGCTACAGCTGATGGCGGCAGAACATAGCCGAAACAATAAGCACACACAAGGGAGGAATGGCCTCAAGCAGCCTCTTCCTCTCCCTTACATATGCAAACTATCCACCCCAGTGTGGGTGTAACTCTCACACCCATAATCAATCAAACTCTAAAAGCCTGCCCCATGGCCACATGAGGTTTTGGGGGGACACACAGACACAAACCGTAACAACAATGTGCAATTTTTTTTTTAAATTTTACTGAAAAGAAGGAAAACACATTATAAAAGGCATGAAAAATCCCAAAATTTAGTATCAAAACAAAGTAAAGCAGTATGTATTCCATATTTTTAAATATCTTCAGAATATGCAGTGCTAGATAGGCTGTGTAAGTGTGCTTTTCTAGGGAGTTGGGCTATTCTTTGTGTGGGAGAAATATTTGAGGATCTTACAATTTATTGATTAGAAAAGTTCAGCCTTAGAAGATTGAAGAGTTAAAGAGACCATGTGTATTTCTTACCACCTGGGATCATTCTACCAATGAGACAGTGAAAGAACTACCTATGTAAAGCAGAGAGAGATCATCCTCATTTTGTAAATAAACAACGGAAATATATTTAGAAAGATTAAGTGGTTGATCTGTCATACAGTCAAAGGCAAAAACCTAAGGCTTTTTACTACAAATACAACCTTTTACTTTTATTTATTTATTCATTTTGAATGGTGTTCCAAGGAGGTCATCCACCAGAACAACAGGTATTTAAATAATAAATCACTGCTTGATTCTCCTTCATTGGATTTCAAATAAAATGCACCTGTAAATGAAAAGCGTTACATGGATGACTGGGGTAAGTGCAGTTGCAAATCAGCAGACCAATAATTTAGGAGACATTAGGTTTATTTAATCAAATGTCTAAGTTCTGGTTGTTTTCTTTTTTTGAGAAAAATTTGCTAATTCTCAGTAAGAGCTTGGAGCAAAGAAATTGTGGGAGGCACTGTCTCCAAACCTAAACCCTGAGCCGTATGAGAAAATAGCAGCGTGAGAGAGGGGAGTTTCAGGGTGGGGAAAAGAAGAACAAAAGGAGAGGGAAATGAGGGCTTAAATTCTTCTACCATTAAGGAGCTTTCCAGCTACTGATTCACCTCATTGCCCTCCCCTCACTTCCCACATCAGTTACTCAACAAACATTAGACAATGGCATTTGACCATGACCTTCAACATGCAAGATGCTTGACCATACCAGTTCAAAAATAAAAAACACCCCAAGCTGGGAAACAAGTAGAGGGCAATAACGAGGTCAATGTAACATATCACCTGCAAAGTTCGGGGGGGCAACAGGCTTAGAAAAGATGTGACACTTTTTCTTACTCATTGTGTGGGGCACAGCCAACACTCCTATAACAAAAAAAAAAAAGATTAACAAGAAAAAAGCCTAACACATTTATTTAACCAAAGTTTTGCATGGTTTGGGAAGCTTCCAAAAATGAAGACCCAGGGACAACTAGTGTAAATTCAATGAAGAATGGCTAGCCCCGTCCAAATGTAATTGAAAGGGCAGGCTATAAAGTTAATAGCCTGAGGGGGAAAACCTACTAAAACCTGTCTATTCAGATTCTTGACCTTGTCATAGACTAGAGAAATGGTACACTAGATTTTTTTTCTTTTCCCAAACAAAGGCAAAGTTAGAATAATATTTCTAGGTTTTGTGGCTCTCACTGAGGGGACAGATGTATTAGTTTCTGCTACCCACCTTGAGTTCTGGTTTCTATGCTTACTTTGGGAGAGAAAGAAGGGATGTGAGAGTGGAGAAGAGGAGAAAGTCAGAGAGAGTTTGATTCTGACGCTGCTTCTGAACATTTCCAATCTCCTTTTGTCCAGTTACTCAGATGCTGAAGCACCATATGTCAGGGTATTTTTTTCTGAGCTCTCACAGAACAAAGGGAAACAAGAAGATTTTAGATGAGCACATGGCAAGGACAATGACTTAGAATGAGATGTCTATAAATGAAAGAAGCTATCTAGCCAGCATAATTGAACTTTTGAGAAATGCAAATCCCTAAGAGTATGTTGTTTAAAATAAAAAAATTGAATGAGGATATTAGCTCTAAAACTTGCTCTCAGTTAAATCCCCAGCTTCAACTCTTGTTCCCATTTGATTTTCAGTTTTTTAATTGCCTGACTTTAAGTGCCTACAGTACAAAACCCTGGAAGGCAGGTCATTTTGACTAGGTCTGCCTGCTCTAATGAGCAGAGAGAGGAGAGATTAAATTAAGTGAATAATATTAAATGGATATCTATTACATGCAACGTTAACTTGTGATCTGGGAGGTATAAGGAAATAGTTATAATTATTTAAACTTTTTATGTATTTTAAAATCAAGTATTAATTTAAAGCTTAATGCATATTGGAAGAATCCTTAACTTTTAAAAAGTTTATTTCCTCTGACCCTAATTATAATACATATTGAGTGAGCTTCCCACTGCAGGGACAGGGCCGCAGGGCCAGGGGTTCCGAGCAGGCTGAGGCAGAGTACCCTGCACCTCCAGGTAGGCTTGGGAGCTCCAGGGTCGACTCTGATAGGGATGTCAAAGGAAAATTATGATCTTCTGGATCCTCACAGAATTTGTACCATCATGTGAGGAGAGGAGGTAACCAGTGGGAAAAAGTCTCATTGGGCAAAATTAGAAATCTCAGGTAGAGTGTGGAGCTTCACTATGCTACTTTGGTCACTCACACACTCGACAGCACTGTGCCTATGTGACAATTACCTTAGTCACATTCCACCTAATTTTGCAAGCTTTCTAATTTGGTTTACCTGGATTGGTCACCCAATAAGCTAAGAAGTTACCAGCCGAACTAGGAAGCATGGCGTCTCTCAGGGAATTGCTTTTAAATCACAACATGCTATGGGTTTTTGCCTTCCAAACTTGATCATCTCTTCCAGCTACAAATTCCATGTTTGAAAGGCAATCTTTTGTCATAGGATATTCTTAACTTGCATCAGGACCCAGAGGAAACCCCAAAACTACTGAAATTTCATGCTTGACAATCTTGAAGTTCATCCCGAGTAGCTTCCTCCAAGGTTATGGATTACATTAAAAGAACAAGACTAAATGCTGCCATCAGCATCATTCACGATTATGTGTTACAATGTGTTATGTGACAAGTAGGGTACCTGGCAGCTATATGGCTATTGCGAGTCCTGGGCATTAAACTGGTAATACAGGAAATCATGGAAGAAAATGTTAACTGTGATGCAGATATCATTAGTCTTCAGGAAGTGGAAATAGAGCAATACTTCACTTTCTTTCTGCCAGCATTGAAGGAGTGTGGATAAGGATATTTCTCTCTGAAGTCATGTGCTAAAATCATGTCTGAGCAGGAGAAATCAGGTAGATGGTTGTGCAATATTCTCCAAAACAGAAAAATTTATGTCATTCTAACCAGTGGCAATGGCTAGTGTAGATGGATCTGAAGCTATGCTGATCAAAGTGATGACACTGTGTTCATTGGGACCCACAGAATTCTGATGTGAAACTTATCCAGACCACGATATTTGTCTCAGAGATTAAAAATATTCTGGAAGAAGCCCCAAGTAGGCCTGGCAGCCCAACTGCAGATCCTAATTCAGGTCTTAGGTACTGATTTTAACTCATTGCCAGATTCAAGTGTTGAGGAATATTTCAGCAATCGAGGAGTTGACAACCCTAAAGACTTCAAGGAACTAAGGTAAAATGAATGTCTTATGAACTCCACTGCACTGGAAAGAATGGAAGCTCAGAAAGCAGAATCACACATGGCTTCCAATTTAAGAGTGCCATGAAAATAACTTGATGCCTTTCACCAATTACACCTTTGACTTCACAGGTGTGATTGACCACATTTTCTATTCCAAAACTCAGGAATGTGGTTGGTATCCTGGGGCTGTTAGATCCTCAATGGTTGGTTAAGAACAACATCACTGGGTATCCATACCCTCACATCCCTTCAGATCACTTCTCACTGTTAACACAACTTGAACTCCGCCCTCCAGTCCTGGCTCTTTCCAAGGGTGTTCACCTGCCTAATCCAAGGTAGTGGAGTACTGCCCCATGAAGATGGGGACCTACTGCTATGGACCTCTGCAGTGTTAGTCAAAGTGTGTAGGACTGAAGTATGGCCATCCTTAAGCTGCTTCTGCAGGTTCCTTTCATTATATGTTTCCTATAAGACTGTGCATTTTTGTGATGCTGATATCATTTAGCACTAGGGCTGGAATCAGAATAGTACTGTCTTTCCAAAATTTGTCTTTAACATGTCTTTAAATTGGATTTTCTTTGTAACTATATTTTCAGTATTCCCTGATAAATCACCAATTTGAAGCCCAAAACATTGTATTTGCTGTCTTCAAACACATTTTTGTGAATGGTTTCAAATGTGCCAATTATTGTAGAAAAGGAAATTTTAAAAAACAATAACTATGAGATTTTAAATTGAACAGTGGCATTCCTTAGAGGGAAAACTTTCTTGAATTTCTGTTTTCCTTCATGATAAACTGATTTTGGCTCCTTGAGTTTTTTGCATATTAATAAAGTACATCAGTTTTCTTGATCTTGTACATAAACTACAATGTGGCCTCTAGCTATAAGGAAATTTGAGAAATTAAAAGATGATTAAACAGTATGCCTTCAAAATTAGAGAAGGGCAAGCCATACAAATATTTCATGTGTTTCCCCAAGTAAGTTAAATATCTGTTGGTTTTGATTTTTTCAGGTAACAACAGAAAAAATTGGAAAGAGTGAAAGAATAGTTTTGGGGTAGTAGTTGAAAGCCTTGCATCATTTTTCCCAAATCTAGCTGCCACATGGCCATCACATGATTTTAATCTTTGTTTCTATTGTCTGTCAGGGTTGGATTAAGAAGCTAGTGTTTTATTCCCAACTGTTGATGGCTTCAGATATATTGGGACTTTTATTGTTCTTTTCTTTCTTTTTCTTTTCTTTCTTTTCTTCTCTTTCTTTCTTTCTTTCTTTCTTTCTTTCTTTCTTTCTTTCTTTCTTTCTTTTTCTTTTTGCTTTCCTTCATCCCTCCCTTCCTTGCTCCCTCCCTCCCTCCCTCCCTCCCTTCCTTCCTTCCTTCTTCCTTTCCTTCTTTCCTTCTTTCCTCTTTCTTCCTAGGAGGAGCCATTTGAAAATCAGTGTTTCAAAAGGCAGTGAGCATAACTAGTTGTCTTATGGGGGAAAAGTTGGTTGCCTACTTGATGTTACTTATGGCACAATGACAGAAAAAGTTGTGTCTATGCTTTTAAATTTTTCTTTATCCTGCTTTTTTGCTACTATAAGTATTTTCTGAAATTTATGTTTTAAATTTTTTATGCACTTTACTGTTTCTAGTCTCAAAATATGATATTTTTAAATAAATAAATTTCCCATTATGTGAATGAAATTTTAAAAGAAAATAGCCTATATTTGTGTCTCACTAATATCTAAAGTATTTCAAATTTAAATTATTTAATTAGTTTTAAATATATTCAATTTGTCTCCTTTTTCAAACCTGACATGTTAGGTTGTTTTATTAGTCTTAAATGATCCATTATGTTTGGTCATTTCATACTAATTTCTTGCATAAATCAATCAGGGTATATACGTTAAAATTTCCCTAAGGGGAATTTTAGTGGGATGAGTGTAGTGGCATGATGTAATAAATAACGTCTATGAGATTATTTCGGAAGGGCTTTCTCTAAAGCCTAAAGCCCTATTAAAAGTGCCTAGTGATAGAGACTTTGTTTGCTATCTGTTAGAATTGGAACGCCATTGTAGTTTAGTGAAGTCTGATATTAATAAAATATTCTTTACATATCTTAAAGTATCATAATAAACAAATGAAAACAACTCTTAAAACAACAGATTTTCTACCTGTGCTCTTCTCACATACCTCAGGCATCTAATATCTAGCCGCACAAATGGAAGCATAGTACTAGGAAGTAGAATAGCGTCAAAAACTTAACTTCATGGACATTACATTTTTCATAATCAGCTACTATATTTTATTTTGGGTCATTTATTTTGGGTGGACTTTCTGCTGGCAGTATATGCACTACCAGACCTTTTCCTCCTGTCATATGCACATGTTAATTGGCAATGTGAGAAATATTTCCTCCCACACTTCACTCCCAATATTTTTGAGATGTTGGCATGAAACGGTATTTAAAGTTCACTTGTAGCTGGGCCTGGTGGCGTACGCCTGTAATTCCAGCACTTGGGAGGCTGAGGCAGGAGGATTGTTGCAAGTTCAAGGCCAGCCTGTGCTACAAAGTGAGCTCAAGTCCAGCCTGAACTGTATAGCGAGACCCTGTCTCAAAAAGACAAAAAAATAAAAGAAGTTCACTTGTGATTGTATAGCAACCACAAAGGAGCCCATTTATTAATAAAAACTTTTTAAATAGTTAAATGTAGAGAAAAATTTAAAAATTGGGAAACATTGTAAACAACTTGTTTATTTTGTGTGCCTATGCTTGAGGCACTCTGTTGAAGGAAGGTGTGTACTTGGGTAGCATACACACTTGGGGCATGGGAACCCTAATGTTATACGCATGGTTTCCCTTTAGCCCACTGCCCAAATTTCATACACCCTTCAGCCTCTGTGCCCTTCACAAAGGAGCGTTATCTGTTTTAAGCTGCCAGTTCAGATGATCCTAAGAGCTGCTGTCCTTGGCATTGTCTTATTAAAGTGCATGCCATTTGGGACTTTGGCAGCAGGAAGCTAAAAGGACTCTAATGGGCATTGCTGAAGGCCTGGCTCCCTGGGGACATTCCCCATTTCTGCGTGATCTCAGGACCTATCCACATAGTCTCTTCATCAGCAGTACTGGACATTGTCATGGTAATTTAGGGCTCCAAGGGTCTACAGTGAAAAGCACTAGTTATCTTGACTGGTCCTAGAACTGACATGGTTCACTTCCAAAGCACTCTCACAAAACAGTGGACAAAGTTCTGCAGATTTGAACAAAACCAGCAATCCACAGATCATGAAAGTGTATGATGAGGAAAGGAAGTATCTGGGATTTACATCAAGATAAATAGTGGCAGTACATTCTGAAAAAGCAGTAGATTTCAGGAGGACGATTAAGAGCTCAGGCTCAGTTAGGAATATTTAAATAGATTGTGAGATATATGTGTGACTTCTGTGAAATGATGCAGGTAGACCAGTAAGTATATGGTCCAGCACCATGACAAGCCTGAAATAAGTACATAAATTAGAGAGTTGTTGGATAAAATCATGGGGAAGAATGTTGACTGAGAAGAGGAGAGGACATAGGACTGGGCCATATGGATCTCCAATAATTAGAAGTGAGGAGTCAGAAGTCAGTGAAGGCTAATGAGAAAGACTGAGCAGTGCGGTAGGAACACAACCAGGATTGTAGTATCAGAGGCACAGGAAGAAAGATTTGGGCAAAAATAGAATGATCCATTAATTTGAATCCTGCCTACAGCTTTTTAAAATTGCAGTGGTCACAGATTTGACATAGTGTTAAGCATTCGATATTTACTGAATAAGTGGGTAGCTTTTTATTTTTGAATGCAAGCTCTAGGTCACTAATGGTAACAACTTTAGTCCTTATGTCCTACATCTCCATTTTATATAACAGTACAAAACCTAAGCTTGAGTTACGAAGCCATCTCAGAGGAGATATATAGAGCTTTTTCACTGCAAGGTTGAAGAGCCTTGGCAGGCTGGTTAGCAGTGGGGATGGTAGCGAGGGTGAGCAGCAAGTGCCTGTGTTTCTCTAGTTCAGCCTTCTGTGTATCACACCACATGACTAAAAGTCAGAAGGAGGGCAGCTGGAAAAAGTCACTTAGGAAATAGAATAACATTTGTTCTTGTACTGCTGGTGTTGTCCTCACTGAGGGCTTTCAATAAATGCTGGCAAAAAGCACTGACATTTGAAATACGGATTCGTAATTTAGTATCTATTCATGAAGAAAATTAAACACGATTTAAAAAGAACACTCCTTTTCTGAATAAGCCAGAGCTTTTTAATTCTATTTCAAGAAATTCAAGAAAGTTGGATTGGATAGTACTATGTAGTCTATAGATTAAACAAATGATTCAATGCTTATATTTGTCTTCACACCTTATATTGACAAAACCCCACAAGGCTATTCTCAGTTGCTTTAGGGAAGGAGAGTAATTTTTCTGCTCTGTTCCTCTCATGCAAGAGATATCATTCTTTATTTACAGTTATTGTTTAATAATGATTACAAAATAAATGTTTTAAACATGAGGGTGGCATGCATACAAAAAGTTACATGTATCTTTTCTGCTGACCAGAAACTCTTGCAAATAATTTTACATGTATACTAGGAAAATTTCATTAATGCAAGATTCATCATTCTTTCATTTTCTTTTTTTTATTTTTTAAAAGAGAGTAGTAAAAAAAAAAAAAGAACAATAGCAACATACCAACATCACAGACATAAATAAAACAAAGCAAGAACATTAAAAGTGATACAGAGTTTCAAAACAAAATGATAGGAATTAACAGTGGTTGTTACATTACATATTCATTTTCTAAGATATTAAATTCTCATTTCATATATATGTAAATATATAATATCTTTTATACATCTATTTATAAATTCATCCTCTTTTTAACTATTGTGTTTTAATAGTTTCCTTTGCTTTAGGAATTTAATACTTTGGCTTAGCGGGGTGGTCAATATTTATAAGAGAATTTTTAAATAGCAACTGGAATCTTTATGAAAAACAACAGAGACAAAATTGTTGTTTCAAAGATCAAATTTACACGACTTTATTGCTAATTAGTTGCACTTATTTTTTGGTGAGAGAGGGAGAGAATGGCTTGATAAATGGAAATTACATTTGTAGTCTGAAGATTTGATTTTGAATTTTGTTGGCTCTTGTTCCTATTGTATTGGAGCCCAAGTTTTCTTAGACTTCAGTGTTATTCTACTTTGTTTGATTTTAATCTACTTTTTTTTTAATTTTAAAGAGAGGAAAAAAAACAATAAAAATGATACAGAATTTCAAAATAAGATGACTAGGAAATTAACCATGGTTATTATATTGCATATTGTTATTTTCAACATAGTTGCCCAGATTACAAGATATAGGCATGCAAAGTTGATTAAACAATATAAGCACTACCTGTTCCTTTCAGTGAACTAATAGAAATTAGTAGTACAATTATCTTAGGTATCTTGTGTATATATATATATATATTTTTTTCCCTTCCTTCTTTTCTCCTTTCCCCCATCCCAGCTGTTCTTTCCTTTTGAGCAGTTTCTTTCCCTTTTACAATATCTGTTGTATCTTTTGGATCTCATTTACTCTTTCAGTTTCTTACACTAGGTAGACAATATGATGTTTACACATGTGAGTCTGGTTTATTTCACTTATGAGTATGGTCTCTAGTTGCATCCATTTACCTATAAAAGCCTCAAATTTATCTTTCTTTATAGCTGAGTAATATAATACTCCAGTGTATAAAAATATTACAACTTTTTTACCCATTCCTCAGCTGATGGGCATTTGGGTTATTTCCAAGATTTAGCTATGACAAATTGTGTTGCTATAAACATGGGTGCACATATATCACTGTGATATGATGTTTTCAACTGTTCTGGAAAAATACCTACAAGGGAAATAGCTGTGTTGGATGGAACCTCTAATCCTAGTTTTTGAGGAATCTCCACAATAATTTCCACAGTGGCCGTAACAGTCTACATTCACACCAACACTGGAAAAAGTTCCTTTTTCCCCACAGCCCTGTCAGCATTAGTTACAGTTGATTTCTTAATGATAGTCATTCTTTCTGGAGTGAGATGGAATATCAGCATTCTTTTAATTTGCATTTCTCAAATGACCAATGATGTTGAACATTTTTCCATATATTTATTTGCTGTTTGTATTTCTTCATCTGAGAAATGTGTATTCATTCATTTCAGATGCCCATTTTTGGATTGGGTCTTTGAATTTTGGAGGCCTAATTTTTAAAAATTCTTTGTATGTTCTAGCTAGAAGTCCTTTGTCTGAGGGACAGTTGGCTAAAATTTTTTCCCAATTCGTGGTTTTCTGTTGGTGATTCCTTTTGGTGTGCAAAAACTTTTTAATAAGATGAGATCCCAGTTGTTAATTCTTCAAAATGTTTCCAATGCAGTTTGGTTTTTTTGTTCACGAACTCTCTGCCTACCCCTATGTCTTCAGGATTTCTACCTACTTTCTTTTCCAGTAGATTTAGTGTTTCTGTTTTGATATTTAGACCTTTAATCCATTTTGACTTTAGTTTGGTGGATGGTGATAGACATGTGTCTAGTTTTAGTCTTTGGCATGTGGAAAGCCAGTTTTCCAGCACCGTTTATTCAAGAGGCTATCTTTCTTCCAGTGAACATGTTTGGCCTCTTTGTTAAAGATAAAGTGGCTGAGTGTGTTTGTAGTTATGTCTGCATCCTCTATTCTGTTCCATTTATCATGAGGTCTGCTTTCTGGGCCAGTACCATGCTGATTTTAACACAGTAGCTTTGCGGTATAATTTCAACTCAGGGATTGTGATGCCTCCTTCCTTTCCTTTGTTGCCCAGGATTGCCTTTGCTATTCTAGGTCTCTTCTGGTTCCAGGTGAATTTTAGGAATGTTTTCTCTAGTTCTGTGAGGTCTGCTAATTGTATTTTAATTGAGATTGAATTAAATCTGTACAACAGTTTTGGGGGTACAGCCATTTTCACAGTGTTGGTTCTTCCTATCCATGATCAAGGGATATCTTTTATTTTCTGAAATCTTCTTCTATTTCTTTTTTCAGAGTACTGTAATTTTCACTGTGTAGACCTTTTACTTCCTTTGTTAGATTGATTCCTAAAGATTTCATTTTTTTGGATGTTATTGTGAAGGGTGTTGTTTCCCTAATTTCTCTCTCAGTGAGTTTGTTGTTTGTGTACAGGAATGCTATTGATTTTTTGAGTGTTGACTTTGTATCCAGCTATGTTACAGAATTTGGTTCTTAACTCTAGGAGTCTTTTGGTGGAGTTTTTGGGGTCTTCTTTGTGGAGTATCATGTTCTGAAAATAATGATAATTTAACTTTTTCCTTTCTTATCCTTATGCCTTTCTCTTGTCTAATTGCTCTGGCTAATGTTTCCAGAACTATATTGAATGGAAGTGGTGATAGCGGACATCCTTGTCTTATTCCTGATTTTAGATTGAAAGCTTCCAGTTTTTGCCCATTTAGTATGATGTTAGCTGTTGGTTTGTCATAGATAGGTTTTATCAGATTGAGGTAAAGACCATCTATTCCAATTTGCTCGTCATCCTCTTAGTCTCCAAGTTATCTCTTATAATTCTGAAAAAAACCTCACAAAGGAAACATTGGGGGGATTTATTTATCTTTCCTCAAATCCTTGTTGACTTCATTACACTCTAAAACCTGTAAACAAGCCAGGCGTGGTGGCACATGCCTGTAATGCCAGGACTCAGGAGGCTGATGCAGGAGGATCATTGCAAGTTCGAGACCAGCCTGGGCTACAAAGTGAGCTCAAGGCCAGTCTGAACTGCATAGGGAGACCCTGTCTCAAAAACACCAAAACAAATAAAAATAAAAATAAAACTTGTAAACAGATTTTAATTTTGCCTCTCTCTTCTAGTTATTCTTCAACTAATGGTCAGTCTGATGTAAGCTTGCTTACCATAGTTGGAAGCAACATTTTGGGCCTCAATACTCTTGAGGGTAATATAGTTCACATAGAAGAACTTTTAAATTAGACATTTATAGTATAAAGATTCTGATGCTATTCTTAGCAATTATGTGGCCAGGGAAAACATATTTAGCTTCTCTGAATTTGTGTTTTTCACATATAAATACTAGAAGTAATAATCTTCACTTCACAGTTGTTATGGTCTGTACCTAGATGTCTCTTCAAAGCCTCATGTGCTCATAGATGGGGCTTTTTAGAGCTGGCTGGATCTAGGTGTGTGAATATCAATTAAGGATATATGGTACTAAATTAGTGCACTGATTGGTTTGCATAGTCCTGGGTGTGGCTGATAAGGCCTGTTCTAGGTGTGAGTGTCACCACCCAAAAGGCTTGCAGCCTGCATAGGATAAAGCACAAGGGAGGCTTGTTTTAGTGCTTTCTCCTGCTGCCTTCTTGCCTGTCCCGCCAAGGACTGTTTCTCTTCTGCCATTCTTCCTTGCTGTGCTCCCCTGCCTTGGAGTCAGGGGACTATGGGTGAAACCTCTACGAACTGTGAGCTGAAATAAACCTTTTGTCTAATGCGTGGTGTTGGGTATTTTGTCTCAGCAATTAGAAAAGTAACTAAAATGACTGGGTTATTTGTTTGAAGGTTAAATGAGGATTAAACAAATAATATACATAGACATTTAGCTTAATATCTAAAACATTGCAAATATTTATAGATGGATACTTTTTTCCTTCCCTTATTTCTATGCTTGGATGAGTGTCACCTAAAAGTTCAAGGCTTAGTCCCTAGGATGGCACACTTAGGAAGTGGTGTGAACTTTAGGAGGTTGGACCTAATGTATGGTCCTTAGACCAAAGGGGATTGTGGGACCTGGCTAGTTTCTGTCTCCCTTTGCTTCTTGGGTCATGGGGGGCAGCAATTTGCTTCCGTATGCGCTCCCACTGTGATGTGCTCCCTGGTCAAAGGCTCAAAGCAATGTTCTGACCCACCTTCCCCTGATCTTGGACTGGAAACTCAGAACTGTGAGCCAAAGTAATACTTTTCTCTTTATCGGTATCTTGTTATAGTAATGGAAAGCAGACAAGCACAAGCATTAAGGCAATAGTTAATATTTCATAAATCAAGACTGTGCAAAATAATACAGTGTGGTGATTTTTTTTTTTCCAGGTACCGGGAATCGAACTCACGACCTTGCACTTGCCAGGCAGGCGCTGTGCTGCTCAGCTAAAGCCCCAGCCCCACAATGTGGTGATTTATGTAAAACTCACAGACTATAATGCACTAGAGAAATAACAAAGATAATATTTCTGAAGCATATTTATTAGTTTGATGTGCTAGGCATTGTATTAGATGCTTATGTGTATTGTATCACTCCATATTTATAATAACCAAATTAAGTTAGAACTTTTATTGTGCTTAGTGTATAAATGAGGCTAGGAGAGATTACGTTACTTTTGTCAAGATTAGTGAGAAGCCCATTTTTAAATCCAACTCTGTCCCATTCCATAGCTACAGTTATCAATTTTCCTTCTGTCTAGTATCACAGAACAATTTTTCCTTTTCCTACTTAAGGAAAAATCTCAGTTTTGTAGACTTTTCTGCAGACTCTAGAATCATGTAGCTACTCAGTATATATTTACTGACTAACTGACATTCACACCAATAAAATCTGCTGACATAGTAGTAATGGAGTGACTAACAATACAAAGCCAGGTCCTCTTTAACTTCCAACCACAGAAATGAAAAATAATCAGGATGGGTTAGTACAAATTTAGAGTGACAAGTTCAGAATTTACCCATAACCAGAAGTTTTGACCCATGATCCAGAAACCAGCCCTCATTGCCATCTGTGGCTTGGGACTACGGTGCATTTTTTCCGGGTACTTACATGTGAGTCATCTTACTCAGATTGTAGAAGGAATGTGATTCCAGCCGCTGCAGAGTTGCATCTATAGACAAGTAGCTGAATGTCAGAAAAATACAAGACAAAAGAGAAAGTTAGTAAGGTTGTGAACACCAAATGTTACTTTTTATGCAACTTCTTTGTCAGGGGCTTCCTAGATCATGGAACATACGCAGGCTGCCTACATTCTAGCTAATTATGTGAAAAACTAATTACTACTTTTTTAATAGATCCCATGATGGGTGAACTTTCCCAGTACTTTATGTCTTATTCATCCTAATGTCTCAGTGGTCATTTCCATTACAAGCTTTCTTCCAACTTCCTGGTAAGCTTCAAGTTCCATAGTATATTCTCATCATATCACAAAATTTTCCTTTCAGTAACGACCACAATGCATCCCTCCAGTGATTTGGATATTTGATATATGTTATCTCATTAGATTAAATTCTGTGAGCTCAAGACTTGTGTGTGCTTTTGACCAGTGAATCCTGAGTGATTTGCATAGTTCTTGGTATACAGTAGATGCTTAATAAATGTGTTAAGTGAACAAATGAATGAATGGAGGAATGAATAAATGCATTACTCAAAAATAAAAGCATTAGAACATAACATTAAAATGATTAAAAAGCATTTTAAAGAGAGCATTTAATCACAGAGAATTAGAAGTAACATTTTTAAAGGATGAAGAAAAACATCAAACTTTTCTAGCAGAACTTTCCACAGAGTCATGACCACATAGTCTCTCATGACCTCTCTTCTAGACTTTGAATAAGGTAAAAAAATTTAAGATTCATCTTGGATTTTATAAACAAAAGAGAACTCAAATCAAAGTTTTAAATGCTTAAAGAAAAACACCTACACAGAGCTTGTCAGGAATCAATAAGGAAAAATATTTTAAATAGTTTACTCAAATTCCATCTTATAGGGCCAGGTTTATAGCTCAGTGGCACAGAGCCTGCCTGGCAAGCACAAGGTCATGAGTTCAATTCCCGGTACCGAAAAAAAAAAATCAAATTCCATTTTGTAATAAGAATGACTAATGCAGACAAATTCAGTGACCATTTTATATTGAGAGCCATTTCAATGACATTTGAGAAAGTTAAAGAGTAACAGACGATGTCCAGCTCCAGTCCTAGCAGAGATTCTCAAGCCTGGACAC
This sequence comes from Chinchilla lanigera, assembly GCF_000276665.1. NCBI lineage: Eukaryota > Metazoa > Chordata > Mammalia > Rodentia > Chinchillidae > Chinchilla > Chinchilla lanigera. The sequence continues at coordinate 4,693,609 of NW_004955438.1, read as the reverse complement.
ACAATTGAACTACCTAGGGGGCTTTTAAAACATACAGATGTTCAAGATCTGGTCCAAGATAATTAAATCAGATCAAGCACTTGTACTTTTCAAAAGCTTCCTAAGTGATTATAATGTACAGGAAAGGTTGCGAACCACTTTGAATTGAATCTATTAGTAAAATATTTCCATTAACACAATGTTTATAAGAGGGGCATTAATTGTTTCATATTGAATTTTTAAAATCATGTTTATTGTGAGTATTATGATGGCCCTGTGCTTTGATTTTGAATTACCTATTCTTGAAGCAATTGCCTTTTGATTTATCAGGTCTCCCAACTCTTTACCTTGTCTACAGCATTATATAAATGGTTTTGTTCCAGATATTATATCTCTATCATAGAGGGAACAATTCACCACATTTAAAATGAAGTGGTTAACTTATTGTTGAATGGCTGCAGAGGTCGGATCATGGGTGCAAGTAAGTCACCCAGAAGGCAAAGGTCACTTTGAAGGCTGCCCGTTTACTTCCCTAGGTTTGCCTCAGGGCCATGGCTCCAAGTTCTCTACTGAAGTTCTTAGGTAAGTTCTTAGGTTTCTAGATTCTCAAGAATCTAGAAAGATAGTTATTCAGTCCACATCACGGGACTAAAATTTCTTGTTTCTCCAAATTAAGGTCACTGCCTTTCAGGGCTGTTAAAACATAGTCATGGAGGGGGCTGGGGATTCAGCTCAGCAGCACAGCACCTGCCTGGCAAGCGCAAGGTCATGAGTTCAATTCCTGGTACTGGAAAAAAACCAAAAAAAACAAAAAACATAGTCGTGGAGACATGTAGAGACCATTTACTCAGTGGGATAAAGTACTGACATCCTGCTTAGTTTATCCCATTTTTATAACTGGAAAAAAATCAGATAGTGTCTCATTTCAAATCTCTTATCATGTAAATCTTATGTAATTACTATAGTGACTACATCATTTATTGTCCAAAATAAGATATTTTATATTAATATTTATGCTAGAATTAACAGGTGAGAATTTGCACTGTATCAAATGTACCTAGGATCAGCCTGAAAATCTCTCCTTCTGCCCTGAGATATACCATATCTTTATTGTTTATGTACATGTGTTTGTTTTCATTCAACAAATATCCTGTTGATCATTTACTGTATACCAGATGTGTGGCTGGAAATTGGTAAAACAAACTTTTCCCCAGCTTCAAGGAATTCCTGCTAGTGGGGGACACAGGCAAGTAAGTGGGGTTAATATAGCAGGTGTTAATTGCTCTAAAGGGTATAGAAACGACACTCAGAGAATGCACCATTGTCCCCCTTGAAGCCTCAATGGGGCCTTCAAATATTCCTGGGTGTCCTGTATATCTCAGTCAGCCCTTCTCTTACTGCCCATACTTTTGTCTTCAAACCTTATCCTCAAATTTCAAACTGCCAGCTCTAGCTTCAATGTCTTAAGAATTTGTAGAAAAGATTTAAATCTTGAAATAGGAGTGCCTTGAATTCACCACCAATATCATCTTAAGTTACTTGCATCTGTCCTGTCTTTTACTGTAACTTTCTTACTATGATACAAAAAGTGACGATGTTCCTACAGAAGGTCAAGCCTTCTGTTTGGAGTCGATCCACTCTTACCTACACAAGGACCATAGGCTCTTAACATTGTTCTTTTTCCACTCTTAGGTTCTCTCTTTCTGTGCTAGTACCCTTCTCTGGTTCCAGTTACATCCACCTGTTTATGACTCACAAGCCTTTATCTTTTCTCAGGTATCTCCTCTGAGTACTCCATATACACAAATTTTCAATATTCCTTACTCTTATTTTTCTTTTTCCAATATACAGTATTCCTTCCTAAATAGGCATATAATTTACTTGCTTATTGTGTTTTTGATTCATGGCCTGTTTCCTCCCATTTGAATATAACCTCTGTGGGAACATGGAGCTTTTTCCATTTGTTCCCTGTGGGACCCTTAGCTCTTTGAAGAGTGATTGAGCCGTGGTAGAGGGGATATATTTATTTAATGAATAAAAATTATGTCTATGTCATGATGTCCACTGAATATATCTGTACCTCAAAGGGCATACACTCCAAACTGAATTCTTAAGTTACCCCATGCCCCTCCACAGCAAAAGCACAAAAACTTCCCCCTGTATCTCATCGAATGTATTCATCAAAGATACAGATGTCATAATCAGAAATTTGGATGCAATTCTTCCTCGTCTCTCTAAGTCCAAATCAATTAATTTTAAGTCTGTAAATTCTCCCTTAGTTGTTTATACAATCTCTGTATTTTTTTCTTTATTCCACTCAGCCTCCGTTATTCAATTTGGTGTCTCCCTTGGGTGCCGCATCAGCCTCTGCCCTGGCTTCCTGTCTGCCGCCTTGTCTCTGCACTGCGGGCCCCTCTCCAAAGCACAGCGCAGGGCCCGCGTCTGAAACGAAAACGCGATCATTCAGTGGCAGGGTCCTTCCGGACCTTCTTCACGTGATTCACAAGACTCTGCTCTTGTCTACCTGCCAGTTGTTTGCTTGTTTTTGTGGTACTGGGGATTGCCACTAGGGCCTGTGCATACTAGGCCAGTGCTCTGGTGCTGAGCTACAACCCGAGACTTTTGTTTTTGAGTCAAGGTCTGGATAAGTTGCCCAAACTGCCCTTCAATTTCTAACTCTCCTGACCCTGCCCCCATGGTAGCTGGGATTACAGGTCTATGCCACCACACCTGACTTTCTTTTTATAATTTCTTCCTTCCTTCTCCCCTTTCTTCATCCCTTCCTTCCTCCCTTCTGCCTCTTTCTCAGCCTAAACTACAGTCCCAACAAATTTAGTCCAGTTCCTCAGAACTTCAGATTTTTTTCCTCCTGTTTGGAACTATTATTCCCTCATGGTTTTTGCTAGATAATGCAGATCACAGGTTCAGCACCGTTTCTTTCTGGAAGCCTTCTGCAGCCTTCTCCCCGGCTCCTATCCAGGTAATGGGTAATTCAGCCTCTCTTAGGAGTATCTATTATGTTCAGTAACCGACCCCATCACGGCAATCCTGGCTCCCTTAGGAGGGAACGGAGGCTCTCTATCATCCATTGTTATATTTGGAGCATCTTACAAAGTGGTAGGCACCAAGCAGGGGTCAATAAATATTTGTTTCTTTTTTTTCCAAGCAATACTTATTGAATGAAGGAATAGCTAAGCTCTTGGGACATCCACCTGGAGACAAGTGGACAGTTGCTTAAGAGAGGTGAGAGAAAACAAAGCGTTAAAAGGAATTTGAGGTTTTTAGGGTTCAAGATGCTGAACGGTAGGGCAATTAACATGAGGAGCACAGAAGGAACAGTCTGGGCCAACACTATGTGTTTATTTGGGATAAACTGAACTGCAAATGCTCAAGGGACATCAAGTGTTGATATTTGGAAGTTTTCGATGAAGGCTTGAGTTGTCAGGGTGAATCAGGCCTAGAGATGTTTGCTTAGGAATTGGTCGTACTCGGTAAAAGTGAGGACAAAGGAATGGAGGCGCTGACACAAGGAGAGTGGAGTATGTAGGAAACAGGACAAAATACACAGAGGGAGAACTGATACTTAAGGAACTGATATTTAAGGAACTGGCAAAAAAAAAAAGAGAAGTCAGGAACAGAAGACTGGGGAAGAGTTGGGGTGAGAAATGTCAGAGAAACCAAAAAAAGCAAGAATTTGAAAGAAGAAGCACTGGATAACAACATCAAAGACTGCAGGAAAGTCCAATGAGCACGGCCTCTCAGCGCTGCTGGCATTTTGTACTGGTTCTCTATTGGGGGGCCACCCGGTACCCTGCAGGATGCTTGACAGCACCCGTCTCTTCTACCCACTAGACGCCAGTAACGGTTCCTTCTCCAGTTCTGACAAGCAAAAATGTCAAATGTCAGAACTGTCTCGGAGTAAGAACCACTAAAGTGGCAAAATAAACAGTAAATGGCTATGAAATGAATAAACTTAGCCAGGAATTATACGGGTTGCTCCTGGTGGTATTATTTGCTATGTGAGAATTACCTGGGCTGTATGTCAGAATTAATGAAATGAAATAAAGGCCTATTTCATTTCTTAGACACACTATGTGTCAGCTTAACATGGAAGTTCTTGATCTCCTAAATCTGGGTATACAGCAATTCAGTTTTCAAGGCTTACAATTACTTTTAATTCTTTTCATTTCTTTTCTTTTTTTAATGTATAAAAGTCTGAAACCATTGGCTACATTTTGACCAAAGGTGAGTGTTGAGAAATGAGTCAATTGGCAACTAGGACAGGTAGATCGGAGAGCAGCACATACATCTGTTCATGGGAGAAAGGCCATTCTGCCATGTTACAAATACATTAATATAAACCAAGAATGATGAATTCAGGACCAAATCAATTTAAATTTGCTGTAGTTCTTTTTTAAATCTATGAATTAGTAAGTACAGATGAAGCAACATTAGACAAATACCAAGTACATACGATTTTCCAATACATTTAAATATAAATGTCACTAACATTTGCAAGAAGCATAGTAAATATTTTTCTTATCAGAACACATTTCAGAAAATAGCATAACTGCAAACTTCTCATTATACTTAAAAATGACTTACATCCTGGAAATATTGGGCAGATTTGAAAATGCACGACTGGGGATGGCTTTCAGGTGTGTCTCTATGAGCTTCCTAGGAAAATAACAGTGACACAGTTAGAGTTTCCATCACTGGTCTTTTCTAATAACTTACCTTAATTATAAAAGACACGTAAGTGGATGCAATGTAGTCCTTTCATTATACATGGTCAACAAAAATAATACTCAATGAAAAACTGTCATTCATCCTGTGATGGCATGGATTTGTAGATGAAGGCTTTGATCGGAAGGTAAGAAAAGTCAAGAAGGACTTCAGCTTGAGTAGTATCTAAAGGGGACATACTCGGTCTGGCCCACCCACAAAAGCAGGAGGCCTTCTTTCAAAGATTAGTTGAGGTGGACCAGGGTCCAGTTGATCATTATCTCAGTCCTGACTTCCTAGCTCTGGACAAATCCTCATGACTTTGGGATCAATTTGGTTCCCATAAAATGATTGTCTTTGTGGTGGCTTCAGTCATGCAAGGCCTTGCTATTCATGGGACCCAGGTGATTACTGGTTTAGGACAATGGCTGGAGACTTCAAACCATTGCTCCAGGGAGAGGTTCTGAAACTGGACATTCACTGAATGTCCCTGTGAATCTTAGAAATCTCTTTAGTTAGTCTTATCTTGGTGTCCTCCATCTTGAAGAGGGATGAAACAGCTTAGGTGAGTTTAAGGCTAATAGACTTTGTCCTGACATATTTTAGATAGAGACTCCCTATATGACTAATATATTTATATGTAGAGCTGCAAAGAATTTGACCCAGAGTTTTACAAAGTGAAAAGCTTTGTTCTGATTTTAGCTACCTTTTGGGCCTTTGTAGGCCTGAGTAAAGAGTCATGGTTTTTAGCAAAAACCATTTTAAAGTTCCTACCTCAGAATAAAACACAAATTATGCTTTTGATGAGTAATAGGGTGAGGGCCTGGGATTGAGTTTGTCCTTTTTCCCTATGGTGGTCTCTGACTACATCAAAACACACAACTTTTCCTCCCAACAATAAGTATTGAGAGTGAGATTCAGATGCAGAAAACAAATCTTCATCTATGGGGTAATAGTAAACTACTATGCCTAACATCACATTGCATTTGTTATCTGAAGTGTACACAATACATTCCTAAGTATATTACGACTTTTGGACTCATGTCATGCACTTTTCACTAAAAATATCTTGGAATGCTCTCAAGAATATACATTAAGTACCAGTTAAGAGGAATTAAACACGTTTATTTTAAATATTAGAAATTGAGATATTTCAGTGTCACATTTTCCCAAGCAAAGATCTCTTCAACCATTACTAAGATATCATCTATTTGCTGCAGTTTAGAAATAGCTGATTGTTAAAGAGACAAGTTTTCCTGGCTTTTTCTTCAGTCTACCTTTTTGGGTGCAGCTTCAGAAGGCCGAGACTGATTTCCTTATCAAGTAAGGGAGCCTTCGTGCAGTCCCCTGTGCCTCTTCACTGAGTGTTCCTTTCCTGAGTTCCCCTCTTCATGTGGTGACTCTTTGAATAGAATCCTTTGGAGGAAATGTGGTCTATTATCCTAACTCACTTTGCAAAAAGACAGTGCCTTGGAATTACTAATCATCTTTTCTCTTGTCTGTTTTTGTCATTTAACTATTGATAGACATCACCCACTTAGTACACATCTTGTTTATAGACAGTATACTAACATTGTGCGTTTTCCCATCTAGGCTACAGGGCTTTTCCTGCATGACCTATTTCCTTGATCTATGCTTTCTATGGACTGTTCATTTTTGCAGTGCTCAAAATGCATCAGTAATTTGCCTAATCAAAACATCGGCAGGCCAGGTTACTTTATAAAAGGATCTATGAATTTATGTATATGGGAGGGAGACAGGAAGAAGACAAGAGTATATTATCAACTCTTTGCAATCCCCAGGGTTTCACCACAAAGCCCGAAGTTGTTCCAACGTAATTTTAGACATTCAAGTCTCATAACTACCTGTCTTCTCCTGGAGATCTTCCACTCACATTCTCTTAAGTGGGTTGACAGAGAAAAATAAAAGACAGATAATAGGAAGTAAGGAGAGATGTTTCTCAGATCAAAAGGGGATTAAGAGATGGAGTGAGACTGAGGGAGGGCAGGGAAAGAGGATGAAAAAAGGACTTCAAGCGCATTATGCACATGAACCAGCTCCATACAGGGCATGTGAACATTATGTCCTGCAAAACAGGTACTAATAAAAATGAAAAAAAATTGTATGAACCCAGATTCAGGATTCTGAAGTTTAAAAAAATATGAGAAGAGCAAGTCATTCCACTAAAACCTCAGTGTAAAATTGGGCCATGCCAAAGGAAAACAAACAATAAGATACAAATCTCTTGGGTATTACCTGGAAAGATTGAGTTTCTTAAACACAAGATCATTTTACAGAGCTATCCTAAGGCAAAAATCTTGAACACATACTTACCATAATATTGCACACACTGCTTGGAGGTAACAAGGGCCTAAACTATCACTTTCACTGACCAAAATTTTTGGGATTTATCCTGTTTTCAAAAGTAAATACCATATGGAATTAAATAGAAAATTAGAGAAAAATTACAATGATTACTAAGAAGACATATATGGAACAGAACTAGTATATAAATACAATTTCAGTTAAAGGTTCAAATAATGTGCATATTCTTTCCCAAAGTATGAGTTTTTGAAACCTATAATATGTATTTCCTGAAGTCTTTTTCCTACACATACACACGCATACACACACCCGTGTGCGCACACCTATCATTAGATATAGACCAGTACAGAGTATATATTTAAGAATACCCATCTTAATAATACTACAATATGCACAATACACCTTCAACAAAAGGGAAGGGTGGGATGTTGGCCATCCTGGCCTAAGATGAAGAGAAATATCTATTTGCTGGATGGACTTAGTTAATATTGTGGTGATCATAACACAGGCTGAGGCAGAAGACTGATTTTAATAATTTAAATGAAATAGAATGACAGCCAAGCATATAAATTGCCAAATTCAATCCCAATTTAATAATCTATATACAGCGGTACCTCAGCTCACAAACCTAATTCTTTCCACGATTCTGGTTGCAAACTGAAAGGACAAGAACTGAATCAAGTTTCCCCATACGGTCACATTGAACCTAACTACTGAATTTGATTCAGTTCTTGTACAATTCCAGAAAAATGGAAAGAAATGAGCTTGTGAAGCAAGGTACCAGTGTATTTTTGCCAGGGTATATTCATAGTCATATGCATATAACAACAACAAAAATACAAAATTGAGTTTATGCTAGTTTAAATTTCTTTTACTTTCCTTATTTTAAAAAAGTTACCAGTCTGATTAACCTTATTAAAACATTAAATAAATTCATTTATTTCTCTTTAAATGAAAAACAAAAATGATTGGTAAGGACATAGCATCTAGTTGAGTAAATAATGAAGGTATCATATTTATTTACAGATCTTTTGTTCTAACAGCTTTACTATAAGATGACAGGTGAGGAGAACAAGTTATTGTAATATGTGTAATATGTATCATGATGATTTTCAGCTAATCTCAGATACATAATCAATAACCCTTAGCGAGGTTTTGTCCCTCACCTCTGGTTTTTAAGCAATAGCTTTTATTTAGATATATATATAGGGAAAGTATAAGGAGTATAAGTATATATTTGGTACATTTTCAGTAATAAAAACATTCATGTAACCATATCCACACAAAAAAGTGGAACCCAGCATCCCAGAAATCTCCTTGCGACTCCTCTTGGTATTTGTCTTCAGAAGGTAATAAATATTTCTTATGTTGTAGATTAGTTTTTTGTTATTTTGAACTCTTGCACAAGTGTAATGATAAAATAAGCATCCTTTTGTGGCTGGCTGCTCTTTTTTTCTTTTTTTTTTTTTTTTTTTTTTGTCTTTTTGAGACAGGGTCTCTGCAGTTCAGGCTGGTCTTGAGCTCACTTTGTAGCCCAGGCTGTCCTTGAACTCCCAACAATCCTCGATCCTTGGGCCTCAGCCTCCCGAGTGCTGGGATTACAGGCGCGCACCACCACATGCTGTGAGGTTTGCACACAACCGTTTATTCATTGTCATTCTCACCGTTGTAGAGTAGTACATGATAGGATGTATCACTATCCATTTTACTGTTCATGGTAATTTGGGTTGTGTCCTGTTTTTGATAACAGCAAGTAATGTTGTTTGTCTTTTAGCAACATTTATATTTGTTTTTACTCTTTATATACATAGATATGAAATTACTGATAAGAACCTGCCAAATAGTTTTCAAAAATTTTGAATAAACTTTCTCCTTTCACTGAAAATGTATGAGTATTCTGATCATTCCATTAACTCATTGATATTAGTGTACTTTTTTATGGAAAAAAGTAAAAATTTCATAACAAAATAATAGGAGAATAATAATAGTTAATACATCAAGTATTATTATCTTTAAAGTAGTTACTCAGAGTACAAGATAAATTTTTTTGGAAAAAATTCCCCAAATGATATTAGGGCAAACGTTTCTTTTCAATGAACTAAGAGAAACTAGTAGTATAACCATCTTATGTTTTTTTTTTGCCTTTTCCCTTTCTTCCTTTCCTTTTTCCCTCATCCTACTTCTTTTTCCTTTTGAACAATTTCTTCTGATTTCACAACATCTATTGCACATTTTCGACCTTATTTATTCTTTCCGTTTCTCATACCAGGGAGACAATACAATGTTTATACATGAGTCTGATTTATTTCACTTATGAGGATGGTCGTAAGTTGCATCCATTTACTTATAGAAGTCTCAAGTTTATCCTTCTTTATGGCAGAGTAGTACTCCACTGTATAAAAAGACCACATCTTTTTTATACATTTCTCAGTTGATGGGC
>NW_004955438.1:4561345-4683540 GCF_000276665.1 Chinchilla lanigera | reverse complement strand
GGACAAGTGGCTAAAATTTACCCACTCTTTGGGTTGCCTTTTCCTTAGCAAGGTTTTGTAGTTGTTTTTCTGTGCAGCCACCTTATATCTGGAGACAACTGACAGACTGTGTGTCATCAGTCTATCCCTCTTTATTCCTCCTTCCAGAGCAAGCAGCTGGATGTTTGATTATCAACACTTTCAGGAGATGAACTTCTATTAAAAGGATCATATGACATTGTGGTTACTTCTTTAAAAAGAGATAGGAGAGAAGAAAAAGTGAGTGTGGTTATTTGGCCAAAGTATTTTATTTCAATCTCAGATTACATTCTGAATGTTTATAGAAAAGTATACATGTATTCATTGGAAAAGAATTAGAACAGCTTCTAGCTAGTTCTCTATTGTTCAAAGAACTAGCATCAAAGTAGTATGTGTTTTACATGAAGTATTCCAGGCACTGAAGATTTTTTATTTGCCTCTGATGATTCAAAGTAAGAAAATAATGTTTTTTCCTCTGTAAGGTAGAATTTAAAACTCACAGACATTACCGTAGTAATAGGACAAGTATTTCCTCTCAGTGATTAAGACATTACATATAACTGGTGAAAAATTCATAGTATAATTTTATACCCTATGTATCTTATGAGGTTCATTAAGTTGGCTTTAAGGTACAGAAATTACACGTAAGAGTAAACATAAGCTAATGATAAATGTAAATTTATTTTTCTATGATTAATTAACTAAGAATGATCTTTGAAGATACGACTGAAAGTTAAATGATATTTGGGGAGAGAAGCTGCGTGTGAAAATGAAAGGAAAATTTCAATGAAAACAACATTGTAAGCCCTTTTTGAAATGGAGTTGGGAGACCACCACAGGAGTAGGATTTACGCACCATTCCAGCTATTGCCGGGAGTGCGAACTCTGTTTCTGCTTGTTGGTCATGGGCATCTAGAATAACCGGAACTATAATCCTGTTGTCCCCAGGACAGCACAAGGGGCTATAGGACTCTTGTTTCATGGACAGTTCCATTCGGGCTCCGTATTCCTTTCTTTATCTTGTATTGCTCATGTCCCTCCTTAATATTCACTAACCCTTATAAGCTCCCACTTTCCCCTCCCACCTCCGTCCTTTTCATGCTTCATTCCTTTCTCCCTCTTTCCCTCCCTCCTTTCCTTCCCTCCTTCCTTCCTCCCTCTGTCCCTCTTTCCCTCCCTCCTTTCCTTCCTCCCTCTGTCCCTTTTTCCCTTCCTCCCTCCCTTCCTTCCTTCCTCCCTCCCTCCCTCCCTCCCTCCCTTCCTTCCTTCCTTCCTTCCTTCCTTCCTTCCTCCCTTCCATCTTTCTTTCCCTTCCCAAACACTGATTCAACGCTCTCTGAAACTGTGCTTCCATCTGTAATTTCTAAGACTCCAAATGGTGTCCTTCTTACTTTTGTAGTTTCTGAATTTGGATTGATCAATACTGAGGTATGAGTTACATTTCTCAAATGTCTGCATTTGGAAGATATAATGACATAGAAGCAGAAACTCATGTGAAACATTGCCAGTCAACTAGGAGATCTTGCAGAATATGATCCAGCTTTAAGTACTATCTTTTTATTTTTCCAGTAGCAATGAGGAAAGAAAATCTGGCTAATGCTAGTAAAGGCAGCAGATATTTCTCTGTGTTCCAATAAGAACAAGCTGTGCGATTAGATTTTTCACAGTAATCTTGCATGACAGTAGGCTTATTCCATTGAAACATCATCAGCATGTAAACCTACTCAACATTCCAACATCTTGTTTCTTACAGTATAGGGAAATTAAGTTTTGTTTCTTTTTATCTATGAAATGGACATGATTTTTTTTTGTACCAGGAATTGAACTCAGGACCTTGTGCTTCTCAGGCAGACACTTGTACTGCTGAGCTATATCCCTGGCCCTTATCTATGAAATAAACTGACTGTAAAAACATTACCATGGGGAAAATGTACAAATTTATTAATGTGCAGAAACACAAGAGCCATGTGTAAAGAACAAGACTCAAAGAATGGTACGTTCTGGGGTTCCTGGAGGGAGGTGACCGTAGGTTATGGGGGTTAGGGGAGGTCAGCAAGTTGTCTCATGATGTAGATGATTTCTCAAGGAGTGACCTGCAGAACATCTCTGAGCTGGAAATAAGGTAATAATCTCTCTCTGGACCAGATATGATCTCCATTTCCTTCTTCCTGTGACTCCTAGGCAGGTGTGTGTGGGGATCTCTTAGGGAGGAAGCCTCTGCTCCACCAGCTGTTTATTCCACTAATGTAGAGAGACATAAATTTCTTTTACACAGGGGCAGCCTTTCAATGCTATCTTTGTGGCTGCAGTTTGTATGAACAGTCATCTCAAACTAAGACAAAGAAAGATATTTTGAGGTGGTGTACAATGGAGTCCCACAACGGTTTATAGAATCTTAAGTACACTATTTCCAACAACAGCCCCTGCTTGATGAAGAATGAAGTATGAGGACGAGCATGACTGAATTTGAGAAGGCTGACTGATCTCTGCCATGACTAAGCCTGTGCAGCCCACAAACACCACACTCCACATTTGTGTGGCATATTTTTGCTGTCCTAGCAAACCAACAGAATATTTGTACCTCTGAATCAAGTTTATTTGTTTAATATCAATGTGATTTCTATTCCAAGGGCCTCCTCTCATATTAAATACTGCTGGGCTGGACAGCAGAATTGCAGAAGCCAATGATGCAGGTTATATAAGAATTTAGCGATATTAGAATAAAAAAGACAAGAGTTTTCTTTTTCCGTATTAGAGTACTGTGTCAAAAGGGACAGAAGCACCTGCCTGGCAAGCACAAAGCCCTGAGCTCAATTCCTGGTACCAAAAAAGAAAATAGTAAAAAAAAAAAAAAAAGACCCCCCCCAAAAAAAAAGACAGAAGCCAAGTTTTTAAGAGAATTGTGCTTTCAGGATGAAACCCCCCCCCCAAAAAAAGACAGAAGCCAAGTTTTTAAGAGAATTGTGCTTTCAGGATGAAAGTTAGGGTTTTTATGAAGATCTGAGGATGTGGGAAAAGTATCTATCCAGCAAATCTAAATATCCCAGGAATATTTTTTTCCTGAGTTGCTTGGTTCCCACTGACCTTTTAGGAACACATGTATTGTATCTAAAGCTGTATGTTAAAGCTGCAAATTGACAAGACCATTTATTCTGGTTTCACAAAAGTCTCTTGTCTTAGTTACTTTTCTTATTAATGAGACAAAATATCTGACACTCTAGGTTAAAGGAGAAAAGGTTTACTTAGCTCATAGTTTATAAAGGTTTTAGTCCATAAGCAGCTGGCTCCAAGGCAGGGTAGCACTGGGTAGAGGGGTAACTGTTCCTGGTGGCGAAGATACTGAAAACAATATGGGAAGAGAGATGAGGGAGCAAGCCTCATTGTGTCCCTTATATTGTATGCAGATTACCTACCCTAGGGCAGGTGTAGCACTCACACCTTCAATGCTAGCAATGAACTGCAAATCAATCACAACTCTAGATTCAGGTACCAAGCCCCATTTAAAAGTGCAAGAGGCTTTGCGGGGACATCTAGACACAAACCATAACATTTCACCACTGGCCCCTCAAAGACCCATGGAAATTCCTTTATACAAAAGGCATTTAGTCCATCTCTAAGAGTTGCCGAAATCCTTGGCAACTGTTTCAGCATTGCTGAAACATCCAAGTCCCAAGTCTCCTCTGATATTTAAGGCAAACTCTTAGCTGTAAGCCCATTTAGAAATGAAAAGAAAGTTAAACACTGCAACATTCAGTGGCACAAGATAGACATTTCCATTCCAAAAGTTACAAACAGGGAGATACAAAGAAATGGGAGCAAAGTCCAAAATCCAGCAGGGCAAACATGTAAGTCCTATAGTTCCATGTCCAGCATCTGAGGCAAGATGTGAACTCCCAAGGGCTTTGGTGGCTCTTCCCTTGGGCATTTTTGGTAGTTGTAGCTCTCATGACTTCTGTCTTGGGCCCATTCTGCTCACTCCTTGTAGTTTTCCTCAGATGATTCATGTTCCTGGCTTCTCCAAACTTCTGGATTCATACCTTTGGCTTCACAGACTGCCCTCTCAGGAGCACACTGCCTGGCTTTCCAGACCTTTTGAAATCTGGGTGGAAGTCTTCTTAACCCCACAACTTTTGCATTCTGTATGTGCCTAACACCAGTGCCATGTGGATGATGCCAAGGTCTGCTGCCAGCAGGAGAAGTAGACAGGCTTCCTTCTCTTTTGGCTGTAGAGATCGAGTGATTGGTCACTGAGCACTCTGAATCTAATTCTGAGGAACAAATTCTGTGTGCTGTTGCCACTTTGGAACATGATCAGATACCACCATTCTGGAACATGGTGTGCTGGGGCTTTCTTCTCAAAGCGAAGTCTCTCACTTTTACAGTTTTGAGGCTGCAAAGGGTGGAGTTCTGATGATTCTTACAATGCCCTCAGGCCATCTTTTCTATTCTGCTGTTCCTTCTCAGCACTCAAGGTCTCTTCTACTCTGTCTTTGTAGTCCTTGGCTTTATTGGTGCTTCCTTTCTGGCTAAACTCAAAATGTTTGAAATCATTCTGCTGGGCTCTTTGCTCTTGATCTTCAATATAAATCTGGCTGAAAGCTCCCAACTGTAGCCATGCCACCACTTCAATTAGGAGAAACTGTGTGGCATTTAAACTTGTGTGTCTCAATTAATATTGTTAAAATGTCTATATTACTCAAAATCATCTCCAGGTTCAATGCAGTATCTAATGTCATTCATCATAGAAATGGAAAAAAAAGATAAAATTAATGGGGAATCACAAAAGGCCCCAAATAAGTAAGAAGTCTTAAGCAGAAAGAACAAAGCTGGAGAAATCACCCCACCTGGCCTCAAAATGCACTTCCAAGCTATAGTAATTAAAACAGTAAGGTTCTGGCATAAAAACAAGCACACTGAATAATGGAATAAAATGGATCCCAAAAGTAAAAACACAAGTCTGTAGTCAATTGTTTTCTGACAGAGGTGACAAAAAAGAAAGGACTGTTTCTTCAATAAATAATGTTGGAAGAATTGGCTATCCATAAGCAAAAAATGAAATTAGACTTTTACCTAGCAATAGATAGTGTTATAGTTTACATTTAGAATGTCGCCTAACAGCCTCGTGTGTTCTGGGGTGGGGCATTTGGAAGGTGATGGATCATGGGGTCATTGTGCTCATCAGTAGGTTAACCCACTGGTGAATCCACAGCACTATTAGGAAGAGGTGCTCCCTTGTCGGCAGAGGCAGGTCACAGAGGGTGGGACCTGGAAGGGTTTATCTTTCTCGAGGACTCCTCCCTGTCCTACCTCTGCTTCCTAGCTGCTGTAATACGAGAAGCTTCCTTCACCAGACTCTTCCATCATGCTTTTCTCACCTTGGAGCCAGCCAACTATTGACAAAATCTTCTAAAGACAGTGAGCCAAAATAAACGTTTCATCCTTATAAGCTGTAGGTGTTAAATATTTTGTCCCAGTGACTGGAAAATAGCTAAGACATATTTTAAAAAATCAAGTTAACTAAAAATGGTTTAAAGACTTAAGTATTAAGACTTGAAACTGGCCAGGTATAGTGGCACACACCTGTTATCCCAGCACTGTGGGAGACTGAGGCAGGAGGATAAAAATTTGAGCCCAGCCTGTGCCACTTGGCAACTTAGCAAAAACTTATGTCAAAATAAAAGCTACAGGAACAGCGGGGACTGTAGCTCAGTGCATGGTCCCTGGGTTTAATCCCAGTGCTATGAAAATAGATAAAAAATAAAATGGTGTTCATAAACACAGCTGGTGTTCTGTTTCTTTTAGATAAAAACAGCTGGATGAACACATCATCTGTCCAGTTTTCTGAAAGTAGCTTTCTTACCAACAGCAGTGTGGGATTTGGCACACGTAATGTTTTTTCCCTAGTTCTCACATGCCCTTTGGCAGCTCAGAAGTTCACCATTTCTCATTAAAAAGTAAAACTATTGCCAGTGAATTGTGTGCAGAGAGAATGGACTTTCTTGGCCTAGGAAACTTTCAAACCCATCTGGACAATGAGCTAGACATTCAAGAGTGAGCATGCATATATTTATCATGTACATATTCCACTTACAAGCATAGAATACCAGTCAAATATTTTCAAGAAAAGGGTATGCATGTGTCTGTGTACATTTTTTATTTTATTTTATTTTATTTTATTTTTTGTCTTTTTGAGACAAGGTCTTGCTATGCAGTTCAGGCTGGATTTGAGCTCACTTTGTAGCCCAGGCTGGTCTCGAACTCTCAACGATTCTCCTGCCTCAGCCTCCCAAGTGCTGGGATTACAGGCATGCGCCACCACACCCAGCTTTATTTTTTTATTTTAAAGAGAAAAGAACAAAAACAAAATAACAAAAACAAAACAACACAAAAACTATAAAATGATACAGAATTTCAAAACAAGATGATAGGAAATCAACAATGGTTGCATATTACTTATGGTTATTTTCAAAGTGATTGCTCAGATCACCAGATATAGGTATGCAAGATCGATCAGACAATTAAACCTTAACTGTTCCTTTCAATAAACCAATAGAAATTAATAGTACAATTGTCTTAGCTATCTTATGTCCATATATATACATACTTTTTCCCTTCTTTCTTTCTTTTTTTCTTTCCCTTATCTCTGTGTATATTTTTGTATTGTTGGTTGTTGTTACTCTTCTTTGGGAGAAAGAAAATAACTGCATTTGAAAAATGACCAAGAAACAAGTACTTTCCATTCTTAATTTGCATTTCAAGTGTTAATATTCCTGCATAAATTAATTTTCTTTCTATGATGCTTGTGTTTCAAGCTATGATCATCCATTTCTGCTGCTCTTCACTTAGATATTTGTTTCTGCTTGCCTGAAGAACCTGCAAAGTGGGTCTCTCTCTCTCTCTCTCTTTCCTTTGCTCCCTCCCTCCCCCCACCCATTTTCTTTGTTCAGGTACTGGGAATGACTTTGTTTACATTTTGGTTATTTGAAAAAGTCTCTTGCTAGCCTTCAGTTTGGAAAGATATTTTCATTGCACATATATAGCATTGTAACCAGGCAAGGTTATTGTCTTTTAATACTTTTTTTTTGGTACTGGGAAATAAATCCAGGGCCTTTACACCAAGTTATATCCACAGGCTTTAAAAAATTATTTTAAAAAATTTGATACAGGGTTTTGTCACCCAGGCTGGGCTCAAACTTGAGATCCCCTGCCTCAAGCTCCCAGAGTGCTAGGATAACAGGCATGCACACAATGCCTGGCTTTTTTCAATACTTTTAAAATTGTTAATTCTTTTGCACTCCAACCTATGTAGTTTTTGACAATATATCTCTCCATATTTAAGAACAGAGAGCAAAAGGGTAGAAAAATGTTTTTAAAAACCACTGTACCAAACACATCATAAATTATCACAAATCAATTACAAGACAGTATCTTAAATATAGCCAGAGGAAAAAATATATACTACCAAAAAAGAGAGGATTACACAGGGGTTTATTTTAAATCTTAACTCTTCAGGGGTTTATTCACAGCTTCTTGTATTTGTGAGTTTAAAGTATCATCAAATGCGGAAAAGTTGGACATTATCTCTCTAAAGGTTTTTTCTGTTCCTTTTCTCTTTCTTCTTCATTTGGGAAGTGAATGAAAAGAACATGGGAAGAGTTTTTGAATGTAATATTAGGTTAAAAACCCCCGCACAAAAACTATACACCTTACAAAAGTACTTTGTGTAAGTCCATAACTTACACAAGAAAACTTCTAAAAAGATATATGACAAGATATTAGAAGTCCTCAGAGGATAGGATTAGCAATAAATTTTTTCTTTTTGCAATTTGCACTTCCTAATTTGTGTACAAAAAATCTACTTTATTTGTCATACAACAAAAATTCTTTAACTATTTTCAAAAGTGTGAATATGTGGAGCAGGGCTGGATCAATATTGTGCCTTTCAATGAGTATGATCTGTAGCTCTAGAGGAGTTGTTTTCCCCTCAGAAAGTCAAAAGTATAGAAGGTGGAGGTTGGAGATAGTGACAGGAAAAATTCAGTACTGCTTCTTCCAATCTAATAGAGTATATAAAAGCTCTCTTTGCAGAGTAAAGCTGTGTTGTCCAATATGATAGCCATAGCCACATAGGGTTACCAAGAGCCTGGAATGTGGCTACAGTGACATGTTGCTTAATGTTAGTAATACATTCTAAGAGATGCATCCTTTGGCAATTTCATTGTTGCATGAACATCACAGAATGTCTTTATGCAAACCTAGATGGTACTGGCCACTCACTAAGTTCAATCCAAACATGGAGTCCACATGAGATGTATGAGGCAGCTGACAGTATAACATGGAATACTGTTTTACATATACTTTTTTATAGGTAAAAGTAGTACATTCTAATATAGTGGTAAAACAGTAAATATACACAGCAATTATGTAGTCGTTTACTATCATTTTCAAGTATTATGCCATTCCATGGTTATATGTGTCATGTAACTGCCAGTGTAGCAGGTTCATTAACACTAATAACATCAGCACAAACACATGAATAAAGCACTGGCTATGACTTTATGACAGCTTCAATGCCAGTAAACAGCAGAACTTTTTAGTTCCATTAAAATCCTATGGGGCTACTGTGCATGGCATTCATCACTGACAGAAACATCCTTAAATGGCACACGACTATTCTGAATTAAGATGTGTTGTAAAAGTAAAATGCACATTGGATTTTGAAGAGTTAATAAGAAAAAAGTAAAATATCTAGTTAATATTCTATTTTGATCAGACGTTAAAGTAGAATATTTTAGATGTATTAAAGTAGATTATCATAATTAAATTCATCTGTTTATTTTTACTTTCTTTTCCATGTCTACTAGAAAAGTTTAAATCACAAATGTGGTCTGTGTTGCTTCTCTTGGACAGAACGAAAAGACTAAGCTTGGCCTTAGCAGTTGTTGTCTTTTTCTGAACTTTGAAGGATACTTAGGAAAGTGTTTAAAATATGTGAGTTATTAATGTAGAAGTGGCAAAGCAAATTGTAAATTAAAAACATAATACCTACTTTAAAAATCTGAAATAAGGGGGCTGGGGATTTGGCTCAGCGGCACAGCGCCTGCCTGGCAAGCGAGAGGTTGTGAGTTCAATTCCTGGTACCAGAAAAAAACAACAAAAAAAAAAATCTGAAATAAGACACCTTAATGGTGTTCTATAGTAGCAAAGGGTAAATAAATAAGGAATAAGATAGGTAGAATTGCTTTTATAATATATTTAGTTCTTCAAGCTAAAACCTTCTAGTTTTCCTAAAGTATTAAATTAGAAAATCTTAGACAATATATATTTAACATTTTTACCACAGTTTAAATTATTATTCAAGTAAAAGTTTTTCTGTAAACTTTATCAAAACGAAGCAAACCCAGTCAGAGTGTGTGCCCACTGTATCTCCTATGTGTTTATGTCCTTCAGAGGTCTGACTGTAGGGTTCACACATGATGCCTACAGGGAGGCTACAGTGCTGAAGGAACCTGTTAATGTTTCGATCTGGATGTCCCCGAAAGACTCATGTGTTCAGAGGTAGGCCTTTGGAGAGTGGCTGGTTCATCTGGGCACTGTAGTGGATTAATCCACGAATGAGCTCAGAGGCAAATGTGTTGTTCGGAGGTGGGTCGCTGGGGGTGTGGACCTAGAAGGGTATAATGTCCCTGCCTGCTCCTTCCTGCCTACCCTGATGTATGTAGCTTTCCTTCTCCCAGACCTTGGCACTGTGCCCTTTCTGCCTTGGAGCCACCAGAATAGAAACTATAAGTGTGAGCTGAAACACAGTAAATGTCTTCTTTAAATTGTGAGTGTTGTGTATTTTGCCCCAATGATGAGAAGAGAAAGTAACTAAGGCAAACTCATAATCTACAGGTCAGCTTCCCTGTCCTATCCCCTTGTAAGAGAGTGTTGACAGGTTTTCAAGATACAGATTTATTCAGGGGACACCCAGGTTCTCTAATCTGTGGAAGGAGACCATAGAGATTTTCTGGTTATTGTATTCATGGAGGCAATCAATCAGAGCTTCCTGGTTCTCAAAATACTTTCGCCTCTATGGACAGGTGTAAACATTATGTTACAAATTCATATTAAAAAGGGAGCAAAACGTTTTGTGCATCCCTGGAAAATCTCCACTGTCAGAAAAGGAAAGTATCATGACTAAAAAGGCACATTTATTTGCTTCAGAACACATAGCCTACTGATGATCTTCTTGATTAAGATAAAAAGAAAACAATAAACCACATACATATTTTCTCCCGAGAGTCTTCTCAGAAAATATAAAAATGAAGCTGCATGATTTTCTTTTTTGAATGAAATAGTCTAAGTGTACAGGAAATTCAAACCCAAACACATCTCTATTTAAGGTAGTTTTCACTTCTGTTCAGAATCATTGAAACACTCTTCAGTGAAGTCCCTTTTGAGTAATGGCTTTGGAGTTAGAGAATCCAATTCCACAAAATGAAACATCACTGATAAACTGAATTAAATTAACATTTATCTCTCTGCATTACTTTTAAATGGGGCTTGTATCTCTCTTAATTCATTGAGAAAGAAATAAAAGGATTAGTACCAAAGTATTTCATGCCTTATCATAATTTAAGTTGAATTTATTTTCAATAAAATCTGAGGCAAAAAATTTCAGATTTTTCAAACAGAATATATTTTGACATGATAACCTGGAACTTAATTCTTGAGATAAAAGAATGGACTTAACTAAAAGCAATACAACTTTTACCTTGAAATTTAATAAATGGTTGGTTTTCTGTGGTCTTTTGGCTAAAAGAAAAGAAAAAATTGAACAAGGTCTATTCTATATCAGTATCAGAGAGCGGGCAACTGAAAGGCTTCTGTGAAAGTGATTTCTTTCTTTTTCCCTCAAGTGCTCTTGAAGATTCACACTGGAATGCCAGTGATTTTGTTTTTTTTTTTTAAAAACAAGATTAAATCAGCCATTCTCAACGGCTCTCTGTGCTACAATGAATATGCTCCAGTAATTACAGTAATTGTAGGTACTGAGTTTCTAGAACCTACCAACACCATTCCTTAATCATCAAGGGGCTGCTCCTTATGACAGAACAGGCTTTGAGCAGGACCCCATTGAGTCCAGTGTAATTCCTAGCACATCCTTTCTATACTGTAGCCCAAAGTGCAGTGTTAAGTAATTATACAGTATAAAATTATTTAAAGATAGTTCTAATAAGTTATTTTTATAGAGCTGAGGCTTGGAAATTCCAGACAATTGTTGAGCAGTCTCAACAAACTATGTAACAGACAACTGGCAAGGAGGTAACAGCCCTGAGGATGTTTTTGTTAAGAAAGGCCAAGTTATTACTTCATCCTCTTTTCTTTAGAAAAATGTCAAATGATTTGATTAACCCAAAGGTAGCTCAATTTAAAACAGATTTTATGATGGCCCACACTCATTTCTGCCACTTACTGCAGAAAAATTTCATTTGCATAATCATAAGAAGACTTAGAATGATTTGAGGCTGCCCCTCATTGTCTTAGTTACTCTCTCATCACTAAGACAAAAGACCCAACACCCACAAATTAAAGGAGGAAAGGTTTATTTTAGTTCACAGTTTGTAGAAGTTTGAGTCCATAGTCGGCTGGCTCTGAGGCAGCGTGGCATGGCAGATTGGCATTACAGCAGAGAAACAGTCCATAACAGATTGCACAGGGTGCAGCAGCAGTGTCCTTTCCTTTCCCTTTTATTCCACTCACACTACAAGCCTATTGGTTAGCGCCACCACCCAAGGTGTGGCTTCGGTCTTCAATAAATTCATTCAACCACACGCAGAACTATGCTAAACCAGCCAGTGGATTAATTTAGTACCACACACCTTTAATCCCAGTATTGCACACCCATGATTCAGCCACCTCCCAAAGCCTCACCTATGAGCACATGAAGCTTTGGGGGAGCATAACACTCATGAATATTTTTTAAAACCTGAAATGAAATCAAATAATATCTAATACTCATGGGATATTTTTGTGTACCAAGCTCTGTGCTAATGCTGCTATATGTATTTTCTCATTTCATTTTCACAATGATATCATGAGGTAGGTATCATGGTGATCTTTATCTTACAGGTTAGGAAATTAAAAATTAGAGAGGGTAAGAAATTTGTCCCAGGGGGCTGGAGATTTAGGTCAGCAGCATAGCACCTCCCTGGCAAGCGCAAGGTCATGAGTTCAATTCCCGGTACTGGAGGAAAAAAAAGAAAAGAAATTTGTCCCAGACACAGACACACACACACACACACACACACACACACACACACATAGACTCAGAGATGTGAGAAATTTTAACAAATTTGTCATACTGTCTCTCCAGAAAGATTTTATATTTAATAATATCAATGACTATTGTGGCTACTATATGTCTGAAGGCTACACAAAGACTGCAGGGAGAGGATGCAGAATAGCAACAATCCAAAACAGTTGTCTTGGGGCTGGGGATTTAGCTCAGCGGCACAGCGCCTTCCTGGCAAGTGTAAGGTCATGAGTTGGATTCCTGGTACAGGAAGAAAAAACAAAACAGTTTTCTTTTTTCTCCCCACTTTCATTTCTCCCTCCTCCCGCCCTTTCAACTTTTATCATTATACGATATGATCATTCCTTCTGGGGCTTGAAATATAGCTGAGATACTAATGTATACAATCCTCAACAGCAAAACATAGAGTTTTATAACACTGAGCTTAAAAAAAAAAAATGAAGACAAGGTAATATGTACTCATATCAAAGAAAAAAAATCCTATAGCCAAAATAAAGAGTGCTATTTCACATATATAAAAATAAGTTTTAAGTAGGACTTTAAAGTTTATAGTATATTTTACCTTTTCTATCTTTTGTGTCAGTTTTGGTAAATTGTATTTTGGGGGGAATTAGCTCATTTTTTCTATTTTTCAAATTCATGCAAAGATAAAATCTTTTATATCTTTAAAGAAAAAAGTCTTTAAAATATCTGTAGCTCTGTTTCTTTCTTTCTTTTTTCTTGATCAACCTCATCAAGAGTTTATCAATTTTATTAGTCTTTCAAAGAACAGACTTTGAGTATTTTTTTAAAAACTTGTCTACTGAAAATTTTAAAGGCTTTTTATGAATAAACCTCATAATTTATTTTCTGAATCTTCTGTGCATCTGGTTCTGTTGCTGTTGTTTCTCTTGGATTTTTACTATATCTTCTCTTTTCATTTTTTTCTGTTCTCTTTCCATTACATGTAAGACATTGCATATGAAAAAGATTAAAGTCTTTTGAAACCTAGTTATCTTCCCCAAGAGGAGTTTACATGTGCCTTTGTCTCTGCAAATGCAGGGAGGTTCATCGTCTATATTTACCTGATACAGTAATCTACTTTGGCCTTATGATTTCCAGGTAGGTGAAAGCCTACATTAAACTCCTATCTTCATTTTATGAAATGTTAACTTGAAATGGATTTCTCATAATTTCAACTAAAAGAATCCTAATTTAAAACTTCTATCCATAGTGTTATACTTGATATCACTACATTAAATAGCAAGAAACTGTAAAACTGTATAAAACTAAAGAATTTAAATGTATGTGAGATAATGAATTTATCTATCTTGCAGGTCTTTTTTCTGTTTTCTTTAGGAACTGATCATTCTATGGTTTTAGTTCATTGGTTCAAACTTTTTTTTTTCTGCTACCAGGAATCGAACTCATGACCTTGCACTTGCCAGGCAGGTGCTGTGCCGCTGAGCTAAATCCCCAGCCCCTGCTTCAAACTTTCTCAGCTTACATACTTGTGCCCTCAGCCATCACTACTACATCAGATATACATTTCTTTTTTTTCCCCTTTGCCTTCCAAAGGTCAACTGTAGTAGCTATGGTTTTGTTTTTGTTTTGCTTTCCAGTGTTGAGGATAAATCCCAGGGGCTTGTAAATGCCATGGAAGTACTATACTGCTGGGCTACACACCCAATTCCATATCTATAGTTTTTCCTTGTCTGTCTTTCTTTTGTCCATATTTTCAAGTAATAGCAGCCCACCTTTTCATAAATCCATTCACTCCTCTCACCACTTACTACTTTCTGCACAAAAGCACAATCATCTTATTGGTAACATTTGCAATCGAGACAGTGCAAGCCTAGAGCTACTAGAGTTCATCTTTGCCACCATATTAGAGAGTATATCTCACAATAAAACCTATGCAGCAGTGGAAGATGGAAAGGCGTGAAGGTAGAGTGAGAATGCCTGCCTGATGAAACTTTTCTCAGCTTTAAAATGAGAGGTTGGTCCACAGAAATATCAAAAGCTACTTTTTATGGCTTGTGTCTAGATGCCTCCCCAAAGCTTCATGGGGTCATAGGTGGCGCTTTTTGGAAGTCTCTGGATCTAGAGTGTGTGATGCTGGGATTAACTATATGACGCTGGGATTGATTCATGCTTCAGTGCTCGTGCTAAGGGTGCCCCACCCTAGGTGTGCATCCAACCCCCTCCCCCAAGGGCAGGTAGTTTGGATAGAATGCAAGTGACAGAAAGAGGGCTGATGTTGTCACTTGTTCCTTGCTACTTGCTTCTTTTGTTGCCTTCTGCCTGCCATAAGCCACTTCTCTGTAATACTCTTCTACTATGCCAACTGGCCTTGGAGTTAGCCAAGTATGGACTGAAACCTCTACAAATTGTGAACTAAAGTAAACCCTTCCTCCTTTAACTTTGGGTGTCAGGTATTTTGTCTTAGCAAGAAGTAACCAAGACACTGCTATCTACTGAAATTTCACTGTGTGGTAGGCAGTTTGCTAAATATTTTCCATGTATAAATATCATGTACTCTTCATGAAAACTCAGTGAGGTGTATGTTTTAATCCTCTCCCTATCCCATAACAGAAATCTGACATCCATAAGAAGAATCCTGTGGAGGCTAGTAAGGAATTTTGTACATTCTTTTAAATGTGGTATCTATCAGTGTCTGATTTATGGTGATATATAAAAAATTATCAAATAAATAGATAAACCAAGATCTCTTTGATCTCAAAGTCCTTGGTCTTGATCGCTCAATATATTCAAACAGTTAATGACTGGATCACCTACTTAAATTCCCCATGCAGGTGTCTGATGCTGTTTGGGGGTCTAATGGTCAATGTTTCTAGGCCATATAAAATGATAAAATATAAAAACAAATGTGTATGTTCTTTAGCTTCAACATTTGTCTTAGAGTGAAACAAAAGGAAGAGATCCACCTGCCTGAACTGTCTGTCTGTTCTGAATTTGGTCTTCAGTTGTTTTTGTATGAGTATCAGAAATCTTTTTATTACTACACGTTTGTAGTACGTGTGTTTGCATTCCTTGTGTGCATTTGGTGCACTGTAGAATTTAATTTCTTTTTTCACCCCTTTTGCCTCCCTTCCCTCCACCCTTCCTCTATCTCCTGATTTCCTTTCCATTTTTGAAATATCTATGTCCCTACTTCCTATTATAAATCTTTTAATTTCATCAGAAAATTTATGGCACTGGTACAGCACTTTTAAGACAAACCATATGAAATCTGTATGAGAGAGCTGGTGTTTGACTATTTCTAATCCCCTAAAATACTAATTCCATATATTCAACTTGATAAAAATATTAGAAAGGTATGTGTATTTACCATATGTATGTAATTGTTTTGACCTTCCAGGGTTTTCAAAACACTTATGCAGTTGAAGTTATCAGTTAAGTACACACAGATGAATTATTACACACGCCTCCTCTGAAACATAATGACTAATTATTTTAAGTAACATCTGTATGCTTGAACCATTTCAGTTGGCATGAAGTTAGCAAGAAAAAAAAAATAGCTCTGTTAGGTAATCACTTCTGTTTCTGAGAAGATATTTACCTCTACTTCACAAATGAGTTTTAGAATATTGCCCTGGATACTAAGATTTTCACTGCTAATGCTGGATATATTAGGCATATTTTTAGCAGAGCCTCAGCTTTGGCTTAATGTTTTGGATAAAGATGATATAAAGTTTCCGTGATTCAATATAACTCATTGGGTTCACAGATGAACTGAGTCTAATTATATCACAATATGTTCTAAACTCCTGATGTTATCTCTAACTACCCAAAGCAGCCTGAAACCTACCTTTTCTCCAGTTTTTCTCATCTCAGTAAATATCCCCATGAGTCGTTTGAGCCAGAAACTTGGAAGACATCTCTGGCACTATAATAATGCTTTTGAATGGGTAAAAATAAAATGCATAACATTATAAAGGAAACAACACATGCCAAATTTTTAAATGTATGATTACTATACAATTTTTTATTAACAATACCTAACAAATGATGCAATAAATCCTATTTTGAGATATTGGCAATAAGGGAATAGAAAAATATCTGTGATTCTTATTGACAGCAAAGTTGTAAATGCTCCCAATACATTGTGGTTTTCTGCCCTCACTTCTAATGAAAAGAAGTGCTAAGTTTCAGTTAGATGCCTGTGAAAATAAAGAAGTAAAGTCTTGTCCCAACTAAGTTCATGGACCCATTATGAAAATCTGCTTGAAGGGATCACATCTGCTATTCAAAAGTGGCAGGTGCTTTCAAGTTCAAGAAGGGAGTTCTTCAAACAAGAGAAAGGTTGAAAGTTTCTGATCCTTAGAGTAGAACCTTCACCTCACCATATGTTAATGCCCGACAACATAGATATATCTGGTTGGTGTCATCCTCAGCACTGGGGCTCCCAGCTTCAGTAGACTCCTATGGACATTTGTCATTGCTTGGACAGCAGACATTTTAGGAATATGGGGTATTTTGCTCTAGGTAAGTACTGGGCTTCTTTGAACATTTTCTGGCTATGAAGGTAATACACTTTCATTTATTACCATGGAGGGCCATGGAGGGCCATGGAGAAGAAGAGATAATCTTAGAGCTCAACTGAAATTATTACAAAGATAAGAAAGATATTTCTGCATACCTAGAGTTTTTTTCTTTTCTTTATAATGTTTCATACATATTACACATATTTGACTCTTCTCTTTTTCTTAATATCCAAACCCTAACAATCGGCCCATCCTGTTGCCTATAACGCACGCCCCTCCCCATCACTGGGACTATTGCTTTTGCCACCCCCACCCCCACCCCCACCCCCAAATAGTCTTCATCCTCAAACCGAAAGTCCTGGGTTTCTTTTCAAACTAAAAATCTCAAAACCATAAATGGTTTCCTTTCTCCTTAGAATCAACTCCTAGGTCCTTAAACTGGCCTTGGAAGCCCACCTTGAATGAGCCATTGTACCCTGAGCCTAATTTACCGTGTTTGATTTCTTCTGGTTCTCTATGCTTCAGTAATTAACTATATTTGCTATGATTTCCCTGCAGTGCAGGAATTTGCATGCACCGTTATCATCTACCCTATTCTTCCCCCACAGGGCTACTTCAGAGGGAAAGGACACTGGACCTGTGCTGTACATCACTTCACTGCGGCTCTGTCTTCTGCTTCTTGTCTTGCCCGTCTTTCCATGGAGATATTTCATTTAACCTTTTGGCTTAGATTGAGTACATTTGCTACATGCTTCAATCACAACTGTTGTAACAGAAACGCCCTCCCCTCCCCCACCGCCGCCAGCCAGTATACTTCAGTTGCTTAGTTACCCAGGTAATCGTTCCTGATGCAGTTCCAGTCTACTAGAAATGGCTGATCACTGTGATGCATACTGTAAGAACCAAAGACAGCCAAGCACTTCCCTTTTGCAGTCCCATAAAAACCTCCCTCACTGAGCCGTTGGGGGCTGATACTCCGGGAATAATCCCAATCAGTGCCCATCAATGTAAAATAAATCTGCCCCCAAATCCTGGGTGTCATTTTGATGTTTCTGCTTGCCATTGCATCTGGTGCATTAGCCGGGAAGACCAACTGTGCTGATCTCTTTGGTTACTAGTCATGGCCCTCATGGATGGAGCAAGGACCTCTCCAGGTCCCAATGGGAAGGTGCACCCTCAAGATTTCTGGAGTGAATCCCCTCTGAGGTCTGGAGGAGGATTCCCGGCTCTCCACTTGAGTGGCTCCCATTGAACCCTAAAGGGAAGAGGACTCAGTCTGTTTGTCTGTCTGTCTGCCTGCCAGCCTACCTTCCTGATTCTGGTAAGACCCCTGGGGGCACCCAGTTAGTATGTCTGTCAGTCCTCCTCAGCTTGAGCAGAAGGAGAGCTTGATCACCTCTCATCAGTCAAGACCATCCTTGAGGGAAGCGGGTTGGAGTGTTTAACCTCTGAGAGCCTGCTGAATGAATGTGTGAGGGTGTGGAATGGACAGCACAGCAAAAGGCTGCTCCGTGTGTGCACTACAACTGGGTAGCACTGGCTGCAGTGACTGATCGGGCCTTACCTGCGGTTCCTTAACCATTGGCATATGGCATAACGGAGGTTTTGAACTCCCCTTAGCGAAGTCACACCTAAGTCCCCAAGAGGAGCACAACCAGGCAGGCACTTGAATGGTCTCTCTGTGGGGAAACCAATCTTTGTCTGTTGCGCCATCATTCAAGGGTACACAACACACACAGGAAGTCAGAGATGGGAATTAATTAGTCAAAACCCACAGTCCCTGACTGCAGGAAAAAGGGCCTTTACAGAGTTAAAAATGAAACCAAACAGCTCCCTGCATCTCAAAGAAAAAAGGAAAAAGAGGCCCATTCTTCCTGAGAATTCACCTTCGCACCCTCATCAGCTGCTGCAGTTGCTGCCCACACCTATAGCTGCAGTTCCCACTCCCAACTCATCTACTTCCAGCCAGTGGAACTGGTTCCAGCTGGCCATTGCTTGCATTTGGCTGCAGAGGCCCTCCCTCTGGAGCTTTCTGCTTTTATCCTAGTCAGATGGCATCATCTAATGCCCACTCAAGATGACTGTCAGCAATTCCTTCTGAGGTCCACACTTTAAGGAAAAACTGGCCAGTCAGCCCTGATGAATGAGTTTGCCATGGTCTTTCCAAAGGTCACCTCACCTAGAAACAACCTAGCTGAGCATTTCTCAAAGACATCCAAAAAAAGGGGGAGGTGGATAAAAAACCCATCAACACTATTACCCAGAAACTCAATAAAAGAAAAGCACCGGATGTTCACAAGAAAATCCAGTCTGATAGATGACCATACCCTCTGGCTACACATTACAAGGGCTATGGATACAAAAAATAAATGGCCCTTCCATCTGTGGGACACAAAGAAACCTGACTATTCAGAGTCACCTCAGCTTGAACTTCTCCTTGGCTAGTCAGCCCAGGATGGATAGGACAAACCGAGCTCTATCAAATTTGGCCCCTGAGAGTCCATGGTCATTACAAAAGTCAGTAGCAAACCTGCAACTTTCCTTGTAGACAATGGAACACACTTTTTGCCTTCAAAAGTTCCCTCTGTCAAAAAGTTATAATCACCAGGGCAACTGGGACTCTTGCCTCTTGACCCTTCTGCCAGGCACAAGCTTGTAGCTTGGGAGGACATCTCACCAAGCATGAATTCCTGTACAGTTCCCATACTGCTTCTGGGAAGAGACCTCCTCTTCCAGTTAAAAGAGACCATCTCCTTTGCACTGAGCCAGACAGCCTCCTTCTTGTTTAACCCTGAACTTCCAGTTTTGACAGTTTCCCGAGAGCAAGATGGTGCCTGCATCATTCTGAGACAGACAGTCACAATCCTGAAGTTCTGAAAACTCTCCTCCCAGAGATATGAACCAAAGACTCGCCTCCAGGCCTGGCCATCAACTATGCCATCTCACTGCAACCCCCGTTGCTGTCAAATGTCACGGGAAGCACAAACAGGCATCTAGCCACACACCAGCCTGATAGACTGTTTGTTAATCACCTTGGGCAAGCTCTCCATACCATCAACAATGCAGCTGTCACCTTGCGTTCTGCGGTTCCCAACCTTTAGGCACAAGGATTTGGGAACTCTCCCACTATTTTCAGGGAGGCGCTAGTAACAGATTTGGCTCTGGGAATGCCTGTATCTCTGTCCCTTCCAGTTCTGTCATGGTCCCCTGCAGAAAAAAGTGTGGCTTCAAAACCGCAAAATGCTTACAGACTGTTAAACTGCTAAAATACACCTTTCCTACCTTTAAAGCAAGTTCAAGATCTCTGAGCTGCTAGTGCCACCACAGTTGGCTTCCATGCGTTGCCTCAGTCTTATGCCACCCACAGCCTGCTGGTACACCTGCCTGCATGTAAAGAATGCCTCATTCTGCCTTAATTGTCCCTTGTCAGCCAGTCTCTCTTCACAAAGACCCCAGTTCTGGACTCAAAAGGCAACTGATAGTTCAGCCAGTCCAAGTACATCAAAGCACGGCTGAAGCCTGAGGACACCATTCACAGGACTGATTGCTCCCTACCTATTCCTCTTGATTTTTGTGCCTTTTCAGGCTGCTTACCCCAGCCCTTGCTTTCCTGCCTCCCTGCTAGCTGTGGTTTTTGCCTTAAAGGTTTCTCCAAGAGAATAGAACAATCATTCAAACTCTTGGCAAGATTTGATGAGCGTCCAAGGCACATTGGACACTCTACTGGATCAGCTTAATTCCCTGACTACTGCCAGAGCAAAGTTACAGAACAGACAGACTAAATTATTTCTCTTCCTAAAAGTAACTTAGGGAAAAACCTTGTAATAAGACAATCTTGGGGACCTTGGCTAGGACCTATCCTAGAATCACTGACAACCTTAATGTTACTGCTGCTAGGTGGGCCTTGTTTCAGAAGATCACATGTAATATGCCCAGCAAGGATTTGGCACGGAAACCAAAATAGGGGAGAAATGTAACAGAAAATGACCCTGCAAGTCAGTAAGTACACTTCAGTTCCTGAGTTGCCCAGGTAATAGTTCCTGTTGCAGTTCTGGTTGCTTCTGTCTCCTAGAGGAAGCTAGTCTCCGTGATGCACAGCTGGTTACTATGATGCATACTGTAAGAACAAATCAAAGACAGTCAAGTATTCTACCTCTGTACTTCCCCTTTGCAATCCCATAAGAACTGTCCTCTTTGAGCGTTTGGGGCCTGATATTTTGGGAATGATTCCAATCAGTACTCATCAACGTAAAATAAATCTGCCTCCAAATCCTGAATGTCATTTCAGTGTTTCTGCTTGCCATTGCACTAGTACTTCCTTTTTCTAGCACTCAGAACATTCTTAATGCTTTGTCTTCCCACCAGACTGTCATCTCTGTAAGATCAAATGCCAGGTTTGCCTTAGACAGGGCTATTTTTCAGTATCACTATAGCACCTGGCACATAGAAGATACATATTGATCCATTCCACAGTATTTATTAGCACCTCTTATTTCCCTGACTACTAAATATTTTAAATTTGGTGATTGGTTTGCACTAAACAATCCACATTTTCTTGCCTATTCAGTCTTGCTTATATCCTGGCACAATTGGAGTCATTCTCTTTATGTATGGGTCATATCACTGACTTATTGGATTGAGCTAGGTCCTATGTGGTATGAATTATAAGGTTATGTGCCTGCTTTTGGGTTCAGAAAACATGACTGTTTTGTTACTATTTGTTTATTTAAGAATCTTCATGTACTTTTTTCTTTTCATTTCTCCTATCTTTCAAATAATATTTAATTTCTTGCTCATAACATATGTCTTATTGTGTCTCAAGAGCTCTGATCTTTTTGTCTTTACACATATAATATGCTTTCATTACTAAATTGATTTGCAAGAGAAATCTAATCTAGGCCTTGCTAAATTTCTGAATTGATTTGATTCCAAAAATTGATTTGTAAATGTTTTCTGGGATTTCAAATATATTTTTTTCACAGGGTGGTCAAATTCTCAGGGCAGTCTTCCAAAGCCTATTTCATGCATTCATGTAGTAGAACTGGCACTATCTTGAGTTTTGTGCCAAAGGGGCCATGACCACCATAGAAGGAAGAATATTTTCTCCTTATGACCCTGAGTACAGGTTCATTTCTAGGTAAAACTTCGAAAGTAGCAGCTTATCTCCCTCTGTCCTGAGACAGAGGTCTTTTCTCAGCTCCTAGTGCTCAGAGTTCTGATACAGCCCTCAGCTAGGTGTGTCATGCCTCCATCCAGAATCAGCTTAGCTCTACAATTTCTGTGTTTCAAAATTTCCCTTGTTACTTCCTCCTTCTCTGTGTGTATCTGCTCTCTCATTTGTGGAAAACAGAAGGTAGAAATTATTCACACTATTGGGTAACTAACTGATTTCATTTTGTAAGCTAAAAGTTGTGGTTACACCAAATGGAACTGTAGGCAAGGTGAAGTGAAACAATTCAAGAATATTAAGAAATATATTTGTGGACACTAAGACATTAAGTCATTTGTTGATTTGAATAACATTTGCTGACCCAGCTTTCATATATTTGTCTTTGTGTTAAGTAGAAGAGATAAAGAGACGATCCTAGGCCTGAGAGTGTGGCTCAGTGGTAGAACACTTGCTCAGCATATGCAAAGCCCTAGGTTCAAACCAAATGGAATGGAATGGAATGGAATGGAATGGAATGGAATGGAATGGAATAGAATAGTGTAGAATACTCTGAAAAATATATGGACTAATGAAAAAGACAAGTAAGCAATTCAATAAAGTATGCAAATTACTACCATAAAGAACTGTACACTATGAGATTTGGGGTGCCACTGAGATGTCAATGGAAAGATGGAAGTCAGCCCCTGGGAGAATGCATTCTAGGTGGAGGTAATAGCAAGTGCCAGAGCATAGAGGCGAGAGAAAGCAAGGTCTGTTTGAGGAATGCAGTCTGCTCAGTATGTCCAGACTGTAGGTGCAAAGAAAGGGAGGAGAGACATGGAGCTGGCCTTGGCACAAGTTTGTCCTAATGAGCAGCATGCTGCCCATTTATTTGACATTGCCTAATTCCTCACTTCCTTTGTTTACTCCTAAGCCAGGTATTTTCCAAAAATTGTACATTCAAAACCTTCCCAGGGGCTGTGCAGGCAATTGTAGAGGAGATCTTGACTGGAGGGTATGAAAGCCAGGGCAGCAACCCTTCTCATGAATGGTGTTTATAAATTCCTTTCTCATGTGCACTTTCCACTGAATCTAGGCTTACTCGTTGGTTCAGAGGTTTAGGCCAGTGTTGCAGGCTGTTTGTAACACTGAAAACTCCAAAAGGTTTACCCTCACTGATTTAGGATATTGGTTGGAAATACATCTTTAAGGGCTTCTGTACCTATACATGGTACATTGTATCAATTTGAGGAGTCCAGAAGTGAAACTAAGCGACTCAGCAGTTCTACATCCTGGGGTGAAAAGGACACGCCCTTACACTCTAGGATGTTGTTCACTGTGTCAGCTTGAGAAGTTTAAAAAGTTCAACTAAGTAATTCAGCAGGGGCCAAGGGTCCTTACTCTGTAAACATCCGCAGTTTGTGGCAGAGGAAGGTATGGAGATGGTGTGGGTGTGGGCGGTTAGCTAATACACAATATAAGGGAAGAAAATGGGCTTGTTCCTCCCCTTTTTGCTCTTGTTGCTTTTGTTGTCTTCTGCTGCCTTGAACTGTCTCCTGGAACTGTTGCCCCTGTGCCATGCCAGCCTGCCTTGGAGCCAGCTGATTATGGACTGAAACCTCCACAGACTGTGAGCTACATAAACCTTTCCTTCCTTAATTTTGGTGTTGGGTATTTTGTCTCAGCAAGGAAAGAAAAGTAAGCAAACACCAGTGTTCTGATGCCAGTAGGAACTTAGATTTTTAATAGACACATAGGCAATTTGCATGCAAACTGTCCTGGGACACACTTTGAGAAATCACACTTTGAGGTGCTAGGCAGGGTTAACTTTAACTTAAATGATAAATGAGTCAGGCTCTGTTTTGTACATTCATTTCTTACATATTCTGGTTGCCCTCAAGTTACCTCTGGGCTACTAATATTTCTACCCGTGTCCCCTTGACTGTTATTCTTGTAGTCATAACCTTTCTTCCATCATCCAAATTTGCTGTGCTATAAAATCCCTTAATGTTAGCAAATCTAGGTAGAATGTGTAAGATGGGTAAAAGTGTGGTATTGACTAAATTCAGTTCTCATCTTATCTATGTAACCCCAGCACACTTCATGTTTCATTAACTAGTGAAGCATTGTTCTGTTTATTTCCCTTAACTGTTTGATAATACCATCCTTTAAGTTATTTAAACCTGAGGAAGTGATTTCACATACTGAATTTGTAGCATGTATCTGACATGTGTGCATAAAACAAACCAAAACCTCTCTTTAATAAATGACACTTGGGAAACTCTATAGCTACATACAAAAGAATGAAACAGGACCCTTATACCAAACATAAAAGCCAGTTTAAAATGGATTAAAAGCTTAAACATAAGAGCTTACACTGTACAATTCCTCAAAGAAAGCATAGGGGAAATTATTGATCTTAGCAATAATTTTCTGGATATGACCAGAAAAATACAGGCAACAAAAGAAAATAAAGAGAAGAGAAACTAATTAAACTGAAAAGGCTCTGCATAACAAAGGAAGCAATCAATAAGATGGAAAAACAGCCTATGAATTGGAAGAGAATATTTGCTAACAGTATATCCAGCAAGGAGTTAATACTGGAAATACTGAAAGACCTCAAACACCTCAATAGAATGAAAACAAATAACCCTGTTAAAATGGGAAAAGGATAAGTTAAACTTAAGGCATACATTATCTTCTTTTGGACATGTTCTAGTTTTTCCCTGGCATGACAGTTTGCCAAAACTGTCTGTTTGAAGAACCAAGTCTTTGGAAAGCATTTAACAAGTAACTGTTTGCAGCTGTGTCTTACAAAACACCATAACTAAGAGCTGCAGGAACTATGGCTGTGTCTGCAGGTCATTTTATGCCTCGTACTTGGTGTAAGAATTGCAGGACAAAGACAGCCTCAGTTTGGTTGTCACCTTGCTCCTATCCAATAATTTTCTTGGTGAAATTATGGTGATCTGGGTGTGTTGGAAAATCCAGAAATATTGACTGACTGGTTCCATTGTTCCATTAAGCCCTTGGGACTATTATAGACCAAAGATAAGATGGGGAGGAGGGGAGTGTGGAGAGGAAATCTAGTGCTGATTTTTCAGGTCTTCTGCCTAGATTTTCACATAAATCATTTCATGTATTCTCCTCCATAATACCTAGACACAACAACTGACCATTCTGGATTCTGACACCCAACAGAGAGATTTCTATTTGGCATCATGTAAACCAGTCAGGATGCCTCTAAAGACATGGATTGGTGCTGATTTTTAATCACTCTCTCCAGTCAGACTCTTATTAAACTCAGTTTGTTTGGTTTCCCCTGAGGAGATGAACCCTTCGTTAAAGGCAGACCCTCTAGGGCTCCAACAAGAACATCCTTGAATTAGTTTCACTTCCCTAAAAGGGCTGCAAGCAAATGAAAATCAAATTCTCACAAGAAGGCTGGGGACTCTTGACAAAGAACCAACCTCCAGTTTAGCTTATAGATTAAACTAACTGAATTAGCAAGATACTTTAAAGTTTTTGCTTTGCTTTTCAAGATATGATGAAGTTTATACATCTGTCTCGTGGGCTTTTCAGTCGGTTTTAGTCCTAATTTAAGGCTGAGGACACACCCCATACACATTTCATTCTAAGGGTGGAAGGAATACCATAAGATTAACATCAAAATTCTTTCATCAAAGAGTAACATTAGGGCTGGGGATATAGCTCAGTGGCACAGTGTCTGCCTGGCCTGCACAAGGTCCTGAGTTCGATTCCCAGTACCAAAAAAAAAAAAAGACTAACATCATATGCCATCCCAAGTCAAGCCAAGGAAATTTAGATGATACCAGACCACAAATACTGCTTCCTCTGATGACTGTAAAAGGCAGAGTATGTGTATGCACAGGATAGCTAACATAATTGTACTACTGACTTCTGACTTCTATCACTTTATTGAAAGAAACAGTTAATGCTTAATTGTTTGATCAATCTTACATGACTATATTTGTTTTCCTGAGTAACCACTTTGAAGATATCAATATGTAATAAAACAACCATTGTTAATTTCCTATCACTTTGTCTGAAATTCAGTATTGCTTGTATTGCTTTTGTATTACTTTGTAAATGTATATGTGTTTGTTAATATGTTTTTGTTCTTTTTTTTTTAAATTAAAAAAAAGGCAGAGTAAAAGTCCCTCTTTGGGCACCTGAGTGATCCAGTATGAAGAGCTTTGGAGGATGTGGTACAGATTCTGATGCTCATGGGCTGTAGGTCCTGGCAAGTTTGTTACTCTCCCCATAAGCACCCAGTGTCATGAGAACTTGGTTAATAAATCCCTTGATTCATAGCAGAGGATAACAGACAGTAAGGGGAGATGGAAATTTGTATTGGCTTAAAATCTCCTAGAAAACAGCAAGTATGTTTTTCTTCGTAGTAAAAAAGTTTATCACAATGGTACTTAGTTAATAAATTTTATGTAAACATATATTTATTTGGGGAAAAGTACCTATATATCTCTACAGTCATGTACATTGGTTAAGATTTTTTTGTTTGGTTGTTTTTTTTTTTTTTTTTTTTTTTTTCTCCAGTACCGGGAACCGAACTCATGACCTTGCACTTGCCAGGCAGGCGCTTTTGCTGCTGAGCTAAATCCCTAGCCCCTCTTTGGTTAAGATTTTACAGCAAGAATTACATAAGGAAAATCTTAATTCACAATTTTCAGGCAACTTTTTAATGTCATTGGAAATAAATCTTTCCCTTTCCTAGAAGTTACTACATATGACCAAAAATTGTAATTGCTATTTCTTCTAGGCCATAAATATTACATAGTAATTTTTAAAATTTGATAAACTACTAGAACAGCTGCTTTCTTGAAAAAAGTATTTAAAAATTAACATACAGCAAAATTGATCAGGAAAAAGAGGAGAGAAAGCACAATACATAATTACATTAGGAATGAAAGAAAGCTAAAATGTAAATATTTTCAACTTTTAAAAGATAATAAAACTGTGAGAAGTGTTACCCTCATAAATTTTGAATATTAGAAGAGTTAGTAAGTATCCAAAAAATGACCAAGACAAATAATAATTACATAAACCTTCCTCTCCTCTCCTTTCCTCTCTTTCCCAACTCTTATCCCCCAAAGAGCACTAGCTGTACTTGTCCTACAATTTATTCAACCTTCCAAAATTGATACATATTCTCCTTGAAATACAAACAATTCCCCCCCAAAAAAAGAAAAAAAGAAAGAAAGGAAAAGAAAGGAAAGGAAAGGAAAGGAAAGGAAAGGAAAGGAAAGGAAAGGAAAGGAAAGGAGGGAAGGAGGGATGGAAAAAAGGAAGAGGAGCATGTGGGAGGGGGCGAAAGAGAAAGAAAAGAAATAAAAGTGTCCCAAGTCATGTGTGAAGTTCAAACAATCTTGAAACCAAAACCAACCCTCAACCTGAATAGTACAAAAAGCAAAAGGCCCAAACCCTTCATGCTGAATTCCTCACTCTAGCTAACTGAATGCTCTCATCTGGACTTCAAGTCTTGAGAGAGGCAAGAAGACAGAACAGCTGAGAAGTTTTTCTGGCAGCTGCGGCAATAAGAAGGGACGGAGCCAGTGGGGTCCCCAGTAGGCAGTGAAGTGTGGGGAGGCCTTGGCAGCACCTCAAGAAACAATTGCTCAACTTCAGTTTAAGTTCACTAGTGTGAGTATCTGTTACCTCCAACTCTAAATTCTGAATGATACACCTTACAATGGGCATCTAGGAAAAAAGTATAGTGAATTTCATATATAATAAGGAAAATTTAGGAATATTATGTTTAACAATATCCAGAAGACAGAATGTTACTATTCAAAATTGTATGAGTAGGACTGGGGATTTAGCTCAGCGGCAAAAGTGCCTGCCTGGCAAACGAAAGGTCGTGGGTTCGGTTCCTGGTACCGGAGAAAAACCAAAAAAAAACCAAAAAAAAACACAAAATTGTATGAGTGCCTAATCAATGCCATAAGATGAGAAAAATCAGAAATTAATATTAGAAAGAGAAAAAAATTGTTATTTTTATTTCTTTTTGAATAGGGAAAATGAAGAGTGTTCAGCAAAATTGCTGTATACACAATTATCATGCTGCCATCAATAAACTTTATATACAGCAGGAAAAATCATTTAGAAAGTATAATTTAAACAACATTGAAAATAAAAATAAAAACTATAAGATAGCTAAAAAATAAATGGAAGGTAGACAAGATCTCAACTGAGAAATTCATTAGATTTTATTGAAAGGTATAAAATAAATTATATATAATGCCCAAATGTAAATTGTGTACATTATATTATAAAGATTGCATTAAAAAGTTAGATGAATATGTTCTTACACAATGCATACTTTTAAAATTAAATTAAAAGGCAAATGATGGATGGGGAAAAGATATATAAATTGTATACTAAAGCCTCAATACCTGGGATTTATAAAGAACTACTATAAACCAATACAAACATAAGGAAATCATTTAGAGAAAGAGAAGTTAAAATGACCATTAAGCATGAAAAATAACCTCAGTGATCAGGAAAATGAAATCAAAAAGAATATTCATCAGATTGATAAATTCTCGAAATGTCTGAGGACACAGTAAAGAACTTGGAAATAAGGATTTTCTCATGTCCTGCTCTTGGGAGTGAACTGAGCTATAAGCATCTATAATACAAGTTTTTATTACTATGTCTTCAATTTTTGTTTTCTATTAGCACATGTTTGCAACACATAACAATACATTCTTCATGGGTGTGATAAAGTTTAAAGACCTGAACTTCCATTCAATCTTCATTTGTTTTGTCTTACGTTACCTACTTGGGTTGGTGGACTTTGCTCATGGGTCATATGCTAGAATAAGAAATGTAAATTATACAGGGTTTATATTCAAGGTTAAATTTCTAAAACATTTCATCTTTCAGTTTTGAAAATTATGAGTTTGTTGTACTTGTCAGATGTAATTAATCAGGAATCAACATTTATTTATTGATTTATGAGGACTCCAGTGTCATCAGTGTGAGGAATATACATGCCTCTTCTCCCACAAGATTTCAGAACTGAGTGTGAACATGCGTGACATGCTCAATGTAAGGCGAATCAATATTATCAGAGCTCACTTACAGGAAAAAAAAGACCATTAGGTCGCTAAATTTATGACATTTTAGTGCTTTTATTAAGAGTGATTGTTAAGAATCTTAAAACTACAGGTTTGAACCAAAATGATTCTATTGTCTGTTCTGTGAATACAAACTTCACTTTTAATCAGGATAGTACTTCTCACTGATTGAAAGAAAGGGTAACTAGAGATAAGTTAGAAATCAACCGATCCATACCTGTTTTGCAGATGATAAATGTGAAGCCCCATAATTCCCCTCTCCTTAAGTGTGGACTGCATAATTTCTTGATGCCATGGCTCATTGTCAAAATGGCGACCCACTGATCTCCATGATAGCTGAGAGATCAAAGCAATACTAAAAAAGAATTGGTGTGATCTAGGGATTAACTGAATGTAAAAGTTAGAGATGGATGATGGTTTACAGTTCTGACTCAGCCTAACAGGTGACAATAATGCCACTAAAACTGAGATTAAGAATAAAGAAGTACACATGCTTTTGGAATTGGATGTGGTGACAAAATGGCAGGATGTCACTAAAAAGATGACTAATTTGGCTGGAATATGCTGAATCTGAGATTCTTACCATCACTGAAGCTGAAATGTCCAGGAAGCAATAGGAAATGTAATCTGAAGCACAAGAATGAGTTCAGGGTTGATGTTAGAGACTGGGGTTACTGTTATCCAGATGACAGTTGACATGTTAAACTGGATGAGATTTTCAAGGAGTCTGAATACTCCAGGAAAAGCAGGAAGGATGAAATCTTCTGGGTGTGATGGTGCACACCTGTAATCCCAGCACTTGGGAAGCTAAGGCAGGAGGACCACTGTGAGTCTGAGGCAGGCCTGGGCCATATAAGCAAGTTCAAGGCCAGCCTGCACTATATAGTGAGACCTCGGCTCAGATAAAAGGGTAAGATCCTCAGGAAGGTCAACCTTTAATGAACAAGTTAGGGAGCAAGAGGATGGAGACAAGGTAGGAAGACAAATGAGATTCTGTTTGTCACAGACGTATCATATGTTGCAGAAATATCAAGCACAATAAAATCTACACCGTGATCTTTTAAAATGGCATTAAAGAGTCATTAGGAACCCTAATTAGAGTAGTTACCATCAAGTTGAACAATGAAATAGCAAATCAGATTTCAGCTAGTCGCAAAGTAGTACATGGGGATGGAGAATATATAATCTTCTCCTTAGGGCATAAATAACAGGAAGCTGAGAGAGGGTGAACTATGGAGAAATAGGGTCAAGGGCCAGGTTTTTATAATGGAAAAGTTAAATAATGTCTGTGAGTAGATTAAGGATTATAATAACAAACTATAGCGCTTACAGTGTACAAGGCATTATTCTTAATACTTCACATAGAGTAGCTCATTTTCATCTTCACAGCATTACAGTACTATGGTTATTTATAGTCTATGATTATCCTCATTTTACAAATGAGAAAACTTAGGCATAGAGAGGTTAACTAACTAAGTTCACAGACAACCGGTATCAGAGACAGAGACAGAACAGCTCATAAGTCTGTGCTCTTAATACGTACACTTTGTTGGAAAGAGAATGACCCAAGAAAACAGGGAATAAAGGGA
Organism: Chinchilla lanigera; assembly: GCF_000276665.1. NCBI lineage: Eukaryota > Metazoa > Chordata > Mammalia > Rodentia > Chinchillidae > Chinchilla > Chinchilla lanigera. The sequence goes on along the minus strand of NW_004955438.1, from coordinate 4,652,881 downwards.
AATAATGCCCCACACAGAAACTTTGGAGGATAGATGTATTTCAAAATTCAGAGACTTCCCAAGTTTACAAGAGCATTTCTGTACATGTATTATTATACAAAACCAGGACCTGGGGCTGCGATAAGAAACCATCTCTTTGATCGCTGGTATTTTTGTAGTACATGTGTAAGTTTTTAAAGAAAGACTATAGTTAAGTTTGTATCAGTTCCTTGTTCTATTTGCAATGCAAGTTACCCAAACAGTTTTCATATCCAGAGCTGATAATATTTCTAGACTTGTGGACAAGGAATAGCTAGGCACCTCAGAAGAGCAGGAAGGAGGGCAGACGATGGGTTGGCCTTGGGAAGAGTTGGGACAACTGTTCATTTGCGAAGAGAGAAACAAAACAAGATAAAAAGATTAGGCCCAGCCCTTTAGCCTCAACTTCTACAGAGGTTTCCGCTTTCTTATCTAAGGTCAGACTCCACACCTCCCTCACCTTTTCCATAGAGTTAGAACCAGCCTCTCATTGCTTTTCCTCTGAAAGCACAATGCATTTTATTTGAGCCACTCTAGTACCTGCAGGTGGTTGGGCCTCTCCCTGCTAGGTGTGAGACAGAGACTTAGAAGAGAGATGGAGGGACAGAAGGTGCTGCTAGAATCTTTATTCGCCCAATGTCCCTTTTGTGACTATCAGTACAACCTTTTAATTAATTAATTAGCTACCCAGTGGGGGAGAATGGGGCTGGGGACATGGCTCAGTGGCACAAACACCTGCCTGGCAAGTACAAGGTTCTGAGTTCGATTCCCAGTACCAGGGGAAAAAAAGGGGGAGGGACCTTTGAAACGTTTAAAGGCTTGGAAGGGGATGAAGGGACAAGTGAAGCAAAACTGGAAGCCTGCACCGCGACCCTCAGTAAGAGATGGTGGTAGCAGAGAGCATGAACAGGAAGAAGAGACCATAAATTGGCCCGATAGGAAGGAAAGACTGGGACCTTGCTGGAACCCAAGAAGAACTGAGGTAAACACCTCAACAATGAGCTTTGGGCCACAAGCTCTGCACAATCTACCACTGCATTTCACCTCCCCAGCCTCCCCAGGCCACAAGGAATCCAGGTCTCTTTGTTCCGCAGACAGAGGGCAGCCAGGGTGTTCTTAATCAGAAGAGACAAAGCAGGAAAATGTTCCTGGTGTCCCCTGTAGTGACTGTGGTCAAAGGAATTCAGAAAAACATTGTGAAACAGAGTGCTGGATGTGTGACTACTTCCACTTGTGTTAAGTACACATTAAGCAAAAAAACTGAGACAATATTTGTGGTGCAGTTGATTTCTATTATACTACAGTATTAAGTATTTTAGAAGTTGAAAAGTCTTTGGTAGGCTGCCCTGAAAATTTAATACCCAAGTAAAATATATTTTAGGTAACTAACTCGTGAGATATAACCCTATGGGTTCAGGATTGTCAGGCTTTTTGTTTGTTAGTTTCTTTTGTCAAAGTTACTAAAATAATGGTATAATGGAAATGTAAAAATTAATACATTTTGTGACTCAGCCGCATCTTCAAACCCAGAGCTTAATTTTAGAATCAATATCATTTTATTGAGCATTCTCTAAATCCAAAACAAATGAGTTGTCAAGACACGCCATCTGGCTAGGACATTAATGAAAAGTCAGACGATATGCTGGTCAAGTCTGAGGATGTTTCAAAATTGAGACAAATAACACATATATTAGGTTGCAGATACAAACATTTTGATCCCCTTCTACCTGCTCAATCTTTGCCTTCCAAACTGGTAGCAGTTTGGCAGATCATTTTGTATGTAGAATGGAGGGGAAAATTGGAGTGATTTGCCTAGAAGAAAAAAAGACTTGTCAATGGTAGAGAGAACAAGAGTCACTAAACAGAAGTGAGACAGCTTCTGATTTCATCTATGGAAGATCGAGTGGACACATTTAAGGTCAATGGTGATAAATTCTGTCTAGTGTGGGAAAAGATAATAAAATTCTTCAGAAGGGATAATAAATTTTCTTTACCATAGGTATTCAAATGATGAGTATTATGAAGTAAATACAGGAGATTCTCATATTGGAAAGAAGGTTAAAGTAAATGATATCTAAGTCTCTCTTCCAATATTAAAAAAACTCTGATAGCCACAGAAATTATAGCTACCACTTCTTTCTTCCACAGGCAATATGATATCTTCAAAAGGGGATGCCAATGAGAAAATTTAAGTTGATGCCGAGACCCAAATTGGTTATACAATTATGCAATCAGATTTCAAGAGCTCTTGATGGAAGCAGCCAACCAGAGACAGCCCATCTCCTTAGTCATACAGATGTACTATTGGGGACTAAAATCTGCAGTAGGCAAGAGTCAGTCCAAGCCATGGAACTTTCCAACAGGATATAATTACAAAAGAGGAACAATTATTATAGCTCAGAAAAGGAAAACTCAGCACAATTCATTATCCTTATAAACACACCCTTTGATTCCTCTTTATAATCTATTGCACGCACTGTTTCCTGGGCCCTCTAGGGGGCAGTGTGGTCAAGATAATGTTGCATATCTCTCATTTCCTTTACATTGTAAAGGCAGCCAAGATGAACTATTCTAGTGTCTTTTTATAATGGATACTACATAAGGAACTCAAGCTTTCCATTGTGGTAAATCATTTGGAGTTCTCTGGTATGTGGCAGCAGTTTTTGCTTGATGTTTATAAGTAGTAACTGAGATATTGCAATTTGCTTCTACATAAAGTAATAGTGGAAGGCAACAGGGAACAACCAATAATGTGCAGGATTCTGGTGTTACTAAGCTATGATGTTCTTTTTTTAAATTTTTTTTTGTGTGTGTGGTACCGGGAATCGAACTCATGACCTCGCACTTGCCAGGCAGGCACTGAGCCACTGAGCTATATCCCTGGCTCAAGCTATGATGTTCAATAGATTAAAAGTATTAAATGCATTTTCAATGTATGGCTTTTCAGTATATCATTGGTTTATTGAGTGTAAGTTGAGGAACATCATAATGACAACCCATCTGGCTTTTTTGTTGTCCCCAAAGTACAACACACCTGCTTCCAGGCCTCACACAGGGAGAGAGCTGTGGGTGGTTTCCCAAGCAGGTGAACGCCACCTCCTGGGACAGCCGAGATGAGCAGACGCATCAAAAATTTAAGTAGCTATGAATAATCTTCTGCCTCTTTAATACCTTGTAATGCCTTTTCAGGCAACATTCCTGTCTGAGGGGCAAGACAAAGGCAGTAGGTGGACTACCTGTCACCCGGGGATTGGGTGGTGGGAAGATGGGCAGTAATAAGCACTGACCTGCTCTCTCTTAACATAACCAAGTTCCTGCCCCAGGATAATCTTTGAACTATATTGGCTTGTCTATTGTTTACTTATCCTGTAAACATCTCCATTTATCATTTCATTTAATCTTTGTAAATAAATTGTAAGGAAGTTAATACAGATATTTATTATTATTATTATTAACAAACATTTTGCTTATGCAAAAACTGCAGGATTTAAATGATCATTTTAGAGTTAAATTAGAGGCAAAGATGATTCTCTTCTCCCATTTGATCCCAGCTCCACTTTTCATCTATGTGAATTTAGGAGACTCATTTTTATTTTGTGAGCTTTAGTTCCCTTAAAATTTTTGAAAAATGGAGCTAAAGAGGTAAAGAGGTGGGTGTTTACTAAATTGTGTTCACCTCACAGAATTATCTTGAGGTTGAGATAATAAAGGTAGAAAGAGCTTTGTAAGGTATGGCAAGATGGTCTTCGTATCCCCAGCACAGGTGAGAGTATGAAGCTTTGGAGCCAGAGAGTTTCTTTTCTAGTACGGTGACCGTGGTTGAGTTCTTCAGTCTTTCTAAGCCTCAGTTTGTTCATCTGGAAAGTGGGAACAAGAAAACCTACCCTATATGGCTGATGTGAGGATTAAATTGAGATTAAGCACAGGAAACGAAGATTACTCAGTGCCTGGTAATAGTGGCAGCAGTAGTGATAGTAATAGTAATAATAATCATAACAATAGTCATAATAATAATAATAACGTGTCTTCCTTACAGTTGAAGAAACAGATTCAGTAGCTTAGTGATTTGAGAGTGTAAACAAGTACTAGGTTGTGTTGTGTCCAGGAGGAAGAGATTGTGAGAGGTATTTTTCCTCCATCCTACCATTCCCGACTGGCTCAGCCCATAAAGTCAGTGTTTTTAGGATTAGGGGAAATAGGAGCTGCTGGAGGCCCAGGGCAGAGCTAGTACAAAAGAGACTTTTCCTCCTTTCTGCTCTAAGAATACCGGGAAGTCGCAGGCAAGAGAGTGTATTTCTTTCCCACTTTTGAGAAGGGGAGCAACTTTCCCATCCTCCTGCGGTGCTCCTTTTCGGTAGGAACCCACCAGCATTAGACTGAAGGGGAAAGCACTGGGCGCTTTTTAAGTTGTGATCCCCAGCCCAGAGACGCCACGTGCTTTCCCATTCAGACGTGACCCCCATCAAACTCGTCACAACTTGAAAAGCCTCCTGAATCGAGTCTGATGGAGGTCACGTCTGTCTGTGACAGCGGAAGTTTCCTCATTCACTTCATTTGCTGCTGTTTAAGTTGACAACTTCACCTCTCAATAAAAATTCACTTACACCTCCTGCTTTTGTAGTTCCGGTATTCACTTTACTATGTCACAGAAGTAGCATGTTGCTGCCAGAATCCAAGCACTGTTTTGAGCAAATTAAAGTGCACGTCATTTCTTAACACACTAGAAAGGGGCAATAAAGTACATGAGTCCAAGTCTAAAACTTTAGTACTTTTTCATGCAGGTTTGTGCACATGTGAGAGGGTGTCCAGTTCATCTAGTGATTGCTCCTTAGAGCGCTGGACCACTACTGTGTGCTGCGAATCATTGACTATAGTCCCAAAAAAGCCCGGTGAAAATGTTACGTTCTGTGTAACAGCCGAGTAACATACAGTGAAGTCACATTTTATAAAAGAGAGAGAAACAGAGAGAGGGAGACAGAGAGACAGAGAGACAGAGAGAGACATTGTATTTCTAGGGTGCCATTGACTGAAGCGCAGGTTTTCCCAAGTGCTGGAACCCTATTACTTCCTGCTGAGGACCAGGTCTGAATTTGCTGGGGTTTTCGGCAAACGGAAGTACCGTGCACTGACACCGGGCTCGGTAGTCTCTTGGTGCGCCCTCTGCTGGTTAGTTTAATATTACAGAGCAAAGTGCTTGCGAACACTGGGATAAGCAGATCATAGCAGTCACACGGTCACTTACGGGGTCAGGGAGGAAAAATTTTAATAATGAAAACGAATCACGGGACTGCGTGACACCGTACGGCCTAATGATTCATCTCAAGATAATCCAAACCTGGGAGGAAGGAAGGAAGGTATTAGCAAAGCAAAAAGCATCTAAATATTCAAATAAGGCTGTTAGGTCTTTGTTGGGACTTTGGGATTCAATTGAAAATTTGGCAAGAAAGAGGAAAAGTAACATTGATTCCATTTCTGTCGGTGTGTTTATTTAAATTTATCCTCTCAGCAGAACACCACACTGTTGTAGGTTGGTCAAATGTATTTTATAAGGGGACAACATATATTTTTGAGACAAGATAGAAAAATTGGATCAAAATCATCCAGAATCAAAAGGATACCGACTTTTTAAATTATTTTTTAAAAAGACATGCAAAACAATATAGAAATTCTAGAAAATCACTTCACTTTCTTTTTTTCAAAATCTTGTTTTTGTCTACAGAAAAGGGAAATGGAAAAGTTAAGATTGATATGTAAATCGTTTAGGCAAGAAGGGCCCAAATCATCCATGCATTTGAGACAGAAGTATGGATTTGTACACCAGTATTTTACAAAGTGAGATGGACGTAATGACCCGTTGATGTGCAGAAAAGAAACACACTAACATTTCTTTTCCTTTATCTCACACTTTTTGCCTTTACATTGTTTGTGTGTTTTATAAACATGCATCAATGTGCTGATTAGTAAAGTAATATAATACGAAATTTCTAAACCTATTTTAGAAGCACATGTTCAAAAATTTGACTAATAGGAGTGCACAGTATATTAATTACCAACAGAGAAGACTGGCTTAATCATAATGTAGACAACTGGCTTAATCCTAAACTTTTCTGAGCAGAGTAAGCATATATTCATGGTGAACTATGATTATTTTTCCTGGTATCAATATGTGAAAAATATCTAGTGAATATGGATCGCGTGTCCAGAGGTCTGCTAGGCATAGGCAGAATCATAACACACGTCTAAACCACGTTCTGTGATGCAGTATCTTCCCTTTCCAGAGGAATTCCTTCCACGTTGAACAGCATTTATCTTTAGAACATTCCTCTTTGTACTGAATTCAAATCTCACATGTGACAGTTCAATTTCAGAACACAGTTTTTATGGACCTAAGTGTCACCCACAGGAACAACACTTGATCTGAAGTATCTGAAGACAAGTCTAGGGTGTACTCAGTAGCAGAGTACTTGCCTAGCATGTAAAAATTTCTAGGTTTGATCAGTGGCACTGAAGAATAACAATGTAATATAAATTTTTTAAAAAAACAAAATGATTGAAATATCTGAAGTCAGCTGGTCTATCTGTCAATGTTCTTCTTTTTCAGGGCTCTACTTAGGCACTTTCAACTCTTGTTAATGTAACATGGGTTTTGTCTACCATCTTAGCAGTCACCTGAATTTACTTTAAAAACAGGATTTGACTTGTACTGAATGCACTGGGAAAATTTCCCTTGATTACCGTAATTTCTCATGCTGCCATGCCACTACTAATATAATTAATGTATGTAGAAATGTCATCTGCCTCGTGGCTTTTTTAGTTAACTACAATCCCCAGAGGTTTTTACCATGAACTCTGGACTAGGGGATTACAGCCCTACCACTGTGTCATATATTACTTAGGGCCAAACGCAGGCATTATATTTATTTTAGTTAAATGTATTCTTGCATGTTTCTGTTTGCAGCGGGACTTGCTAAGCTTACTATTTAATCATGCCTCATTCAGAAAATATTTACTAAACACACATTAAATGCCAACCAGTGCTGTGGGTTGTGATTAAATTGCAGCCTTTTCCTGAGTGTTTTCTATGCCAGCTGAGAAACTAGACCTAAAGTTCTCCATCGTGCAGAATATGGAGATCTGTAAGAAGTATGTGTAAGTGTGACAAAATGCAAAGGAAGAGATTTAAATAACCACCACCATTTTTCTATTGATCTAGAATTAATCATTACTTAGCATATCTCATTTAATTAATTTTCACAATAATTCTGGTTGTTAAATGAGACTAGTAAACAGTCCCCAATTTACAAACAAATGGGAGGTTTAGAGCATTTAGTCGCTACAAAAAAATGAGAAGAAACTTTCACCATTTTAGAAAAGCAAAGCAAACGTGATCCTGTTTTCCTGGTCCCACACTTGTTTTCCAAGATGCCTTAGAAATTCTGAGAAGCATCTTTGGAGATTTGTGACTGGATCCTTTAAAACTGAGGATGTAATCCCTTCAGATTACCAGTGTGGATTCATTTAAAGCAAATTCTTCATCATGGGAGCTGATACAGTCACAGGATTCCTTTCAAAGTTTGACTTTATGTAGAGAACCTCCTCAGGCTTCCTGTCATTCGTTACTATCTGCTAACTTCACCGTGTCTGCTGGTAAACACTGTATCCTTTAATGGCTTTTTCTGTTCTCTTAATTCAGTTTTACAAAATTTCCTTTAGGTTGTAATTTTATCCTTAATTCCTAGATATTTCTTTTTCTCTCTCCTTTCCAGTCTCTAACAATACAAATCTGGAAACGGTGGTAACATTAATAATCAAATGAAACATAATCCTTGGACCTGCCACAATTAATTGCTTTCCAATTTTGGCCTTTATGAAATTTGTTTATTTTCTCTTTCTAAACAAACCTAGTTGTTGAACCTCTGGGCTGGAATTTCTGTTGAAGAAGAATATTCAGAGGCTCTTGAAGTGTATCCAAGTTCTCAAGTCTTTTTTTAAGTAGGTAAAAGCCATTGTTTGAAAAAAAATATTTTTTCCCTCACTGAAGTGTGTTTTTTTGCTATGTGCACTGGTGAATAACTTTAGCCAAAGGTATGAGTTACTTATGAGGACAAAGAGTCACAAGTTGGTAGGATGGATTCTTTTGCACTATATTGAGTAATTAGGAAAAAGAGGAGTTTACAGACCTTTTAATGTAGGTTCATAATATGATATGAGAAAACACTAAAATTTGATAATTTTTTAAAAAGTCATGTGTGGATGTACAAAATTTTTTCAGTATAGGGATCGAATCCAGAGACTCACATATTCTAGGGAAGTACTCTAATACTAAGCTATATCAACAGCCTTTTAAAATTTTTTATTTTGAGACAGGGTCTTGCTAAATTGCCCAGGCTTGCCTCAAACTTGTGATCTTCCTGCTTCAGCTCCAAGTAGCTAGGATTCTAGGCATGCACCCACAGCTGGCTGCAAATTATTCTTAAGAGAACAAAACTCAGAAATTGTTCAGTCGGAAATTTAATTTTGTTTGTAAATGTTTACTCAGATAAAACATTTAAAAATTATGCCTGTTTTAGGCCTTTCAAAAGATGCTACCCGTTTTGTGTTTTATCATCCACACTGCCTTACTTCAACAACTACAGCAGCAGCAATCTCAGTTACAGGTTTAAGTAACAGGCTTAGGCTCAAAGATGTTTTATCAGACATGTCTTATATGCATTTGCTTTCACTCTGAACTTAAATGAGAAACCTCCCCACAGGGCACACAATCTGGCTTTCCAAGAAGCTTTCAATGCACCAGATGACAGATGTGGACATGCAGGGAATTAACTTTGATCAGGGGAACAGCTGAGGTGTAGGGAGAGTGAGTTTTCTCTTGTGAGCTGCCCCTAGGGGGCGTGCCTCTCTCTGCAGTGGTGCTTGCCACATTACCTGCGGGACCTGTCCTGGTACACTGGAATCGGCAGCCCAGACTGCTTCCCGGCTCTCCATGCCTCTGTTCTTTCTCCTCACTCTCCCACCAGCGAATCATCTTTGTCCCATTCTCTGTTTTATGGGGAATTTCAGCTGCCATAAAAATACCTGTTCAACAGCACATAAATGTTCACTTTCAGCCAGTGTAATGTTGTGAAGCTACTATATAAAAGAAATTAAACTGGATATGATAAGGGAAGCAAAGTTGAATAAAATTCAGTCCTTGGCCTTTGGTGCTAATGGACTAGAAAAAAAGACAAAATGCTGTATAGACAGCATTGCTCTGGAAAGGGATTCAGAATTGAGTTCCAAGTCCCGCTGAAATTTAATCTTGAGTAAGAGACTGACTCTCTTTGGGCCTCAGTACCCTTGGCTGTATGATACAGAAATATCTTAGAGAACTTCTAATGTCCTGTCTCCAATTAAAATCCTGTGATTTTATAAATTTAGTCTAATAGAAGAAAGATTTTTACCAGGTCTAGAAGAAAGTGCTATCCTAATGCAGTGGGAACCCAGGATCTTAGGAATTTGAGAAAGCTTATGTGAAAAATGAGTTATCAGAGATGAGCTTTGAGGAACTATAGGATTTTGACAGGCAGTTGTGATACCAATGAGTATTTCAAGCAGGAGAAAAAAACATACAAAGCAACACAAAAGGAAAAGTACAATGTACACTTAGGAAAGCAATGGAGATTTCAGTTTGGTTGAAGCAAGGGGTAAATGAGGGTACAGTACCTAAATCAAACAAGTTGGTAAAGTAGAAATGGATGATCTTGACGAACTTGTTTAAAAAAGGTTGAACTTTAATCTGTATTCATTGACCCAATGTATCTATAGAACTCTTAGTATGTGTCAGCAAGTAAGCAAAGTGCTGAAAACATACAAAGAAAGATGAAGCCAGGCACTGGTGCTGCACATCTGTAATCTTAGCACATGAGAAAGTTCCAGAAATAAGACTGCAAGTTTGAACCCAACCTGGGCAACTTAGTAGCTCAGCAAGACCCTGTTTCAAAATAGGCCGGTGATAGAGTTCGGTGAGAAGGCCCTGGGTTCAATCCCAATACTGCAATAGATAGATATAGACAGACAGAAACAAACAAACAAACATACATACATACATGCACACATACAGTAAAATAAAGATAATAAATTGCTGCCTTCAAGAGGTCTTCCTGGGGATTATGGACATGATCAGGGGAGTGGAAAGACAACTGAAATTAACATGAGAAATGCTGTAAGGAATGAAAATAGAGTGAGGAGGTGAAGAGAGTAGGTTCCAGAGGCACAGTTGCACTGGAGAGGCAGTGATGAAGGAGGACTATGAAGATGCCAGGTGTAACTGATTGATGTGTCAACATGAGAAGTTTAGAAGCCGTGGGAGCTGCAGCCATCCGCAGTGCTGAAGGAGCAGAGCCACGTAAGGCCTTGGAGTTCACATTTTACCACAGATTCTTTTGATGCTGGACATGGAACTGTAGGACTTAATGTTTACCTTGATGGACTTCGGACTTGTTTTGCTCCCATTCCTTGTATCCCCGTTTGTAACTTCTGGAATGGAAATGTCTATATTGTGCCATTGAATGTTGGAAGTGTTTAACTTTCTTTTCACTTATTCAGGGCCTCACAACTAACAGTTTGCCTTAAATCTCAGAGGAGACTTGGGACTTGGACATTTCAGCAGTGCTGAAACTGTTAGGACTTTGGCAACTCTTAGGGACTAAATGCCTATTGCATTAAGGCATGTACATGGACTAAATGCCTATTGGACTAAATGCCTATTGCATTAAGGCATGTACATGAGTCTTTAGGGGGCCAGGGGTGGAATGTTATGCTTTGTGTCTAGCTGTCCCCACAAAGCCTCATGTAGTCATAGGAGTTTTCTCTTAGAGATGGCTGAATCTAGAGTTTGTGATTAATTGGTGGTGCAGTGCTGGGTTGAAGGCTGCTGGGATTAAGGGTGAGTGATTGCTGGATCAGCCCACTGATTGCACTGGCACTACCCTAATCCTGGTAGACTATATACAATAAAAGGGATAGAAAAGGGCTTGTCTTCCCCCTTCGTTGCTTTTGTTGTCTTCTGCTGCCACGAACTGTTGCCCCTCTGCCATGTGCCACCCTACCTTAGAGCCAGTCAATCATGGATTAAAACCTCTACAAACTGTGAGCTCAAAAAACCTATCCTCTTTAACGTGGAGTACTGGGTTATTTTGTCCCAGCAACAAAAGAAAAGTGACTAAGACACTAGGAAAGAGAAGAATGAATTGGAGTTTTTATTGGTAAGAAGTTGAGTAAAAGGAAAAGATTTATGTGATCTGAAGAGAAACCAGAGTATGTTGAGGTTTGTTTGTTTGTTTTGATGTTGAATGTTCCTGGTCAACCAGGCAGAAATGTCTAGCAAGTAGAAAAATGCCGAGTGTGGCTAGGTTGAGAGACTGGAGTGACAGACTGCGATATAAGTGCATTCTCAGAGTAACCCATGGGTCTGGAGAGCTTGTCAAGGCAGAAAATACAGACAGAAAAGAAGATCCAGGGGAAATACCATAGGGAATGCCCTGATTAGGGATTCAGAAGAAAGAGATAGGAAACAAGATGAAACAGTCGATATTACCAGGGATATCAAGAAATCAATAAACAACAAATGCTGGTGAGGTTGTGGTGGGAAGATAAAATAGTAAATCACAATGGAAATCACTATGGAGATTCCTTAAAAACTAAGACTAGAAATTCCATTTGACTCAGCTATTCTTCATCTAGCTATCTTCTCGAAAGAGTTAAAGACATCATACTACAGAGAATGTGTGAATACCCATGCTTATTTTTGTTTTGTTTTGTTTTGTCTTTTTGAGATAGGGTCTCGCTATGCAGTTCAGGCTGGCCTTGAGCTCACTTTGTAGCCCAGGCTGGTCTCGAACTCACACTGATCCTCCTGTCTCAGCCTCCCGAGTGCTGGGATTACAGGCGTACGCCACCACGCCTGGCTGAATACCCATGTTTATAGCAGCACAACTCATAATAACTAAACTTGGAACTGGCCTATATGTCCATCGATATACAAATGGATAAAGAAAATATGGTATTTATGCACAATGGAGTACTACTTAGCTATAAGGAAGCACAAACTTGAGTCATTTGTAGGAAAATGCATGCACTTTGAGACTATACTATTAAGTGAATCGACACATAAGCTTGAATATTGTATGGTTTCTCTTATATGACAAAGACAAAGTATAAATAAAGAGCAAAATAAAACATAGATAATAGGAAATAGGAACACAGATCTTTCTCAAAGGGGAAAGGGATCAAGAAATGGAAAGAGGAAGGAAAGTGGGGAAGGAAGGAGACAAAAAAGATTAAGATATGTTTTGTGCATGGAGCAACTCCCTATGAGGACTATAATCATCTTGTCAGGCAGGAATGTACCAATAAAATTAAATATTAAAAAACAGAAAAGAAGATTGTCAGGGATGTTGGATAACCAGCCACAAAGGATGTCAGAGAAAGAAAGAATCATAAGGGAGAGGCTCCTTAAGCTCAGCGGATGGAATATCATCAAAACCAGTGGAAGTGACCAGGAAGGTGGTGCATCCCTGTAATCCCAGCAGTCAGGAGACTGAGGTGGGCGGATTGCTGTGAGCAGCAGTAGCACATGCCTGTAATTCTAGCTACTTGGAAATCTGACACAGGAGTTCAATACTAGCCTGGGCAGCTTAGCTAGATCCTGTTTCAAAATTAAATGAAGGAAGGAAGGAAGGAAGGAAGGAAGGAAGGAAGGAAGGAAGGAAAAGAGACAGACTAGGTGTATGGCTCCTCAGCACCACACACACACACATGCATGCACTCATGCATGCACACAGTCAGTGAAAGCATTTATTAAAACGCTGACTTTGAATCTGGATGAACCCTCTAGAAACTATTAATAGAGGTTTGTTAGGAGAGGAACTATAGGAAACTGAAGGAAAATGATAAAGACTAACTTGCCCTGTAGTGTTCATTTGCCCATTAGTACTGGTTACATTTTTACCATGTGTATATTATACCTAACTGAATAAATGAATTTAGATGCAGATTTCCAGCCTTTGTTTCAGAACTACAAAATGAGAATTATCAGGAACAGGGATCAGTAACCAATATTTCTCTCTCTCTCTCTCTCTCTCTCTCTCTCTCTCTCTGTTTTTGTTTTTTTTTCCTGTGCTGGGAATTGAACTCATGACCTCACACTTGCCAGGCAGGTGCTATGCCGCTGAGCTAAATCCCGAACCCCAGTAACCAATATTTCTAATAAATTCTAATGGGAAATGTTAACCTGGAGGCAATGTGAAAGCCTTTGGAGTATATAATTTCTAAGGGAATTTCTAATTCTCAGAATAAGTGTGTTGTGGGTAAGTAGAAAAAAGAAGAGCAATATTTTCAAATAATAGAAATCACCTAAATTGAAAAGAGACCCTAGTATTCACAGAATAGCTAGTTTTCATAAAAAGGATGAAGGTAGCATAAGTCTGTCTGACAAGTGACAAGGGATGAACGGAGGAGGAGGAAACAGCAACAGTGAAGAATGAGAGCAAAAAAAAAAACACACAAAAACACAGAAAACAACAACAACAAAAAACTAGAACCTGAGAGGTAAATTACACTAGACAAGAGTAAAATAATCCAAGTACTAGTCTGACAGCTACCAGAAGGGGGCAATAGAGAGCTTCCAGAGCCGCGAGACCTGGTGGAGGAATTGCAGGTGAACCTGCTGGCAGTTCACAGTACGGGATACAATTTAAACTGTTTCATTTTTCAATATTTTTGGAAAATGTGTAATGCAGCATAAAAGTTGAATCATGATTGAGACTTAATATGCAAAAATGGAGCTTAGTTGATGTACTTGTACAGAGCAAGCAAAGTCACCCCAAAGAAATCCAAGCAGCCAGGCGTCACACAGACGACAGGTAAGAGGCAGAGCGCCACAGCAAGTGGTCTCATGGGAAACCATTTTTATTTTGTAAATGGCACCCAATCCTAGGAAGCAAACGGATTGATTCGCCACACTCTTAAGAGAACGAACAGATGGAGAAATGAACTCAGAAATGCTCGACAGAAAAAGAGATGGAAGTTATCTTTAAAAGGTAACAGGACTAGGGAAGGACTATTGTTTCTCTTTGCTTTTTTTAAAGGATACAGGACAGTGGGATACATTTATATGCACAGAAGAAAGAGCGCAAGAACAAAGAGAAGCTGATAGTGCGTGAATGATGGGGCGGGCTGATAAATGAGTTTTCATAAAGACACTGAGAAGTTTCAAGTACTTTCTGAAGCCACTGGCTTCAACAGTTACAGATTGTCCCAAAGTATCATGACTTGATTTAGGGTTTTTCAATTTTACTATCATGCAAAACCAATAGGCACTCAGTTGATACTTTAAATTTTTCAATTTCGATCTTTTCCCTTTTCCCTAGTGGTAAAATTCTATCATGGTGCTGGGCAGCAGCAGTAAGCTGAGGCTCCCAACCAACCAAGAAATACATCAAAGTAGACATTCCACAACACACTGTGTTGCCAGTGGGTTTTGGAAACAGATATTCAGTAAGTGACATGAGATACCCAACACTTTATTATGCAGTAGGTCTTGCTTTTGATGATTTTGCCTAGCTGTAGGCTAATGTGAGTCTTCTGAGCATAACCAAGGTAGTCAAGTTTGATGGTTGGTGGATGGCAGATTGAATGTGTCTGCTGTGGTTTGGATCTAAACACATGGGGTCCAAAGCCTCATGCATTTGGTAAGTGATTGATTATGGGGTGCTGTAGGGTGGGGTCTGGTTGGAGGAGGCAGGTCACTGGAAGGGGAAGGGTGCATCTCCCTCCCTGGCTTCTTCCTTCAGTCTCTGCTTCCTGGCTGCCCTGACATGAGCAGCTTCCCTCTGCAGCAGGCCCTTCTACCAGGCTGTTTCTGCCTTGGAGACCACTGAACCTGGACTGAACCTTCTGAATCTGTGAGCCAAAATAAACCTCTCCTTCCTTGAAGTTGTGTGTGTTGGGTATTGTTTATTAGCAATGAGGAACGAAAGTAAGACAGTGTGAAAGGGCTTTTAGCTTATACTTTCAACTTTTAATGGATTTATCAGGAGGCAATCCCATCGTTAGCTGAGGAGCATCTTTGTAGTTCTGTTTTTATAATGGGATGGACTGTATAAGGTGATGTGGAATCATTCATTGAAACAGCATTCTTTATTATTTTACAGCTAAGAAGATGATATGGATAAGAAAACATGTAATTAAAATACTGTGGTAGAGTGAGGAAATCTACAGTGCTGGATTATTGCTATGTAACGTTCATTTGAGAAAAGTTAGGGAGCTATTCTTGGAAAAATTGATGTCTAACTTACACTGTAAAGTAATGAATGTAGAACTCATATCTTTTTTCCTTGCCAACTGTCTTCAATACTCATTGTAACCCATGAGACAATAAATATCTTCAGAACAAATAACCAAGGAACTGAAAGATGAAGCCTTCCTATAAATTGAGATAATCCTCAAACCTTTCTATTGTGATCATTTATAAATGCTGGATAAAACCTAATAACAATTCTTGCAAGCAAATAGCTGACCTCCCTATTAAGAATAAAATCCCACAGTTCTCGAGAGAGAACTGAAAACAGTCTGGGAAGCCCTGTGAGTATTCTAGAAAGAGAAAAGTAGTGTGGAGGAGACACCAGTCAGAGTATTGTGAGATCTTGGCTTGTTTTGCTTGTTTGTTTCACTTTGCTTTGCTCTACTTTGTTTCCAATACTGGAGGTTGAATCCAGAGCCTTCATAATGAACTACATACTCAGCCTTTTTTATTTATATATATTTTTAGTTTTGATATAGGATCTTTCTAAGTTGTTAAGTTGCCCAGGGTGGACTTTAACGTGCAATCTCCCTGCCTTAGCCTCCCAGAGTATTGGGGTTATATGTGTGCACCCTCACACTCAGGTACCTGATGGCTTGGCTATTAATGCTGACACTTAGGCAGAAGAAGACACCTTGGTACATGTGAAGGGCAGAGTTAGAATAAGATACTGTTATAAAATAAGAAATGTCAAAAGGCTACCCACTTAAGAGAAGTGTGGTCTAAAAAGATATGCCCACTGAATCAAGCTTGTATAACCCTCTTATGTATTCTTTATTTTTAAAATATATATTCCTGTGAATATGGACTTATGGACCTGCCCACAGACGTGGGTGTTTGGGTTTGCATTTAAACTACAGTGTGGCTGAGACACCACTGATAAGGTAACATAAAATATGACTCTCAAGGGTAAAAATTCCTGTCATTGCTGGTGAAAGCAAATACAGAACTTTTGATGAGACATGGTCTTAGCCTAGGGTGCATAAGAGTCTCAGTGATATAGCCCTTCTGATGATGAATACAAAATTGTAAAATAAGAAGAAAAACATTAATGATGAAAGAGTCAGCTGACCTGACAATTAACAGGTTGAGGCCTTCAAGAATTGCAGAGAATAGAATGATTTCATAGTGACTATAATTTTGTTTTGAATAATTAAAGATGTGAAAGACAGAATCAAAGCCACAAAAAAACAACAAAACAATATGAAAAGAACAGATAACAAAAATATAATAGAAATACTGGATGAATTAAACAGAAAAGTATTCAGATGAAGCATAGTGAGCTAGACAATAAAGCTAAGAAAATTAGACCAGACATGGCATGGAAAGACATCATTGGAAAATGTAAAAGAGAAGTTAAAAGACAAGAATGAAAGGTGAATTACCCAGCGTACATCTCATAGGACTTACAGAAGGGAGGAACTGAGGAGAGATGATAATAAAGAAATAATGGCTGAGAACATCTCATTTGAAATTGGGCAAAGAACTCAAGGGATAAAAATAATCATCAATAACTACACAAGTTATAGGGAAAGTGGTGAACATCAGTGACAAAGAGAACTTAAAAGCAAATAAAAATCAAAGACAAAAGAATGACAGGCTGATTTCTTAACAACAATAACAGGGGCAAAAAGTAATAAAACTGTATATTGACCTCTGGGTGTGAACAGAAAGAGAAGATAGGATGGTGGTAGAGCTTTGTCTTTATTATTTAAAAAGTAAAAAGACCCAGGCACAATGGTACATGCTTTAGTCTCAGATACCTGGCATGCAGAGGGAGAGCCACAAGTTTCAGGCCAGCGTGGAAAATTTAGCAAGATCCTGTTTGTCTCAAAATAAAATCTAAAAAAGGCCCAGGGATGAAGTTCAGTGTTTTTTTTGTTTGTTTGTTTGGTTGGTTTTTTTTGGTTTTTCTCCGGTACTGGGAACCAAACTCACGACCTTGCACTTGCCAGGCAGGCGCTTTTGCCGCTGAGCTAAATCCCCAGCCCCGAAGTTCAGTGTTGAGTATTTTTTTTTTTAATTTTCTTTTTTGTTTTTTTGTTTTTTTGTTTTTTTTTTCTGGTACCGGGAATCAGACTCACGACCTTGCGCTTGCGAGGCAGATGCTGTGCCGCTGAGCTAAATCCCCAACCCCAAGTGTTGAGTATTTGCTTAGCATGGGCAAGGCCCTGAGTTCAATTCCCAGTGCACCAAATGCGAATGAATGAATGAATGAATGAGACATAACCATGTTAAAGAAAGCAAAATGTTAACTTCTGGTTAATCAGGATGGAAATATGTAGTTATTGCTTTGTTGTGTTACTTTTTTGTGCTTTCACATGTATTGTACTTTCAAAAAGGAAGGGTAAGAGTTAATCAGATACAAAGGAACTGAAGGTAAAGAATGCTTCAGTAAAAAGGAGTGGGCTGTGTGAATGCATTAAGAGCAGAGTGGGGAGCACATTCTAGAATATAAAAATAGTTCAAAGTAAGTGAAATAATGGAAATGACTGAAGTAGAGGAAAACTGGTAAGAGATTGTACCAAAAAAGGAGGCAGAGCCAGACGAATGGAATGGGACTTTGTAATACATGCAAAGAGCTTGAAATTTCCCCAGAACAATGGGGAACTGAGACACCCATCCATAGTACATTTCAGACTAATCACTATAATTGCTATGTTTAGCAAGCATAAAATAAATACCATTTATAATGGTTCAGATAGGAAAAATGATGATAGTATGAAGTTGGATGACAATAGCATGAATGAAAGGGAGACAGAGCTTAGAAATATTTAGCCTACAAATGATTGATAATGGATTTTTATTTTACAGATGAGTGAGATGAAAGTATAAATTCTATGCTGTCTGTTTTGAGCATCCAGGCAAATAGTGGATCCATTCATTGAGATGTGTGTACAGAAAAATAGTTTTGACTAAGAAGATTATAAGGTTATTTTGAAAATGCTAACTATTGGGACTCTTTAGGATATCTAAATGGGCAGTTGGATGATACAAACTGAATCCTCAGAAAAGAGACCTGGGCTAGAGCTATGAAACTGGAATTTGTCATGGTTTGGAAGTGAAATGCCCCCAAAGGCCATGTGCTAAAGGTGTAGTTGCCAGCCTGTGGTGCTGTTGGGGGTGGTGCGACCTCTACAAAGTTGAGCCTAGTAGAAGGAAGTTAAGTCACTGGAAGTGTGCTCTTGGAACTCTGGCCCTATCCTTTCTCTCTCTCTGCTTCTTGGTTGCCACGAGTAGAGTAGCCTTTTTGTACCACATACTCCAATCCATGACGTTCTGCCTCACCACAGGCGCGAAGTAATGGGGTCCTCTGATCATGAACTGAAATGTCTGATACTGCGAGCCAAAGTAAGTCTTTCCTCTATTAGCTGCTTACCTCAGGAATTTTAACACATTCATGAAAAGTTAGCTAATACAGAATCAATTAGATTCTTGTTAGATGTATGAATGGCAGTGGATGTGATTTTCAGGAAAGTGTGGCTCATAAGAACCTAAGAAATGGCATCATTTAAGTGATAGCAAGCAGCCTGCATAAAAAGCCAAGGAGGGGGTACTGGGGATATAGCTCAGTGTCAAAAGCACCTGCCTGGCAAGCGCGAGATCGTGAGTTCGATCCCCGGTACTGCAAAAAAAAAAAAAAAAAAAAAAAAACAAGGAGGTGTGTTTTAGTGCCTTCTGTGTTGCTATGGGGTTCTTTTATACAACTCTTGATGCTAGGGAGCATACAAAGAGGTTTATTTAGAACATAAGTCTAGGCACTAGAAAGTCCAATGGCATGGTGCTGGCATTCTGGTGAGGGTCCCCAGCTACGTCCCAACATGGAGGAGAAACAGAAAGAGACCCTACTTTAGGCAGGAGAGAGAGACAGAGACAGAGACGGAGACGGAGACGGAGAGGGAGAGGGAGGGGGAAGAGGGAGAGATCACATAGTAAGTCATGAAACATGAGTCTCAGGAGGGGCCAAGGTTTTCTCCCTTGCCCCTAGTACTGGGGATCTAACCTAAGGCCTTTCTTTGACTGACCTACATCTCCAGCTCTCTTTTATTTTTGAGACACCACTCTCACTTAATCACTAACTTGCCCTGGCTGGGCTTGAACTTGTGGTCTTTCTGTCTCAGCCTCCCAAGGTATAGAGATCACAGGTGCTACCATGTGCCTATACATATATCTTATGGGAATTAATCCACTCCTAGCAGACCTGACTCACTCGCCTGAATGAGGGTGAATCTGTTCACAAGGGTAGAGCCCCCATGGCCCAATTACCTTACACCAGAAGGTCCCACCGCTTAAAGCTTCAACAACCTCAAAGCCACCTCCCTGGAGACTAAGCTTCCAGTACATGAAACTTGGTAGAAAAAAACATATCCAACTATCACAATGTATACACAGATGAAAAAGAAAAATATGTATAGCAGCCATGAGGATGTGCCACCCATATTCCTCTGAGAAACAGCTTTCTGTTTAGCAGTCAGGACAGAGTTCACTGCCAGCCTCCATCTGTAGCATGTATGCAGGTTCTGTCTCGGTGTTTAACTAAGGCCTCCCTCTTCCCATGAAGCCCACAGCCAGTGACTGACGTGGCAGCAGGGCTGGAACCTGGCCTTGGTGCCAGACGTGGAGCTCCTCTAACAGCCAGTGTTGGCTCCAGAGCCCCCTCCCTCCATTTTGGGGGACCCTCCCTGCCAAATCCTGCTTTCATACCCTTTATCTCTCACAGATGTCCTCTTTTGTGGAGGCATTCAAACTCCTAACTCTGCCTCAGCTGGTTTCTAGAATAACCCAGTTGGTCTGGTCAGTATTAAAAGTGTTCCAAGAAGGAAGGAGGTGAAATGAGGTTTGGGGAACAGATCACTACTTCCTATCAAGTGGGTAGTATTTGTGGCCATGATGGTTAGCCTTGGTTGTCGACTTGACTGGCTTGAGAGACATCTGGGTTATTAGTGAAGCACACTTCTGGTTGTGTCTAGAAGAGTCATGGGGTCTCTATCAAGTCCCCGAGAGGCCACTTCCTCTCTAACTCTTCCCCTGCTCTGTTTCCTAGAAGGTACAGCTGGGAAGCTCTCCAGAGCAGCACTCCTGCCACGGAGCCCACTACTCCTGGACTGAAACCTCTGTGAAGGGAAAAAACTCAAAACAAAAGAACACCTATTTTACTTTAAGTCATGAGTATCAGGTATTTGGTCGCAGTGATGGGAAGCTGACCAGTGCAGGGGCACAGACAGTCCTGGCACAAAGTGGCAGCCTATTTTCTAGAACTGTCGCCCACAGTGGCTTAAAGAATGTCCTGTAAAGAGCACTGTCTTGTCCTGTGGAGTGATTTGGCATTGAAAAAAACACACAGGTGGGAATGGGCAGGGAAGGGGTGAGGAGAGGAGAGAAAGCAGTGTGTGTGTGGGTGAAAGAACAGCTGGATTTTGTAAGACTGCTCTGAAGCCACCACAGACGGATAATGCTGAGACAAAGCTGAGGACCAAACTGAAGGTTTTAGTTATGAGTTGTGCCTTTGTTCACATCTAAGTAGAAAAATGGAAAAAGAACCTGATTTACCATACAGTGGAGTACTGTGTAAGGATTGCTCTACTCCTGTCTCTGCTGCTATGAAAGTCTGCTAGCTTGTAGGAAAGCCTAAGCAGGAATCTGCAGCATCAGGCTGCAGTACAAGCAGCCCCACCATTTGGACCATGCGGGCTGGTAGACCCTACTGTACTGGAGGTATGATGTGGAACTGACACAAGCCCTCACAGGAGGATCAGTGTGCAGGACTCTAGAGTGCTGGAGTGAGGCCATACTACTTGTAGAGCAGAAGAATAGTGTTTGGTGTGCTACTGAGCCCTGATTGAGACTGAACATTTCACCATGGAAAACAAGTTGCCATGTGTCCTAAACTACACATCATAACCTGAATTCTGGTGGACACAAAACATCAGGCAGATCAGCAGCAGTTTGTCAGAGAGAGCGTGATACATCAGGGCTCAAGCCTCAGTACAACTATACAGCACAAGTAAAAGTCACACGTATGTAATCTAGACCCTGTGCCCCAGACAGCTACTGAGCTGACAGCCACTGCTCCACTCACACCTATGGCTATGTGAGCTGCTCAGTGAGAGCAATTGAAGAAGGAGAGGAAGTCAGAGCTTGGTAAATGGTCGGTTGTTTTGGTATGTGGATACTGATACAAAAATGCTCACTAGCTGCATGGAAAAGTGGCCTTGAAAGATAGTGCCAAAAGAAAATCTTCTTAATGAGATTTCAAGCAAATGTGGCCAAAGGTAAGAATACATGTGGATCTCTAAGCAAACGAACTGACCAGCATCCTGGGAAGAAAAAAGCTTTCAGAGAAGGAAGTCTAGGCCACATTTATGGAGATGGCCACATAAATGGGAGTGAGTATGTAATCTGATCTTTGTTTTACTTACTCATGACCACCAAAAAACCAGACACCATAGAGGAAGCATTGAACAATTTTGCCAGTTGGTTGTTGCCAGGATTTATTATTGGCAGAATTAGTGTACTTGGCACATTAACAGATTGGCAGGGATGGAGGCTGCCCACAGGCCAATAGTGGAACTTGCTATTGACACTTACAAAGGTTGATCTGGCTCCTGCCACCACCGAAAGCCCAACCAGTTAGTAACAGAGATCAAAGTGGCGCTGTCCTTGAGCAGATCATGTGGCCCCTTGCCAGCAAGTTGATTATAATGGTCCTCTTCTTTCTAGGAGGGCCAGTAGTTTTCATAGTTGTAGATATTTATTCTGGGTAACTATTTGCCTTTCTTGTCTACAGAACCTCAGGTAGCATCACTTTGGGGAGGAGATGTCAAAGTGACTGATCCACAGGTGTAGGATATGTACCCTACAACATAGCAAATGACCATAAAACCTACATACACAGAGGAGACAGAAGAATGATGCTATGACCATGGATCCTCTGGTCCTATCAAGGACCACACAACACAGAAGCAGGCTTTAAAGACCAATGAAATAGCCTACCAAAGGCACAACAGAAGTGCCAATTTGTAGGCAATATCCTGCCATGGAGGGTTATAGTTGGGCAAGCGACACATGAATTACATATGGCTGTTTTGTCCCTGCTAGGAAAAAATATATGAGTCTGGAAGCCAATAGGCTTCGGGAGTGGGCCCATTTGGCATTGTGTATATATATCCAATGGGCTTCCTAGTCCTACAGCTATATGCTTCTGCTAGTAATAGAATTTATAACTTTTTTGGGGCTGGGGATTTAGCTCAGCGGCAAAAGCGCCTGCCTGGCAAGCGCAAGGTCGTGAGTTCGGTTCCCAGTACCGGAGAAAAACCAAAAAAAAAAAAAAAAAAAAAAGAAGTTATAACTTTTATTAGAGTGTTGTGGACTCTTGGTTTACAGAGGCCAGTAGACTAAAGGAGGAGTGTATTTCTTGCTAGGAATAACTGGCCCTAATCAGGAGGAGGAGATAGGGCTGCTGCAGCACAATGAGGGCAGAGGGGAATATGTGTGGAATGCAGATGAGCCACTGGGGCCTGTGATGATTCCTGACTATAAATGGACCCGTGCAACAACTTAGCCTTAGAAGATTATGGTTACCAGGGCCTTGGGAATGAGAGGTTTGACTATATTACTAGGTAAGTTATCAAAACCAGTGGAGGTGAAAGCTGAAGGAAACTAAACAATGGAAAAGAGATGATGGCTTCCAACTGTGTTCTTAAAACCAACTGAGGTGGTAGGGGCCAGAGTTTATCCCTCTAACCACCCTCACCTAAGTTTCCCTTAAAGAAGAGAGACCCAGTGGGATTCTGGCTGTAAAATACACTGTCCCAAATGTATTTTGGAGAAGTAGAACTGTGCAGTCCAAAGCATGCACGATGCAGTTGTGACAGTGAGTGCTTCCTGCAGGAATCCACCTGCCATCAAGCTGCGGGGAGTATATCTGGCACACCCGGCCATCATGGTATCTTCCTCATTGTGCCATAGCAGCTGTACCTCCTGTGTTGATCGAAAGACTCCCAGAGAGGCAACAGCCAAGGAGTGCAGTATGGAGGAAACCCCGGGAAGCCATCAACAGGGACAAAAGCTACCAGGCATCAAACCCTGGAAAGGATCTAAAAATATCCATTGGATTTTGCAACAAATGCTGCTAGTAACTTGGCAAGAACCTCTTCTGTTGAGTAAGGACAAAAGTCCTATTGCACTCAGCTAAAGGATGAATGGGAAGTAAAAACATAAAGCGGACAACTTGAGAAAACTTATGAACACTTCTCTGCAAAGGGAAGGACGGAGGGAAGTAGAAGTGGTAGTTGGACTCAGATATAAGAATTTTGGAGGAAAAATTTTAGAGAAAAGACATTGAGTGTTTAGATAGTGATGGAAAAGATTTAGGGGGGTGGGGCACAGGAAAAATAAACATTCCCCAAATAGTTGATAAATCAGCACTTTCGTATTCTTACTCTGCTAAGTGAAAAACATTGTCTTTGAAGGATGAAGAGCTCCTTGGATACTTAACAATGACTTGATCTTCCCAACAGTTCCCTGAAATAGGTCAGAGCCACCCTATGGTTTTCACTTAACAGATACAAAAGGTGAGATACAGGATGATTAAGTGCCTTGCTTATAAGTTTTTGAAAGCCTCTTGACTTAAAATCTCCACTTGTGCTTGCCACTCTCTATAAAAATAGTCTTTTCATATAGGCAGAGAATAATTTCTCTCCTAGGTAGGAAACTTCAGCCCTCTGCTCTTCCCCATCACTTTTAGCTGACATAGCTTTATGTATGACAGTTTGCTGCTTTTGATAATGAAGATGTCGGATAAAATATGAAAAGAAAGCACAGCCCCCTTCACGTTATCTCCACCAATCCCTCTTTTTTAGTCAGGATATTCATACTTTCTGCAAAATGTCAAGTTTCCTGTGAGTGAAAGAATCTTTCATGAGTCCATCAGACCTTCTGTAATCACACAGAACTGAGTTAGACAGAACCTTAATGGATTCTTTCATGCTTCATAGGGCCCTCTTCAGAGCTCCTGGCTTTGTTGTTACAGAGTCCAGGGATTGAGGGTGGTTGTAAAATGGCAGTTTGGTTATGCTCCATAAGAAAGCCAGCCAAGCATTAAATATGGGCATCTGGAGAAGCTGGAAATACTAACAGGCCTTTTAGCAAACTCTGACACAGAACAGATAAATTCTGCTTAATTTATGGGCCCGCCTTGGGCCCTCTGACACAGTTAGAATTGCACTCACTTTACCCTACTTTACCCTGCTAACTCACCCATCTCATACATTCATCTGAATGTCTCGGGGAAAGAACTTTTGTGAATCTTTACAGCGTCCCTTTTGTAAAGTGGACAAGTTCACTCTTCATAGAGCTGTACAACTTTGATGCCTGACAGCTGCTGAGTGGTCTCTGCATGGAAGCTTGTCCTCTACAAACTGGTACCAACCAGCTCTTACAAGCCCTTAGACTCACCACTGTATTTATGAAAACAGCTAACCTATAATCAAGGCATGTTCTGCCTTATCAGTTATTTCACACACATAGTATGAGTATTAAGCTCCTCATAAGCACTGGTTGATATAGGTATGGTGGACCTCTAGTGTGTTTATCTTGTGAGTTGAGAAAGTAGACTCTCCCACACAGAGAGTAGTGGGAAATGAGATGTTTACCACATACTGCCCCTAAGACCAAATCAGATTGGGGGAAAATAGCTAAACTGAAAGCACTGCTAAATGTAAGAAAGTAAATAATCTATTTCTCTCACTTACATTTTTTAATTTTTAGAAAATTTTCCTTCTGGGCATATCATCTACATTTTTAGAGGAGATACAAAAGGAAATATAGAAGCTAATATTATTATTTTTAAAACAGCAATAGAAACAAGATATCATTTGAATTGTTCTTCGGCTTCCTTACAGCAGCGAAAAGCTCTTTGCTTGAATACTATATAGACCAGAGATAGGGAAGTTTTTATAGCTTTGAATAGCCTACAAATAGCCCACTGCGGCACATGTGCCATAGGTTCGCCACCACTGGTATAGACTCACGACAGACTTACAGATAACAGTTCTGCATTGTTACTAGACATGGTTGCGTAAGATTGCCATGGGATGCAGAAGGGGGGATGATATTTCTCCGCCAAGTGACTAAAAATACTCTCCATCACAAGATGGAGAGTAAAACTTTGATTTGGGAAAATGGTTACTCTAAGCCTCTGAAAATAAGTATGGACATTTTTAGTGTGCCCAGTTTTACACCTAAGGTGGAAGACATAAATCGGACCTGTCTTCTCCATTAGCGTGTTAAAAATGCAGGTGTCTGAACCCTCTTGCAAACTTTAATTTGGCCTGTTTGCATCCGTCTTCTCATGAGGCTGCTTGTCTGATCGTTCACCCTCTCTCTATGATGTAAAGACACTTGAACATGTCACGCTCAGGGCCAAGAAGCAAGACACAAAAGGTCATGTATTGTACGATTCCACTTACGTACAATTTCTTGAATAGGTAAAGCTATGGCGATGGGAAAAGCAGACTAGTAGTTGCCAGGTGCTGAGAAGAGTAGTGAGTGGGGAATGCCTGTCGAATTGATACAGGTTCTGCTTTTGAGATGATAAAAATATTCTAAACTTGATAGAAGTGATGGTTGTACAATATTGTGAATGTACCAAATTTTGCTAAATGGTATATTTAAAAGTGGTTATCTTTATATTATGTTAAATATGAGAGAGAGAAGGGAGGGAGAGAAAGAGAAAAGAAAAGAAGGGATGTGAAAGAAAGAAGAGAAGAGCAAAGAGAGAAGAGACACCATATTTAGGAAGATAGCTATGGGGTCGAAGAGAAAGGCTCAAATTTAGAGTTAGGAAATCTGAGTTTGATTTCCGAGTCTTTCATTTACTGGTTTGAACATCACATACAAGCTAATTTTTTTTTTAATCTCAGTTCCTTCATCTACATCAGAGTCAAATACCTACTTCCCAGAGCTGTCGTGAGTACTGAGATATTATATATGTAAACACAAAAGGCCCGGCCACAGAGTTGCCCTAACATGCATAACTGAACAGAAGAAAACCACATAATACTGAGGTCTTTAAAGGTAGATAAAAGGCATTTAACTCACTATTGTGAAAATATAATGAAAGAAACTGGGATTAATAATTCAGAATAGGTAATTATCACAAGTTTCAAAAATGGAAGCACTAAAGAAGTAGATGCTTTTACTCTCACAATTTCTGCTTCATTTATCTGGCCTTGAGACATCCATTTAAAGCTAAAACAATTAATGTGGCAAATTCTTTAACACTCAACTGTATCAAGAGATACAATATTTCATCCATTTAAATGCACATATTTTTAAACATTAGTATCTCAGAAAACAGGAGTCATCAATAAGAGGCTAGATCCCCCCAAGGAAATGTCTATGATACTGTCTCAGGCATCTACGGCAAATGTTCCCCTGACCATTTCCAAGTGGGACCAGTAGCCATTTGTCAAAATAACAGTCAACTGGTAGGGAGAAATCCCAGGCTTCTTGAGGATGACTAGATGCAGTGTTTGAGGTGATACTCAGTCCTGTGTCTCAGGATAAATTGTATATATGAGTGTCCACATTAAAGACCTACAACGGGGCTGGGGATATAGCTCAGTGGCACAGCACCTGCCTGGCAAGTGCAAGGTCCTGAGTTTGATTCCCAGTAACTAACTAACTAACTAAATAAATAAGTAAATAAATGCCTACAGCAGAATAGTGGCCCTTCATGTCTTCATTTATTTCACCTACCTGCCTCTGAGAGAGACAAAAACAAAACAAAAACCCAAAGAGATTGAGTATAGTGAATGACAAAGGACTATTTAACCAACAGGTAGGTTCTAGCATAGCTGCTGTATCGGGCATATCCTTCCTGGAATATATCAACACAACTTCTAGTACTTGATACATAATTAGTAATCTGGTGAGTGTATTCTGTTTTTGATCCCTATCAACAGAGATGACCAAAAGTAAGATACCTGTACACAGGAAGAAGAGCGATCTGTTGTCATTGTTTTGCTCCAGGGCACCACCTGCCATCTCTGTTGCCTAAGTCAGATAGTGTTGGGTCTCAGCATCACCCACCTCTTTGCACAGGTGATGAGATGCTAACTGGACTTCATGAGTAAAGAGCAAAAAGAAGCCTAGGTATCCCAGTGTGAGGAGAGAGAGGTAAGCCCCACAAAGATTGAAGGATCTTTCCATTGGTGATGTGTTTAATCTACGCATTTGAGAATATTTCTCCAAGGTAAAGAACAAATTATTGTATTTGGCCTTTCTTACCTGTTAAAGGAGTACAGTATGTCTTGGGCCTCTTTTGGCTTTAAAGGTAGTATACATACCACTTAGGAATATATGTTCGAAACCATTTGCTCATTTGTTAGATAGCTTTAAAAGCTATCAGTTTCAGGTAAGATCTAGAACAAAAGATGACGCTGGGAAGGTAGCTCAGTGGTAGGGCACTTGCCTAGAATGCACAAGACCCTAGGTTCAATGCCCAGCACTGAAAAACAAAAAGAGAATGTGTATGGCAGATTCAGAGAAATACCAGCTGCCCTAGTCTGTAATCTACACAACCTAGCAGATCTGACAGTACTACTGGTGTCCACTGTTCATAATGGTATTTTGTGGATTCTCTGGAAAGTCCCAATAAGAGAATTAAAGCTCAGGCTCCTAAGGTTTTTGGAGCAAGTCTCTACCTTCTGAAGAACAGAAATACTTTCATTGGAAAATAAATCCTGGCATACTACTTCGTCCTAATAGAAACTGAGGAGACACCCTCAGAAACATGGGACACCAAGTAACTCTGCGACTGTGGTTGCTGATTCTCACTGTGGTATTGTCACTCCCACTGAGTCGTAAAATAAGGCCCTGAACATTTCTGTATTCTGGATCTGGTAAGTCTTGAAGGAAAAGGTAACTCACATGAGCAGATGGCTTAGACTCCGATTTCATTCATCTCTGTTGCACCTTCACCTCACCTGGCCTCATGGAAGACTCTGTATGACCAACTGATGGAGGGCAAAGGTTTATGATTGCTTTATGGACTGGCCCAATAAGTTAATTCAAGTCAAAAAATGAGCGAGTTTTGCACTCAAGTTTGGTCCTAGTGAAAGGAAATACTCCAGGTGAATAAAGCTGTAAACAATCATTCATTTTCATGAAGGGAGAAGGGTTGACATAAGGATACACATGGAATACCAGTAAGAAGCAAGTAATTTGACTGGTTTCTCACTGGCATGAAAAGAATAATATTGAAAGGTAAGGACCAGGAAAGTTCAGAGCAGAGACATAGGGATGGATCTATGGGGAGGGACACAAATGGTGTGGATCAATCTTTGTGTATCATGTTAATGCCCCTCAGAGAGTACCCACTAGCTACTCTGGCTGTTGGCGACTCTAAACAATGAGATGGATGAGTGACTCATTCTATGGGGGGTCAACCCATGGTAGTACAATAGACGTGAATGAAATGGCCACGGTAAGAAGCGTGGAAGCTAAACAGGGGCCCAATTGTACAGGTTCCGGTATGACACAGTTTGTCCTCAAAACATTCATGTGCTATAAGCTTGGTCCCTGGTGTAAGAGTATTGACAGGTGGTGGAATTATTAAGAGTGGGTTTGTAGAAGGTGATTAGGTCACAGGAGACCTAGGGGCTGGGGATTTAGCTCAGCGGCAAAAGCGCCTGCCTGGCAAGCGTAAGGTCGTGAGTTCGGTTCCCGGTACCGGAGAAAAACCAAAAAAAAAAAGGTCACAGGAGACCTACCCTGGGAAGGCACGAGAGTAGTTTCCTCAGGACCCAGTCAGTTCTCCTGACAGAAGGTTATTATGAAGTGAGCCCTTGGACCCTTCTATATATGGCTGTTTTACTTTCTGCTTCTACATGTTGTGATATATAGCCAAGGGGCTGGCTAAATAAGCACCAATGCTGTAATTTGTGATTCCAGCCCCTGAGTCACAAGTCAAATAAGCTTCTTTTCTTAATTAAGTGCCTAGCCTTGGGAATTTTGACATGGCATCATGAAACAGACTAAGATAGGCTCCCTTTTATTAAGACTAATTTTGCAGTTGCCTCAGTGAAAGCCTACCCTGCCAGCAGTAGAGACCAGTGCTGTGCCCATAATATAGCAAATTTCCTCAGAAAGCAGCCAGCCACTTGAAGGCAGTCTGATCACACTGTATCCTTTCCACCTGGTAGGAAATAAGTGATTCCTTTTTTTTTTTTTTTTTTTTTTTTTGGTTTTCGGTTTTTCTCCGGTACCGGGAACCGAACTCACGACCTTGCGCTTGCCAGGCAGGCGCTTTTGCCGCTGAGCTAAACCCCCAGCCCCAGTGATTCCTTTTTAAAATAATCATTACTTTGGACTTAAATTTGTGTAACTTCAATGCTTCCACCAGCATTATCATTTAAGTGCTTATAGAATAGCTGATCTACCAGTATGAAAACCTACACAATTTTGCATCATCCTAGAGACACATTTCATGGTAGAGATGGTGCCACAAAGGATGCATGACTTCTGTTCCACTGTACTCCTTGTACTCATGTCTCCCCATGTACCCCACCATGCAGAAGCATTCTGCCTGTTAGAATGATAGGATAGACATTAAGGGTCAGCAAGGGTGCCAACTTGGGGATCTAACTAATAAAGTGTATGCACTGAACCAAAAGCCATGTATGTTTTATTCTGTATAGCCTGATACATGAGGCTAAGGGCCTCTGTGTACTGGTAGGATTACCCTTATCATCATCAATTCAGTGACCTTGAGCTTTTTGTCTATATTGCTGCCATATTAGAGGTACTAGTTCATGAGTATAAAGATTACTTCTGCCAAGTAAAATATGGAAGGGCCTGATACTATAGTGATCACTTGTTTGTTTGGGCTTCTCATTTCAGTGGATGAGGAGTTATGGAGTTTCTCAACTTATAGGAATATTAGATGCTCTGTATTGTAAGAAGCTACAGCAACCACTATCCATCAGCAAGGAATATGTCTAGAATGTAGGGATTTCATGGAGGTATCCTTTGGTTCTTCTGTGCCCAGTGATAATGGTGAAGGGAAAAATAGCAACTACAGAACTGCAGAAAGAGGGAGATGATGACTATCTAGTATAGCCTTTAAAATCAGCTGCAACAGGAGTCTATGTCACAAGCCCTCTCATGTATGCATTTTTAAAGTCCAATATATCTGTTCACCAGTAACTTCTCTGACCTTTTTCCCTACTTAAGTCACATTTCTTTTCTTGTTGCTTCTCTTTTTTTCTTGTTGCTTCTTAAAACATACTCTGCATGTTTCTCCCATCCCTCTCCTGCCTCTGTATTTACAGTTTTCTTCTAGCTATCAGCCTATGTTTCTTTTTCATTCCTTTGGGTATTTATTCAGATGTCACCTTCTCAGTGAGGTGTTTGCTATAGACTTATTGTTTGTGCCCCCTTAAAATATTCACATGTTGAAACCTACCCCCAACATGATAGTATGTGGAAGCTGGTTCTTTGGGAGGTAATTAGGCCATAAGGGTGGGGCTCTGTGATGAAAATCAATGCCCTTATATTAATAAGAGCATGAGAGAGGGGAACACTGCTTTCTGCCTCAGGAGGACACAACAAGAAGGCAGCCAGGTACAAACTAGGAGACAGGACGCCAAATGTGGCATCTAGCCATTCATAATGCAATTTCCATCATGCCTTCTCTCACTCCCTTTCTTTATATTTCTTCTTTACAGGTATACTTTTCACTACCTGATATTCGCTTTGTTTTACTTTTTTGCTATTTTACGTTGTTGCTATTTCTCCATACTACAATATAAAGTCACTTAGTATGTATCTCCAAAGCCTAGAAAAGTATGGCACATAAATGATGAATAAATATTTATGGAAAAAGGAAAGACTAAATGCAATAAAATACTAGTTATCTAGAGATAGAATTTCTAGTCACCTCAAATCTTCGGGCCCATGTCCATAAACCCCTGTCCATAAATCCATAAATACCGGGAAAGGCTGATGAGATGGAAATACCACAGTGAGCAAGCCCATTAAAGACTTCCTCTCGGGAGAGTCCCTCATTTTATCTTTTCTCAAGTCCTATGTGCAGAGGCTTTCTCTCAAGCTACACATAGTTTCCCAACTCACAAAAAGATTGAAATAACAAACTATAAAGTAAGAGTATGTGGCAATAGGAAGAGACCATTTCATTCCCCCTCTCTGGAGTTAAGTAATTATGATAATTCTTGGGCATGGATAGTGTTAAGTTAATGTCTGCAAAATACATGCCAAAAGCTTAATGTACCATGTAAATAGAGAAATTAAGGTAGTATAGAAGAAATAAAAACTAGGTAAGAAGGAGACAAGGAAATCAAGATTTTAAAAATTGTACTTCTAAGAAAAACTGCAGGCTTAGGACACAAGCCCAGTTTTTTTTTCTTTTTCTCTTCTCCCAAAAACATAGTAAACCAGGGCAACTGCCTTCCACCTACAAATGGGTTTACCCATTTCCTTTTTACTTCAAATGTCCTCATTCACCTATGAATAAACCACCTTTTAGGCTTTCCCAAGGGAACGTGCCATTATGTCACGAGGGGTGGGCTATCCTCTCCCACCCACTAGACAAGATGAAGACTATAGATTATCAAATTCCACAGATTTCCACCACCCAAAACCCATAATAGATTTCAGGTTCCCAAGGGTGCTGTGCCTCATTTCTCTGAGCACCCACATTCTGCTCTTAATTGCACCCTGTATCTCTATCTAATAGAGGCTTCTCTCACCTCTCACTGATGTGTCCTAAAAATTCTTTTTCTGTGAAAAAAGTCAGCAAACCTGCAAACTTATTTTAAAGGGGTAGGGTAGGTTCCTTCTTTGAGCCTCAGGGACCTCTGAGACCCAGGCCCCCTGACAAGATCACTTCCTGAAAGAAAAATTTCAATCAATGGAGCTCTTTCCAGGTCCCAAAGTGAAGTGGGAAGTTTACCTTAAGATGATGAAATATTTGAATCTCTGGCATGTTCTCCTGATGACAGAATAATCTCAATAAGACTATACCAGAAAACCCCAGGGGACATATACATGGTACCACACCCAAGGGAACAATATATATTTACAGGATGCTTTTAAAATCACATGTGACTGCTTTGTAACTTAAAGAATTTTGTTTTGAAAATTTCTAGAACATTCTAAACATCCTTAAGAATTCATTCAGAAATGAAACAGAATCTGACATCTAAATGGAACATTTCAATTTCAATCTGTAATTTTGAACAAATGGGACCATTTTGCTATTAATTTTTTTTCTATTTTTTAAAGCAGCAATGAAAGGCAACAGGTAATTAAGTATATCAATTAGCTTCGGTAAAAACAGAGACAGCATAAAGAATTTAATATCAGACACAATGTATCAACCATTTGTAAAAGATGCCTTTAAATTATTAACTTGATAAATGGTCACATTTGGTAAACTTCCATGTAAAAAGTCTCCTTAAAGGACAGGCTAAATGTGCAGCATAAAGAAAGTAATCAACCTAATAATATATTCAGAGGGAAACTATAACATTTAAACATCAAGAAGCTTCTGCTTATTTTTAAAATATGCTGTGTTCTTTGTAATAAAATAAATTGAGTGATACGAATACCAAATGTACACTTACAGCTATACAAAAATGCCAAATTATTCCAAAGCCAAATTTCTTAACTTTGGGGGGAGGACTGGTCAAGTACACTTTTGAAAATTTAAGAAATGCAATGATATATGTATATACAAATTTTCACATAGTGACAGATTCTCAGGAGTACAACCATGAATTTTTAGGAATCCTCTGAATTTCTGGTTAATAAACTTTAATCTGAAGGGTAACTGACATAGTTGTATAATCAGGAAACATTATAAAAATAATCAGTCTTACAAATTCAAGGTAGCAATTCTTATGGTCTGAAGAAATTTAAAAAGAAAAGTCTTTTAAGAAATGGAGCATTATGTTCAGACAAGATTAATTCAAAATACTAACACTTGGACCCCGGCCAGCAAAGGTTTCTTCACACAGATGGAAAGGACTAGACATTCTGTATTTTGGCCTCAGTGGAGCTAATCTGATTTCTGAAGCCTCTTAAAACACACATAGTACTGCCTCTGGCAGTGCCTACCACTGGATATTCAGTCACCTCTTTGAATCAACTTCCTGGGGTATTCAAATAGAGTTATATTATGGTTCAGATAAATGTCACCCAAAAGTCTCAGTTATAACAGTACTTAAACATACTGAGCATAGAACAGTATAGATGAAAGAGGGAAGGATTTGCAAAGGTGATGAGTGATTGTCCAGTTTAGAAAATAGAGGGTGTTATGGTTTGTGTCTGGATGTTCCGCCGCAAAGCCTCATGCAGTCATGAGGGGCTTGTTTCTCAGAGGCAGCTGAGCCTATAGTTTATGATTGATTCATTGTCTAGTGCTGAGACTTCTCACCCTGGAGCAGGTAGGAGACATACAATATAAGGGATAGAAAGAGGCTTGCTCTCTTGCTCCTCCCCCTTTTGCTCTTGTTGCTTTTGCTGATTTCTGCCGCCATGAACTGTTGCCCTCAGCCATGTGTTACCCTGCCTTGGAGCCAGCTGATTATGGACTGAAACCTCCACAAACTGTGAGCTAAATAAACCTTTCCTTTCTTAACTCTGGGTGTCAGTTTTATTTTGTCTCAGCAATGAGAGAAAAGTAACCAAGACAGAGGGATAGTTGGCTGGGGATGTAGGTAAGTGGTAGAGGGCTTCCCTAACAGGGTTTCATCACCAGTACTGGAAAAAAAAATTGTGGGATAGTTCATCACTTAGAGTAGCATGTATAGAATGCAAATAAGTAAAAACAAGACCTCAAAACCAGACTAGCAACCTCAACTCCTTCAGAGATATTTCTGAAGGAATACAAGCATGTGGTGGATAAAGCTTTACTAGATGCTTAGGGTTTGGGGATCAATGTAGCAAATCCATGAAACTACAAGTGGAAAGGTTAAAAGGACAAAGCAAATAAAGTCAGTACTTTCCTTTTTTTCTCCTTCTCTTTCTTTTCTCTCCCCACCCTTCTCCTTCTTCCTCTTCTTTTTCCCTCTCCTCCTTTTCCACCCTTCCCCTGCATTTTACTTTTTCTTTTTTCCAATACTAGTAAAAGAGCCCAGGGCCTTTGCACTGAGCCCCATCTCCAGCCCATTTATATTCTGAGACAAAATCTCACTAAGGCACTCAATTTCCTGGGCCGGGCTCAAACTTGTAATTCTCATGCCTCACCCACGCAATTGCTGAGATTACAGGCATGTGCCACCACTCCCGTTTCAGTCAGCATTTTCTTGAGAAAGAATCCATACAAATCCATTCACTTTCTCATTCATAAAAGGGATGGTCCTCTTAGGCATAGAGGTGACTTTCTACGTAAGAGAGTACTGAGTCAATCTTGTAGGTGTGGCTTTGAAGTAATATGATCTACAATTACATGCCAAAATTTAGGTGTATTCTCTCACCGCAGTTCAATTCCTTTAAATCAGTAATTTTCAAGTGGAAAGAGTCATTTTTGTCAGCCTTCCTGCCTACCATAGATTGCAGAATGTCCCACTGGGGAGTAGGCATACCAGCTCACCCTCACCTCCCACCCAGTTAAAGCCACTGTTATAATGAGAGTGTGTCAGGCCCCTTGGGAGGGGGCAGTGAGGACAAGAGTCAGAACCACCCTTCATTGATTACCACAAACTCTGTAACTCTCTCCTACCCATCCACTTGCCGTGGAGCAAGTGTAGGTGCAGCAAAGAAAGAGGAGGCCCAATGACCTTCTGACACTACAATAAATGGGTAGAAGATAAGGATTAGGAAAAATTGTTCTCCACACTGTAATGATTTGCAAAATGGTTAAGCAATTTATATAGCAACTTGATATAGGATAGAGATATAAGGCAAATGACTCTGTGGAAGCACAAGTCTTTACATTTTAAACCAGTAGAAGCTCTTCAAAAACTATAAGAGATCACATCATGAATAATGTGAATCTTGGCCAAGAACATCCCTCAGGGTGTAGTCATTGCTAATGAGCATATCGTAGCATTTTAACCATGCTTTACATCAATTTTCTTTTCCCTACTCAGAATGACTTCATTCTTTCAGACAGAGTGCCTTGCTCCTGGTTATTGGCAAGGTCAGGTCCTTCCAGTGGCCGCTCTTGTTCTCACTGTGATTCAGTGGCTTCCCTCAGATGATGTTCATTAGCTTCAGAATATCAGAAAGCTTCCAAAAGAATCTTCTTTCATCAGAGGAAAAACTGACTCCTTCCAAATAAATGATCACCCTCAGTTTCTCAGTGAGTGTGCGAGGTAATGAAGAGAATGAGGAATTCAGGTCTCCTGCTGCTATCCCACTGCTTACTCTTTGACATTCCCTGCTCTCAATATTCAGGGGAATTTTAAATGGGATGATTCCAGTTCCTTTGTACTCTCAGAGCCACATTTCTCTTCAATGACTCTGGAGTTTGTGCCACTCTCTGAAGAAGAGCTCCTTTCTTGCGGTGTTCACACCATGGACAATCTGAGCCCACTGTACTCATTTCTTCATTCATTTACTTAAGCTTTTTTTGAGAAGCAAAGCAGTTCCAGGTCCTGTGCTGGGTGTGAGGAATTCTGGGCTGCATGACAGGGTCCCTGTGTTAGAGGAGCTCATGTCTGCTTGGGCAGGCATGAAAAAAAAAGGAAGCCACAGGAAGGCACACCGGGTGTAAGGGCTAGGGACATGTTCACACCCACACTGTTAAGAGGGGGCGTAGCTCACCCAGCCTAAGGGTCCTGGTTGAGGAAGACTTCCTGCAGGAATGGACACCACGTCTGAATCTTGGAAAAGGCATTAGCTGATAAAGAAACGAAGGTGGGCTTCAGGCAAGGGGACAGGATGTGAAATGGGAGGCAAGGGCAGGGAACTTGGGGGAACACAGCAGCCGTTCTGTTCCGTAGGAGAGACAAGGCAGAGAAACTGGGAGCAGTGATGTTGGGCAGTTTGCACCAGGTCTTGATGGAAGGTTATGCGGAGCTGGTGTGGAGGTTTCCTCAAGAAGATGACAAAAACTACTTTATTATGTAACGGGAGTTTGGAGAATGAAGCACTGCCTGGAGGTTATTGTAGTAATTAATCCGGAGACAACAAACAAGGGCCCCTCAGAGCACAGAAATACGTAGCTATGCTGAAATACTCTTTGTTTACTGTTGAATGCTCTTTTAAGCTAAATTTGTGAGGAAAATCTTGAAGTCACAATTATTTTTCACCTATCTACATTTTCTTTGCTTAACTGGGTTGAACTTATCTAGGCTGTTCTACCATTCTTTCTATTCTACGTTTAACCTATCAAGAAAGCTTTTTTACCCTGGTCTTATCTACAGTTAACTTTTCAATGACTGATTGGAATTTCTACTAAGAAACAAGTGTATGTGGGTGTGGGTGTGTACAATCTTAGTTGCCACCAAGCTTCTGATTTGGTAGCATTTAGCAGGCAGATTTTTAAAGAGCACTTTATGAAATGTCATCTCTCTGTACTTCTCCGACTTCTGTCACAAAGGAGTTTCTAGATGCGTTATGCGGGCAGTTAGTTCAAAATTAAGTAACCATATATACTGAGTAAAGGAAACATTTTAAAAGGGGTCCCTGATAAAAATTTTTTGACAAGTATTTGATGAATCAGCAGAAATATAAGATAATGACTCACCTACAAAGACTAACAGAGACATTATTTTTCTTTTTTTGCAATCTTTAATAATTGCCCGAGATAAGAGCAAAAAAAGTTGTTGAGCTTTTCTTCATACTACTATCTGAAGTGAAACTAAGGTTCAGCCAGGGCCAGGAGTAGGCAAAGTGCAAGTCCTCCAGCTGCCTCACCTTATCTTGCACGGAGCTTTGGGACTGTATTACAGACCAGGCAATAATATCTTCCCAAGTGTGGCCGACTGAGTGACTCCTCACAGGCTGCGAACACACATGCACGCTCACGCACCCCCTCTGGCCTGGTCTTAAGCTTCTTTGTGCACTTCTGCCCACCTTTCCAGGAGCCCTCGGCCTCTGCTCCTACCCTCTCGCGTCTCCCGGGTACTCACAGAGTCTCAGTCCTGGGCGGCAGGCTGGGGATGAGGTGGATATCCTTGCAGGTGACTCTGAAGTCGTCCTCCTGGTGGCATTCGCAGGGCGGAGACGGGCACCCCTTCTCCGCCAGGCTGCCGGGCAGGGCGAGCAGCAGCGCGAGCCGCAGCAGCAGGGCGGGCCTCATTTTCCACGGCCCCCGGGGCTACTTCTCCATGGCGTGCGGTAGCCCCATTCTCCGCCTCGGTGCCTTGTGTTCCCAAGGTGGAGCAGGCGCGAGCGGGAGGGGCGCGAGGAGGCCGGGCTCGGAGCGCTGTGACCTCACCGCCGGAGCGAGGCTGGAGAGGGAGAAGAGGCTCTCAAGAGCTCGGCTTCCCTAGGCAACTTCCACGCAAACAAGCCTACTTGCCGCGCTTTCCTGGCCGGAGCCACGCCGCGCGCTCCGCCTGTTCCCAGACACTCAGCGCCGGTCCGGCGGCGGCCCCGCGCGCTCGCCCTGCGACTCTTCCCCAAACCCTCATTTAGACACACACTCCTTTCCTTCCCTTTCAACTCCCCGAGCCACCTTCGGCGGTGGGCAGCCTTCTGCGCGCGCCGCCGCCCCAGCACCCACCCGCGCGCGCCCCGTCCGCACCAAGTCCCGCGGAGGGACTGCCCGGCGCCGACCAGTGCGTCCCGCAGAACTTTGGCCTCTTCAGGCCAAAGACGCCTCTGCTGAGAGTCCAAGAAGGGCACAGGGGCCGGGCCAGGTCCAGGGGCAGCCGAAGCCGGAGCACCACACTCCTGGCAGATCTTCGCAGCTGCCCAATTTGAGCGCCCACCGGAGCGCTGCGCGCCTGGCTGCGCTCGGCAGGAGTCGCCGCAAGGAGTCGCCAGACGGCGCGCGGCTCGCTGCCCAACCCACCGACCCGGCCAGGAACCGGGCTCTGGGGCCATCTGCTGTGCACAGCCGGAATCGCAGGAAGAGTTCTTGCGCCCCAGGCGGTCTCTAAATCCAGCTTTGCAATGCACTTTGAGGCCAGCCTGGAAATCTAGATTTTTCCAGTTTGCCTAAAAATGTTACTAATTCATAGACCCCTGCCTGAAAAGATGAGAAGAAAAAGAGTACGTAAGCGCCATACGATCATTTGTTCATCGTTCGTCACACGCTAGCCCAAAAGGCTGATTACAAATACAGACCAGATAGTGCCAATTTCCTTCTTTAAAGTCTTCAGTTGCTTGCTAATTCCTCGTAAGACAAAAGGAATAAACTCCATATATATTGCGCTAGCTTTTAATATGAAATTCTGGAACCAGGGGAAAGCCATGGTGATGGAAATCAAAGTAGAAGTTAAAGGTAAATCATTATAAAAAGGAGAGAACATACAGGGGTTCTGCATCTTAAGCTGGAAGTTAAGTGGATGCACAGATATTCTCGTTTAACGACCTACTCTTTTAAGGACCAAGTAGCACTGTTCAGACTTATGATCCGCTGCTGGGACTTACTCCTCTTTTTTTTTTTTTTTTTTTTTTTTTTTTTTTTTTTTTTTTAAGATGCGGTCCTAGGAAAGTTTTTTTTTTTTTTTTTTTTTTGGTGTAGTTCTGTACATCTTGTTGGTAAAGCCTCAATGTCCTTTTTTTGGGTACAGTACCATGATGTTTGCTGATTGTACTGTACAGTGCTGTACCGTAGTTTTATGTTCTGCTGTACAGTACAGTACTGCTTGTTTGAAGAGTTCTGCAAATAGAAGCAAAATCATCAGGTTGGAGTTTCCTTTGACCATTTCTTTGTTCTGAATATCGTAGTGTACGTACTATAGGCAATTCCTCACTTAGCGAGCAATTCATTCAATGACCAGCTAGAGAGACCTTAACTCAGTTGTTAAACGAAGAGTACCTGTAGCGTCTTGTGTTTTAGGCACATTCACTAATCATGTTGTACAGTATTCATGAAAAGACAAATGTCTTCAAAATAGTATTATTTCTATAATGTCTGATACTGGGAAAAATAGGCTCCCTGACATTTTTTTTGATAGTGAGGCAACCTCAATATCTGAAAAATGTATAGTTTGCCTGTTTGGATGCTGAAGGGAGTGATTTGGAGCATCGTTTTATGAGACCTGTTGATCACATGTGATACAGGCAGAAGAGCTGTGCCCAAGGGCCAGAACAATGTGTCAGTGCACTCTTTTTATTGGACTCACTTCTAAGGACTATTTGCTTCCAGTAGTTCTTCAGGTGATAATAAAACTGATTCATTTGGAGTTAAGTAAATTCTCAGATATAGACAAACTCTTTAGAAGTGATGTTACCTTTGTAATTTTTTGATATATAGAAATGTCTCATGTCATATGGGTGTACATACTTTTTCAAGGGTTATATACATAAGTCTGGACTTATGGCCTATCTTATCTTTTGTACAGTTCTGTGCACCTCATTTATGAAAGCACAATGTCTTTTTTGTACAGTATACCTCATTTATACAGTACTGTAATTTTGCTGATTGTACTATACAGTGTTTAGTTGTATGTTCTGTTGTACATTACAGTACTGCATGTAAGAGATATGCAAATAAAAGCAAAATTAGCAGGTTGGAGTTTCTTTCGACCATCTCTTTGTTCTGATGATTGTAATGTGCATACTATATACAATTCCTCATTTATCAACCAAGTCATCTAACAACCTAGTCACGGGACAGTGACTTGGTCATTAAACGATGAATGTCTGTGTATATTTATCAAAATCCATTCAGCTGTACACATAAATATTCCAAGGTTTATAGGGTCTTTACTGATAATCACTCCACACTGAAAACAATCCACATGTCCTTCAGCTAGGTAATGGGTGAAGAATGGCAATGCATCCGCCAAGTGAAAGATTATTCCGTACTGAACGTGAATGAACTGTTGATGTGTGACACATACAAACTTTGACTGCATAATGCTAGTGAAAGAAGCCACACTCAAAAGATTATTTATATATGACTGTTCATATAAATAGGTTTTATATAACATTCTTTAAAAGGCAAAGGTATAAGGACATGAAACAGACCAGTGATTGCAAAGGACTGGGGTTCAGAGGAAAAGTCTGACTACAGACACCAGGGAATTTCCTGCATAATCAAACTTCTCAGTCTTGATTGTGGTGGTTCTATGGTAGTTTGTAAATGTAGTGAACCACAGTAAATGAATTTTGGAAGTTAAACTCACATTGCATCCCCAAGGTAAACGCCATATGATCATGCTATGTACATCGTAACTGCATTCATCATGGGGAGCTGGTACATGTGTGTAACACGTCTTAATTCTTTTTCACCCCCCTTCTTTTCTTCTCCCTCCCCTTTCCCTCTGTCTCTGGTCTCCTTTGCATTTTCAAGAGATCTATCTCTCTGTTTATTGTTTTTAAAAAAATATTCTTTGATCAAATTTTCTAAAATTCCATTTAGAAGATTTGCCAAAATTTATATAGGGCTGTTTATGCAATAAAGTTCCTCTAAATGAGAGGAGTCTAAATTGCAAATCTGCTACATGTGACTTAAAATAAAAAATACATTATTCTTTATATTTTGATACTTAAATTGTCCTAAAAGTTGTTGCGTATGAATACTATTAAACCTTTCCCTTCCATTTGTGGTGCTGGCTGAGAATGGAAGAAAGGATCTAAGTTTAAAGTGACCTGGTTTTGCATGCCCACCTGCAGAGTGTAAGATCTTTTTCTTTAGAATCTAAAAAGTCTCTTATTTGAAATGAGAACCAATCTGCTGATCTGCTAGCCACAGCTTGAATATTGTCATAAACCTTTCATGGAGGATTTCCCAAGATGAGATTGCAGATGGCAGTTCTTGCCATCTTGATGTTCTGGAAAGAGCCAAGGATGTAAACTTTCAGGTCAGCCAAAGCTATCCGCGTCCGCGTCCCTCGTCTGCCAGCAGTTCTTCCTATTGCCCTTGACAGGCGCTCCCCCATTAGAGGCTTAACATCTCTAGAGAGAGTCTGTTCAGTCTGAGAAGGACAAGTGCTTTTCCTTTCAGTATTTAAAAAACATTGTGTTGTCTTGTCATTTGCACTTTTTCCAAGGACAAATCTGTCATTTTGTCATAATATCCTTTGTTTCTTTATAATATACTTTAGCTGATATACTTAAATTACTTTGAAACTGTTCAATAATCCTGGGTCTTGTTTTTAAGGTTAGGTGTGACAAGAGCAGCATTTCATCTAGAGCCAGTTCTTCCCCAGTTCTGAAGCAAGTCCCTCTGAATACTCTATTCAATGCTCCTTAAATGTGAGGAGT
Source organism: Chinchilla lanigera (assembly GCF_000276665.1). Classification (NCBI taxonomy): domain Eukaryota; kingdom Metazoa; phylum Chordata; class Mammalia; order Rodentia; family Chinchillidae; genus Chinchilla; species Chinchilla lanigera. Next base: position 4,611,168 of record NW_004955438.1, on the reverse strand, counting down.
TTCAATCTGACTGGTGGGAATTGCCCCTCTTCCTGGGACTAGGTAAGGGAAAGGCAATTTTCTCTCTGATCTTGTTAGATACTTCTCTCTCCAGCCTGCAGTTTTCACATGTGTGTAGTGTTTGGTGCTCTGCTGAATAATCCCTGGAGACCTTTTGTAGTTCTCTGGCATTTCTGATCTACATGGTTCATTGTACTCCTATAGCTTGTCCTGAAAACTCCCCAAAGACCTTCATCTTCCCAGGCTCTCAGATCTGGCTTCATTTCAGAGCATTCACTGGCTTTCCCCAGATTCCTTCTCCTTCCTTCCACTGTGGTCCGAATGGTCTTTCAAGGCAGTGAGTTATGGAATCACAAGATTTGCCTTATTTGGTTTGTTTCCTGTCCTTCTTTGATGTGTGTGGATTGTCTTTTGTTCTGTTTTTTCAATATTGGGATTTAACACAGAGCTTTAACACTGAACTGCATCCCTAACTCCTTCTCTATTTTTATTTTGAGATACAGTCTCACTAAATCATTAAGTTGCCCATGCTGGGCTCAAACTTGCAGTCTTCCTGCCTCAGCCTCCCAGAGTGCTAGGATTACAGGTATATGCCAAAATGCCTGTTTTTTTTTTTTTTTTTTTAAAAGACAGACTCTTATTATGTAGTCCAGGTTGGCCTTAAACTTGCTGCATAGCAGAGGTTGGCCTCAAACTCACAATCTTCCTGCCTCAGCCTTTTGAATGCTGGAGTTACAGGTTGTGCCACCATGCATAGGTGGGTACCACCATATAATTTGCCTTTTTTTTTTTTTTGGTCTGTTTGATTCTGCTGGAAGGGTAATTCTGACCTCTGTTACTCTACCTTTACTGAAAACAAAAGGGCTGAAATCTGTAATGTGTGTGTGTGTGTGTGTGTGTGTGTGTGTGTGTGTGTTTCTAGAGGTTGAACCCAGGGAACTAGGCATGACAGGAAAGCACTCCACCAGTGAGCAATATCCTTAGCCCTGTAACATTAAACCTAGATTTAGTCAGCATGAAATTGGCTCAGTAGAGATCGTAATGTAAGTCAGGTCTCCTATGCATAACATTTCAGTTCTGTAAATTGGAACAAGACTTTAGTATAACAGGTTCAAATGACCTGTTCAACAAATAACTATGATAATCACTAAAGCAATTGTCTTTCCATACCATAACTTTTAAACCAAGGCAAATAACCATGTGAGATGATGAATTAGTTTAAATTAAGAGAAAAGTGCTTGCACGCAGATCCATTAAACACATACTCTAATCCAATACATAAAGAGGGCTATCAAATACTATACCATGTCTTCCTTTTTTTGTAGAACCATTAACATGATCCAAATACCAGAAAATGGTGTTTACCAAATAATCTGTCTGTAGTTCATCTTTCTTCAAAACATTGATCAGAAGCTATTTTACTTGACTACAATAATTTTCATTTTGATTTAGTACATTAATAGTTTCTCATTTTGACTAAATGCATTGGGATTACAGTGACATAAAACTCTGCTGCTCAGTGACAGCTACTTATGATTAGTAAGTGCGTGACTGAAAAAACTGTTGTGGTATCAGCCATGCTTCTATATCACAAATGACTAGAAGTGGCTCTTTGAGTAGTGGGTAATATCATGGCTGCAACATCTAACCTTCTTACTCTTCTTAGTCTTGCAGCTAGCTTGAAAATTTGACTCAACAACTACTTATTGTTTTCTGCTGGTTTAAAAAGCATGGGTTTCACCACTGATCCTTTGCTATAGGAGAAATAGAACTCTCAACCTGTTAGATGTCAGATGTGTCAAGTTTGTGTCCCCTGAAAAATTGAAGAATGAATGTTAAAGGACAGTGGAAATTAAGAGTAGAAAAGGTTCATTGAGAGATAGTTCTTGAAAGATAAGGGTAATTTTTATAGCAAGGACCCAATGTGGGTACAACATGGGTCAAACTATAATCAAACTGTAGGATTACAAGTATAGCTGCTTAGGTAGTATTGATCTAACCAGGAAGTGGGTCACATAACAAGGGTACATAGAAAAAACAAAGGCATTCTGGGGAAGGGATAGGTCTGGATATTTTGGTCACCCATTTGGGTGACTGAGGTCTGTCTGGACTTCTTGGACCAGTGGTTCTAATTATGGTATAATTTTAAGTTATTGTTTATCCCTCAGGAGAAGCATGTAGGCCTGGCCATTGTATCTTTATCTTGAGGCCTGGTCATTTTTTAGATGTGCCTCTGGCCACAGTTCTGATATCTTTGTTTATTTAGTTTTTTCTGGCAGTCAGTGTGCTGGGGTTATGGCATCAGTGAGACACCAGAGTCACCTGGAGTCATCATTACCCTTGTGTTCCCCCTTGGTGACCACCAGCCACTCCAAGTGTTGCAATTGCTATCACAACCCAGTTACTATTTCGAGGTGTGGCCTCCCCTGCAGGGTTCAGGAACCTGCATACCTGCTATTGTACAAGGGCAGACTCTATCCTGTCCCTTCCCCCCTCCACACTCAACTGCTGTAGGCTCCAAGCAGACAGTAGGGGTCCAGGCTGCCTCTGTGGAGCTCACCACACAAAAGCAGTGCCATTATTTTGTTGTTGTTGTTGACTTTCTTGGGAACCCAGCTTCTCTCTGACTGTATATTAATTTTTATCTAACTTAGCTGCCTAGAGTACTTTCAGTACCACCAATTCAGAATGTCAGGGATTTACTTCTTACTTTACCCATAGCATGTTACAGGATGTCTTCTTTCTTATGATTTAACAATTGTCCTGAGATAGTACAAAGCAGCTTGATCATCTGTGGCAGCTAGAAGGAATCAAGTAAAGTCTAATGATTTAGGCAGCGTTTAGTTAAGGTTCATTTAGAGCAATAGAATCAATATAAAATATATTTATAATTACACAAAGGGGTTTATTAAGCACACTTACAGGATCAAAGGTGGAAGAGTCAAATTGGCCATTGTGTGATCATATCCAGGAGAATCCAAAATGCTGTCTGTACACGGGACAACCAGAAGATCTAGCAGCAATTGAAATTCAAAGGCCGAGAAGCTCACTATAGAGTCACCAGTGCTAGCCTCCACTGGAAGGCTGAAGAAACTGGAGACCAATGTCCAAAGGCAGTGACAAGGCAAATCCTTCCAAAAAAGGGGACTACTTTCATTTTCTTTTTCCTTTCCCTTTTTATTCCATCCACGGTATAATCCAGTTGGTTAGTACCACCCCCATCTCAAGTGATTCTTCCCCCATCCATTTGCTGGACTGCATGTCAATCATCCACAGTCACACCCAGAACTTTACTAATCTGCTAAGCAGTTCTTGCTTATATCAAATTGGCACATCACAATTAGCAATCACAGGGGCTGGGGATTTAGCTCAGCAGCAAAAGCGCCTGCCTGGCAAGCGCAAGGTCGTGAGTTTGGTTCCCGGTACCGGAGAAAAACCAAAAAAAAAAACCAATTAACAATCACAGGTGTTCATCACTTGTGCTAGGAAATCTGGGCAAAATATCAACCACTTTTGAAGGGACGTCCTTCCATATGCCAATGGTTAGGAAGCTAAGTTCAGGTTGTGAATAGAGTTTACTTGAGTAGAGGTTGGGCACTTTCTGGACATAGACTTTTTCCCTGCCTACATCTTCAGGTTTGTGCCTTAACCTCATTCTTTCTCAGACCCCATTCTTCTCTGCATCTTGTCACATTCATAACGTTCTTTTCTTTTGTAAGACTGCTCTTGTTCACAATATTTTCTTCTACATCCTTTGCTTATACCATGGTGCCTTTGGGACAGCAGGGCTGGCTTTACAAGTTCGGTTTGATCTGTGTCATCTCACACGGCACTGTATTCAGAAAGGCCTGATGCTTGACTTAAGGCTTCACCGTTGCCCTTTCCATGTTCTTAGTGAGCTTTGAACAATGGCCTCTCATTTTACCTCTGTAATGGACCCCACAAATTCCATAGCCAGTCCTGTTTGGAGAATGTTCATGGTTAATACCCAGACTCCAGGAAGAGACTATTTTGCTTTTTCTTTTCACCTTCAACTTCTCTCCCATTGTCTTATCTCACCAGTGCAGAACAGTTTAGCTGGCTGAAATGGAGGCAGCGAGAGAGCCACAGAGGAAAAAATAAACATTTGAGCAGAACTTGACATAAATTTTCCTGCCACATGGAAATAATCAGTCTGCTATTGCTGCTTCACAGTGGTATGAATTTTCAAGATACTGGAGAAACACACCCTCTGTCCATCCTGCTTGAACTAGCACTGCTTCCATCTGCCACTGAACAGCTTTTTATATGATAGCTGCCTTCCCTTCTCTATGCTCACCCACTCCAGATGAACAGCATTCCAGCATCTCATCATTATTATTATTTATTATATTGTGGTGCTGGGGATTAAACCTAAGACCTTCTACCTGCTAGGTGACTTTGTCACTGGGCTACACTCGCGGAACCTCTTTATTGATTAGCCCACCTAGGCTTTTGTTTGGTGTGATGCAGCAATATTTCCCATGAGACTGCTCAAGAAACTAGATATGGAATTAGTACATCAGATCTCACAGCATAGACTGGTGGTATGGGGACAGGGATCTGTAGCTGAAAAAATAAAATAGGGGTTTGCATATGTCTTCTAGCTAATTCTGACTAGAAAGAGTTAAAAGACAAACTTTACTGAGAGATTCCCCTGGGAAGCCAGTTAAAGATGGGGTAGGAAAAACAAAACAAAGCAAACAGATAAAGAAAGGCACCAAACAGCCTGGGAACTTGCACCGAGAGACCAGAACAAGAGAACACAGATAAGACACAGAGAAAAAGCCAGGTACACAAACAATAAGCCACCCCCATCTCCAATGAACTAAAAGGGAAGCAAAGGGAGGTGACTCACTTTAAGCTAGTATGTACTCACACCTATGCTCTGACATATCCTCTTCTATACAAGTGTATTCACTCTAGAGTCACTATATTATGTACTCTATGGTCATTATAGAGTACAATAGATATCCACATGCCCTCTACTAACTCTAAGCTAGCCAAAAATAAGGCCCCCCCTTACTAACTAGCTGCCCACTCCAAAGATGAGGCCTGAAAATTCTTGTCAAGGACAAGTAAACAGGCAGAAAGAAGCTGCACATAGACCACCTGAAGAAATGACTTTAGGCAGAAGTGCTCAGAAGCCAATCCAGTTCTGGCAAGTTCTGGGTGGAGGGGAAAGAGTCACTCACCCCCAGGCCCACATAAAGACAGCTGAGAACAAAGGCCCTACGAGTCCTCCATCTTTTCCCCTACTGATTCTTTCTTATCAGGGCAGCTGTGTATCTTCTCCTGTCTCCCTCCTTTCCTCTTTACAAATAAAGTGTCTTCCTCTTGTCAAACTTTGTCCCTCTAATTTATTACTGGGGCTGAGTTACAATCCAGGTGGGCTGCTCGGACAACACAGCAGCAGTCCTCATCCCCCAGATGCAACAGTAGGCGGCTTCATCAATATAATCTTCAGCAAGGCTATTTGGATTTCAATCATCAGACTAATCAGATACGATTGAAATATATAGTGAATGTTTAAATTTAAAAATTTTATTACACTAAGAGACACATTGTGATCAATCCCCTTCGAGATACTCTCCCTTGCTTCACACACACTTATTCCTCATTCTTGGTACTTTCTGAAGTTCTGGAGGTACTATTTCTTAAGTGTCTTTACACGACATGATTGAAAAATGCAGGGACTCTTGTTGCTGAGTGTCCTCCAATTGAAAGGAAGAAGGTCCTCATTCCTAAAAAACATTGCGATGTGTCCTCTCTACGTATTTCACCAGATCTGGTACCACATGACTTCTGGCTCCTCCCCACAGTCAAAATGACCATGAAAGGTAAACATTTTAAGTCAGTTCAGGATGTTGGGGCACCGAGTAACTAAAGACATGCAAGAAAGAGGACTTTCAGAACTGCTTCAGTCGGGGGCTGGGGATTTAGCTCAGTGGCAAAAGCGCCTGCCTGGCAAGTGCAAGGTCGTGAGTTCGGTTCCTGGTACCAGAGAAAAACCAAAACCAAAACCAAAAAAAAAAAAAAAAACAGAACTGCTTCAGTCGGTAGCAAGAATGAGGGATAAGTGTGTGCGAAGGAGCGTATTTTGAGGGGGATTGATGGCAATGTGTCTTTTAGTGTAATACATTTAAAAAATTTAAACATTCTCCATATTTTTTGATCACATCTTGCGTCTTAAACTTCACAAGGAAAATATTCACAAAGCAGCAGAATATAATCTTTACTCAAATAATCTAGAACACCATAAAGCCTCAGTGTTTATGTAGTTAATATTTTAGAATATCACAGCATATACAAGCTAACTTAAATTTAATGTTTCCTCTGAACACTGGGCTAAATCCTTCACATAGATTATTTTATTCCCCATATGACTCTGTTCAGGAAGTACTGTTCTCATGCTCATTTGGAGGAAGCTAAAATGAAGGCCTAGAGTGGTAGGTAACTTGCTTGAGGTCACATAGATGAAAGGAATTACAGCTAAAATTTGAATCCAAGTGCTTTGGACCCAGAATTTGTGCATTTAACCACTTCTGATCTCTCCTAGTGCATCATGTTAAACAAGTACAGGAAAAATATGGAATTGGAGCCAGGAACTTCAAAAGTGGCAGGAATCTAGGCTCTGTTCTAGCTCATATGCTCTGTGGCTACACTCTTTACTGTGGTTTCTTTATTCATTTTTTCTCTCTGCAGTTTAGTTTCTTCAGACTCTTTTTGAATGCAGTTGAAAAGTTCTATCTTGGTAGACATATGCAGGCCTTATCTGTACTTCAGGACTTTCAGGAAATAAATTGGGAGCATGAGTTCCAATTTTAAATTCTAACACATAAAGAACAAGATAGGCCCACAGTTATAGTCAGAGAGATAGGATCTCTCTCTCTCTCTCTCTCTCAATATATATATATATATATATATATATATATACATATTCAGAAAGATAGAGTCTCAGTCTCTCTCTCTCTCTCTCTCTCTCTCTCTCTCTATATATATATATATATATATATATATATGGCTTTGGGGCCCCCCAGCTATGGGTAGGTCAAGGGTATGATATATAAAAATGTGGCTAGCATATATAAAAATGTTTGTCACATCTATCTCAATCATGGTATTGTATACAGGGAAGATCACTCATGATACTAATCTTGAATGGATACAATGTGGGAGAAGTCATGTGCTATGGATTTAACTCTGTCCTTCTAAAATTCACTTGTTAAAGCCATAATCCCAAATGTGACTGAATTTGAGGATAAGGATTTTAAGGGGTGGTTAAATGAGATCATAAATTTGGGGTTGTAATCCAATATTACTGTTGTCTTTATGAAAAGAAAAATATTAAGTCCATGCTCACACAAAAAACATGCCATTTGAGGACACGGAGAAGATGGGTATCCACAAGCCAAGTAGAGTGGCCTCAGAAGAATCCTAACCTGCTGATGGACTCCTTGATCTGGGACTTTTAGCCTTCATAGCCACGCATCTGTCTGTCTGCCTGTCTCTCTCTCTCTTGCTTTGTGTTTAACTTTTATGTTGCTTAAACTACCCTTTCCATGGTAGTTTCTTTTGGCAGACCTAGTAAACTAATCTACAACTTTTGTGCCTTTCGATCTACAAGATTGTAAAAGAAGAGTACTGCAAATGAAGATCTTTGCAAGATTTTCTATCTAAGGTTCAAGTACTTAAGCTTGAGTTTAATGTTGGGACTGGATGAAGTATCCGTGCTATCAATTAACAGTAATATCATTTGAGAAATTTGGGGTACAATCTATTTTGTTAAGAAGGAGAAAGATTCTATGGTCTGAATCCAGTATATATTTCTTTGAATTTTGAATCTGTCAATGCAGAGAACACTTTATGACAAACTGCTGTTAACTTAACATTGCATGTAAAAATTATCTAAATTTTGGTCCCAGTTGTGTCCTCTGATTTTTTTTTCTTTATTTGGTCTAAAAAGAAGGTCAGCACAACTGAGTCCAGTTCTCTAGATATGAAGAGGTAGTCAAGAACAGTTTTTATTACTGCAGCTGAAATTACATTAGCTTTTTGGTAGTCATTTTTTGCAGCAGTCTATCAGAATCTCTTCTGAGAAAGTTATTCTTTTATGTCTGTCCACAGAAATAGCTGCGGTGTTCTCTGTCCTAGCTTTGTAATAATTTATTTATTAGTCTGTTTCATTTGGCTTGAAGCACCTTGAAAGGACTATGTTATCTCTGAAACTTCAGTATCTAATACAATGTCTAGATCATAGACAGGACTGTCATAAATTTGATGAATTAAATGAATGATAAAATTCTTTTGAAAAAATTGAAATGTTAAGAAACAAAGTTATGCCTCTGCATGCCTATGGGGCAATTCTATGGCTCTTCTGAAATGATCTTAATCTTTGTGTCAGGTGGGGTGTATTCTAGAGTAAGAATTTAAGCAAGTAGCTTGAAGATAGATTCAAATACATAGGTAGGTCTTTGGAATTAGTTTTATGATCAAACTGGATGTGGAATAGACTTTATATCTAGTGTTGGCCAGAAAAGTTAGAATGATTCTGCTGTATCAAATATGAGTGCTAAAATTTATGAGCGAGAAAGTGAGAGAGAAAGAGAGAGAGAGAGAGAGAGAGAGAGAGAGAGAGAGAGAGAGAGAGAGAGAGAGATTTTTTAAAAGTGAAATTTAAAAATGTTAGGGTCCTTTGTTTTTTAGGTAACCAGAAAAACTTTCGCAGATAAGTTAAAATTTGATTTTAGCCTGAGGGGTCAGTGACCATTTTGGCAGACTAGAAGGAAAGGACTATCCACGTGACTAATTTCTAACTCTTAGCTTTCCAAAGCTCAGTTTTTTGTTGAGATTTTTATTACCTCTTTAGAACTGAAACCAACTTCGGCGGAGTTCATTGGAAAATATTTCTTTCATGTTCTAAAATGAACCAGGGAGTGACACCTTGGAGGTGGAAGCAGTGCTGAATTGACAGCTTCGCACTTGCTTTGTTTGCCATGAATAAAACATACACTCTTAGGCAGGTCACTTGGTCTTTCCAGGCCTAAAAGTTTTGACTAGGTAATCATCTGTGCTCTCCTCCAGTGCTAAGAATTTGGGTCTTTGGAGCACGACATTGGTGCTTGATATTCAGAGGCGTTTCACTTCACTGGTGGATTCTCAAGGAATAAAGTTACAGTTAGGGTCAAGGAAGCATTAGAATTCACTTTCTCCTTGGCATTTGCCTCCCTCACAACTACACCTACTAGCCCTTTAAGAAAAAAGAAAGAGCGCAGGGCAAGAGGGCGCAGACCAAGGCCCTAGCGCCTGCTAAATCACCTTCTTCCGGGAGAGTTACTCGGCGGGCTGTCGCATGGCATCTTGGGACGTGCAGTTTTTCTCGGACCGCGCCCCTTGATATTTTCTTGCTCTTGAGAGGAGATGGACTACGACTCCCAGAGGGCCGAGCGACAGCAGCGCGTCCTTCCCTCCCGCCGCGGCTGGGCGGCTAGTTCAAGTTGCCATAGCTGCGAGTGTGCGGAGTGCCGAGTCGGTTGCGCCGCTGCGTTTGGTCAGTTGCACCTTCTGGGTCTGCGGTAGCCGCGGGAGCCAGGTGGGGCCTCGGCGATGATCCGGCTTTAAGGACCTGGCGTCGTCTTCTGTGTCAGGTACCTACCTCTACTTCCCTATCTTATCGTGGACATAGGTCCCACTTCCCCTTGTCCCAGGGCTGGGACACCAGAGCTGCGCGTGGGGCCCTGGGTGGGGAAAGTGTGTGTCCAGGTCGCGGGAGACAGCATGTCCGATTCGGTCCCTCGGCATGGTTGTTCTCAGGCGGGTCCTGGGCAAATTACCCCGTGAATTTGGACACCGTGGTCCTCCTTTTGGGGAGAGCTGGCCACCAGCCCCTGTGGCGCTTTAGCTGTCGAGGAGATTGGACTCTTCCTGTAGGTCTTCCAGAGAGCCTTGTGGCATTTGCTTGCCTGTACCGGGATATAAATTGGGGTATTCTGTACCTGTTCTGAAGTCACAGAAAGCTTGCAACTCCGGGAATGTTGTATCAGTCACCTGTTTTTCCTGTGCCAGCACAGCGTTTGCCTAACCTTAGCTGTCAGTTCCTTACTTGTATTATTTGCAGAAGTACCTGATATTGAATCCAGCCACATTCTTTCTTTACTGGTTTGATAGCCTTCATCTCTTAGTCAGACATCCAGTGAAACCGAGTAACTGTACCTTGCAGCTTTGATCTAAGTATTATGTAGAGTGTCTTACACTTGCCTCCTATACACCCACAGCTACTGGCCCTTTAACACTGCTGCAGTTGCTCAGTATTTGTCACTCTGTCAAAATTTATTTTATTATGTAGAACAGTGTTATCCAATAGAAACATAATGTGAGCCACACAGGTAATTTAGAATTTTGTGCTATCCACAATAAGAAACTGGTGAAATTAATTTTAGTGTTCCGCGCAATATATTAAGAATGCATCCAACATGCAGTAAAATATAAAACCTAGAGGTGTTTTAATTCTTTTTTTTAAATGGTACTGTCTTCAAAATCTCATGTGTATTACCCATTTATAACACATATCAGTTTGAACTGCCCATATTTCTAGGACTTAGTCGCCACAGGCTAGTGAGTACTGTATTGGGCAGCACAGAGAGAAGATGGAAACTTTTGACACTTTTACGTTGTCCCTGAGAAATTTCATTTTGTCTCTGACCCATCTCGGGGTGAAGGTTGATGCTTTGGTAGAAGAGTGAAGTGTATACCACCCTGTACCTCTCAGTGTGTCTTTCCTGCCATTGCATAAAGGCAATGTCTCAATAGTTTATTTTGATTAATTTTACAGAATACCTTCTTTCTAGAAATGCTTTGTTGATATACCAGATCTGCTCTCAATGTGGATAACCACAATTGTCCTAGATGAATGTCTGTGCATTCTTACAGACTATTTTGAAAACAGCCACAAAGAAGTGAAAATATTTCTGCCCACAGCTCTTACCCGAAACCAAAGATATTTTACCTTTTTTATTTTCAATACCAAGTGCAAGAAGAGCATATAAAATATTCCTCTTAAGAGGCTTAGGGTGTCTTACAAATACAGGTGGGCCATAAATTCAGACATTAAATATGAACTCATTACATAGTTTAGTAATGGGTTGATGTGCTTGGACAATACTTTTGACCAGATTTAAGCTAAAATTTACATTATACTGTAGCAAGGTCAACAGGTGACTGGCATGCTTAAAAGACTGTGAGGAATATGATGGCTGGGGACTAAAATGTGAAGAATTCTAGTGGTTTCACCTGGGCTCTTGGGTGACTGTAGACACATTTTCTCTGATCTGCAATTTGCTGTAATCTTTACAAAGGGAAATTGAGCTAATCTTCATTTTTTAATTAAAAAATTAAAGTTATAAGTATGTTTTACTTCCCTGTTTCATTTATCTGTAGGTGGTTTGGGGAAGGTGTAGGGGCAACCAAAGATCATCTACTTGACTAGACTTCTTGCCCTGAATCTCATGAAGAAATGAAAAGAGGCAGGTACATGTTCCTAAGAAAAGCGCTGAGCTCAGGGGAGAGCAACACGGAGTTTTGGGGGTGTGCTTTGTAAGTATGCATTCTTCCTGAGTTTCATTTGTGAGATAACAAATAGTTGCATATTTATAGTGGAAAACACTGATGCTCAACAAATAGATGTTTTGGGAGCAAGAAGCTCCTTTCTAATATGTAGTATAAACAAACAAATACATACCTTGGCATGGTTGTGCATGCAATGTTAGAAAAATTCATATGAAAAATAGGTAAGTGAAATATGTTTATAGTCTTAACAAAAGCATCAATAATGCAGTGTTTTTATTAGACAAGTATTTGAGAACCTATTTTGTCCTACCTTTAGCCAGGTATTATATATAATTCTTTTAGTTTTCTTCATTTTGCAAAGGGTGCACTTAGACTCAGGTAGGTTGTTTGATTTGCTTGGAATTGTGCAGCCAAGAGACTTTGTTATTTCCAAGTCTTCTAATTTCAGATCCACCACTTATAGTTTTCCTCGCATAGGATTTGACCCACACTCAGCATTTTTGTACCATGGGCAGGTTTACTTTTGTTCATTTCTTTAAATGTTTGAAGGGTTTTACTATTTTTCTTAGTTCTTAAAAATATAATATTTTTTGCTATTAGTGTAAGAATGTTATGACTTGTGACTTTCATAAAATGAGCATATTCAACATGAATTATTGATAATGGTATAGTGTTAATGACTTAAATTTTGCAACAGATGTAAAATTCTGGACCTTTTTTAGCATTTCATGTTGGATTTTGATAGATCAAAGACACATATATTTAGGGAGACACACTGAGGGCTTGCAATAATTTTGTATCCAAAATCTCTGGTGTGTAAAATTCTTCGAATTAAAGAATTTTAGAGCTGGAGAGCTTAGTAGGATAATGCATTTCAGAAATTCTCAAATATACAGTGTTGACATATTTGAAAGTAATATAAAAATGGTACATTCACAGTTATCTCTGTAATAATGTCACTGGGCTAAGTGTAATATGAAGTAATTTTAATTTTAATGTCATACTATTTTACAGTACATTTTTCTTTTTTATAACCATGTATCATTACATGTCAGTACATAAAATTATACCTTTGGTGGCACATGCCACACTTGGGAGGCTGAGATGGGAGGATCACCACAGATTTGAGGCAGCCTGGGCTACATAATGAGTTCAAGGCCAGCCTGAACTACATAGCAAGACCCTGTCTCAAAAACAAAAAAACAAACCAAAAACCCCAAAAAGAAAATAAATAGAAAAATTGTACTTTGTTTCTTTTAATTGCTACATCATAGTCTAGTGATTAGATGCATTTAAGATATGCCGTATCAGTTAATTTATGTTTTTTTCTTATTTAATAATTCTGTACTGAAATTCTTATATGCATTCACACATAACATACATATATCTCCTTTTGTTTCCCCAGAATAGTATTCTTAGAAGTAGAATTTCTGAGTCAAAACATATGTCTTATTTTCACTTGTATTTTCAAGTTATTTTCCAAAAAATGTGTCCTAGTTTTTATAGCTAATACTTGTACAATGAAGTATGCTCCTACCAACCCTGGGAATGAGAGGTTTGCTTTCATCTGTGTAAGAAAGATAAACAAGAATATAATTTTATTTTAATTTGGAATTCTTTAGTGATATAAAATATGTTTATACATCTGTCAGGGCCATTTGTATTCTGTAAATTACCTGCTTATATATCCTTGGTGGCTTTTACCACAAGACTGTTCTTTTTGTAGTGTTTTAAAAAAAGCTGATTAATCCTTTGTATCTCATATACTATAAATATTTTTCTAAGTTTTCCATGTAGTTTTACATCTTGTTATTGGTAATTATGAGTAAGACATTTATCAAGTCTTTACATATATTCATATCTCTCTGAAATTCATATTACCTTTAACACAGATCTATACAGTGCCTTAACAGATGTATACAGTGCTGATATGGTACTTAGAGTGTTTGGAGATGCAAGTATTTGTGGTAACCTGAATCCACTTCACTGGTGAACATTAGAATCTACTCTGTGTACAGGATTTTTCATGAAACAGATGCTTATACATGAATGAGTACTGGTGCATAAATAAGCCCATAATGAATGGATGAGTGAATTAAAGCTAAGCCTGAGCTAGTCTTTTCTAAATAAATAGAGACATGGTAGGAGAAATGAACTATGATTAATATATTTAATTTTTTTGCAGAATTGGGGATTAAACTCAGGGCCTCACATGCACTAGACAAATGCTCTACTGTCCATCCCCAGTCCCTGTGATTATTACTTTAAGGAATGAATAGTCAGTTTTATAGATGATAGAAAGCAGAAAAACCTCGGTGGTAGGAAAGTGAAAGCTTTCAAATGGCAAAACTGGCTTGCCTATGAGTAGCAGTTGGTCTGTAGCAACAATACAGATAACAGACCCAAATGATGAAAAGCCTAGGTAATTTGGAGTTTATTTATCTTTATAGTACAGATAAATAGTAATCAAGGAATGCAGGTAGTTACAAATAAGTCATAAATTAAAATGGTTCACAATAATGCAATAAATTCTTAGGTTTGATTTAATCATTAATAAGTTTTAAAACATGTTTTGAAATGTTTACCTCATTTACCTTATAAGACACATTGTTAAGTATTCATATTTATAATATTTTGCAACTCAATCTGTATTGTTTGAAAACTTTATGTAATTAATCTAGGCCATTTGTCAACAGAATTTCTTCATACAACAATTACTTAATTAGTACTTGCTATTTGTAAAGCCCAGCACTTTGAAATTTGTTTCTGGATTAATCATACAGGATAATAAATCAGTTGTAAATTCATTTAAGAATGTTTTAGTTACATGTCAGGCAGTATGCTAGATGTGATGCAAATGTGTTGTAGTCCTTTTGTTTGGCTGTAAGAGGATCCCTGTCACTGGGTGATTTATAAAGGAGGGAGGTTCATTTGGCTCACAGTTTTGGTGGCGCGATAGTCCAAACAGCATTGTACCATTGTCTGCTTAGGACCTCACTGGCTGTGTTGCAGCCTGGTGGAAATGAATGGGGTGGGGGAGGTCAAGAGAGGAAGTGAGAGAGTGAGCTGGGAAAGCAAACTTGGCAAGTGATAGCATGTCACTCCCATGACAGCCAGTCCAATGCTGCAGGACTTAGCCCACTCTTGGGAAAGCAAACTTGGCAAGCCAGTCCAATGCTGCAGGACTTAGCCCACTCTTAGACTCCAGCATTAATCCCTCTTGAGGGTGGTGGCCTCTTCTGTTAGTCCCTGCCTCTTAAAGTTGCCCCCACCTCAGCACATCACTACAATGAGGACCAAGCTTCCTGCATGTACATCTTTGGAGGACAAACCACATGCAGATCATAGGAGGCCATGAATAAAATACATAGTCTCTAATAGGATTTAGAGTCTAGTGGGTAGACAGACAAGTGCATAGTGTGGGAAACCAGCCGACTGGAGGACGAACAGGATAAAAGCCAGAGACGAGAGTTAGTTTAGAACGCACGGGGCCATGGGGTTCTTACCTCCAGTGGACGGAGAGCTCTGAGCAGCTGGCTCACCCTGCCATTTTCACTCAGACATGGGAACAAGCAATTAGAGTAACAGGAGATTTCACCTGCCTCTTGCCCTGCATAGTACCTGTCTGGGTAAAGAACTGGGTCTCAGGTGTGTTGACCTTTCCCTAGAACCTACAACATGCCGTTGTGCCTGCATGATGCTTTTGTCCTTTATGCTCACAGAGGAAGTCAATTAGGCCTCAATTCTCATTCTCTGGTCTCCCATAAAATAGGCAGTTATCAATCCCTGTGCTGTGATGTTGTATCCACTGTGAGAATTCAGCAGAGTGTACATGACCCAGAGTTATGGCAGGGCAGTGGAAAGGGAAAAATTTCTAGGAAAATTCTCTTCTGAATTTAGACATGAAGGAAAAGTAGGAGTTGATCAAGGGAAAATGTGACAAGTATATTGTAGGTGGTAAGTGCAGTGTAGGCCTGCAGGTGAGATGAGTGTGTCTTGTTTGGGGAACTGAAAACAAAAATTCCATGGCAGAAATAATTATATTTGATGGATATGTTCAATTAGTGTTTCGCTACAGTTATGGAGCTATAAGAATGCAGAGGGAGGATAATTCACTTCTGGCTGGAGATGGAAAGCTTCCCTGAGTTTGTGTTTAAGCTATGCCTGCAAGGATAAGCAAAATTTTAAATGAGAGGCAGCAGTAGATAGGAAAAGGCTTTCTGATGTTACTGAGAGATGGCAACATAGGAGAATAGCTAGTATAACAGCAGAATGTAGGCCTGGTAGTTTCATTTTAAAGATATGGGTGGCTCACTGGGTTCTGAATTGTGAATTTGGGAACCTAGAGTCAATTATGTAGGCAGTAGAGTGTTAATGAAGGGTGGGAAGGTTGAGAAAACACGTGGAGTTAGGGAGCCATTTTTATGACTAGGCATAAGTGAAGAAGAATCCTGAAGTATGAACGGTGCCAGTGGAGATGAGAAGTTAGGAACCTGGGCCTTGAGACACTGAAGAATCAGCACTGCCGCTTGGTAGCTGTGTAAACTTGAACACCCTACTTAGTTTCTCTAGGCTAGCAACTGCAAACCTTGTAGTGCTTTTGGTGGTAATAAACAGCTGCTGTGGCACTCCTGCCCTAGTTTTGCCACTACTGCTCTAGGCCTTTTTTCTCATGTCTATATTTTGAGAGCCATGGTACTCAGCTTGTAGGGTTATTATCATACAGTCATTGGTGATGTTTAAGCATTAGGAATTCAACAGTACTGCTTTTGAAGGTTTTTAGAGTTGAGTTCTTAACTAGGTTCTATTCCATGTACCTCAGAAATTCAGTTTTAAAATATAATTGGTTTTAAATGATACTGAACTGTATTTCATTACTACTAGATTCAATTCTGTCTTATTACTTTTCTGTCATTGCTGGGATAAAATACCTGACACCCAAAATTAAAGTTGGAAGGGTTTATTCAGCTGTTTTTGGAGGTTTCAGTCCTGGCTCCATGACAGGGTGGTGTGACAGAGGGGCAGCAGTTCATGGTGGTGGAGACACCAAAAGCAGCAAGAGCAGAAGGGCAGGAGCAAGCCTCTTTCCCTCCTTTATATTGTATGCAGGCTACCTGCCCTAGGCGGGTGTAGCACTCACATTGCCAATCTCAGCCCTAGACAATGAACCAATTATAAACTGTAGATTTAGCTGCCTCTGAAAAGCCTGCCCCCATGACCTCATGAGGCCTAGTGGGGACATCAAGACAAAAAATATAACACTTTCTGATCCTATGTATTTTACATTTTATATATTTAAAACATTCTGGGAAGAGATCATGGTGCAGTCAAGGAAAAGGTTTTTTTCTTTTTTTTTAAGAATAAGGCTTTTTTAGAATTTAGAAGTTTTTATTATATTTTGGAAAATATTATAAATCATTTTACTTGTCCACTTTAAAAATTGAGTAAGAAACAGAACTCTTCAGTAAGTCAATAAATACAAGAAAATTATTGAATTCTTTATTCCAAAGAATTAAGGGAAAAAACCTGAAAACATAAGTTTGTAAAAACAACAGTGGGAGAAGAAAGAAATGTAAAGATTGAGGAAAGATGGGGGAAAAAGAACTAAAAAAAATGTGTGTGTGTTCTTGTATTCCAGAAAGATAATATTCTTTTTTAAATTAAATTTTAGAGTATTGTTTCTGAGAATGTGGGAAATCTTTTTCTACCTGAAAGAGGTTGTAATTGTTCTTAAGACAAAGGATTATTTTAAAGGCATCTTAAAATAGCTCTAGAAAGCTGGATTTATAGCAGGTTTACATATTTAACAATTATCTCTTAGTTATTATGTAAACCTTTAGTTCTAAGTGAGCAAATACATAAGAGTTTCTCTGGTCTAAAATGCATTTCCAAAAAAAAATAAATAAAATGCATTTCCAAAGCAAGAGAGAGAGAGAGAGAGACAAAGAGAGAGAGACAAAGAGAGAATGAGGGATGAATCATGAGAAATAAGGAGGGAAGCTCAAAGATAACATTTCAGTGATATATTTGGAAGGAACATAATTCTTTTGTATTTAAGAATACAGTGGAAAAAAGCATTAGCTTAAAAATACAAGATTTGGCTTCTAGTTATGTTATTGCAATTTTTTACCAAAGTAATCTTGACCAAAAACTTTATGCAGACCTTTATTTTCTTAGTGGCAAAAATAGTTGTAATAATATCAGTTTTATAGGATTGAAATAAAAATCATATGAGAAAATGCTAATAAAAATGCTTTATAAGCTGTGAAACTATATGCAAATTTAAAGTATAAATGGCATTAAGAAATATTTCCCTTTCTTAAAATTGCCAATATTGTTTTGTTTACTAGGCAAGTCGCAGTTCCTACTTTCTTTAAAAATTATATTTTACAATACATTTAATAAATAGCTTGTTTCTTATGAAAAATTGGAAATGTTCATGCCTGTGTCTTGTAATATGAGTAACTACTTTGAAGATAACACTATGCAGTGTACTAACCATTGTTGCTGTTCTACAATCTTGTTTTAAAATTTTATACCATTGTTTTTATTGTTTATTTTTCTTTTCTTTAAAATAAAAAATAATTCATAGTAAAAAATGCTTTGGATTTTTTCTCAAAAACTGGTACCCTGTCACATGTTATTATCAATCCTTATGCTTATTTTTTGCATCCTAACTTGGATTTGTCCTTTTTCTTTCAATCACTAGAAGACTGTCACATCTGTTTGCAGTCTGAAACCCATATGCTTTCTCACAGAGAGTAGGGTTGAGAGAAAATGTCAGCAAATCAACTATTTTCCGGACTAGATCAAATGGTTAATTAGTTAGGGAGTGCTCGATAACAAAGCATTGGAAGCATGTAACAATAAATGTTTAATACTTGGGTTCTGTGTCAGCTAAGCCATTTACTTGACGTGGTTAGACTTGCTCAGTTATCTGGGGTCAGTTGGCCGGTCTGCTGATCCAAACTGAAAGACATGGGGTGTCCATGTGTTGCACACTTTCACAGTCTAACCTGAGCTTGTCTTCATAGGCAAGAGGTGTTTCAGGAGAGCAAGTTGGAAAAGATGGAAGAGTTGCAGCTAAGTTTCACTGCATCACCCCATATCAAGCTTCTGCTTCTATTCAGCTAACATTCTATTGTCCAAGCAAGTTGGGCAGCTGAGCCCAGCTTGGGATGTAAGGCAGTGTATATGGGGACGGGTGAAGGATTCAGGTCAAATTATGCAATGCATTACCTTTTTTTTCTGGATAATTTACTTAAAATTTGCTCAGTAGCAGTATTTTACTTTGGCCTTATAGTTGATTGGTATGACTAACGTGGAAGCTCTGTCAGAACATCTGCCTTTCTATTTTGTCTTACCCAATTTCCCTTGTGGTCTGTAGGGGAATGTACAGTATATCTCTCAGGCAGTTAACCCTGGACAAGCTTTCCCACTTGAACTACTTATTTTCACCTGGGCAGTAACTCTAGCAAGTTTCTTTTCTTAGTTCTTTATCCAAAATAGGATTAGCAAACTCAGCTCCGAAGTGGGACCAGTCAGTTAACACTGTGTGAAGCAGGCCTGGTTGGGATTGGGGCAAGCAGGAAGATGCATGCCTAGCCACAGGGCAGACACTATTTATATCTTGGTGTTGTAGGAAAATTAATCTTCAGCATTGTGTGTGGGTGTTTCAAGAGAAGGTGGGAATCAGAATTTGTAAATGAAATTTCCCCGTTTTCAGGTTCAAAATTTAAAATAGTATTATGTAAACAAAACAAAACAAAAAAACCCATGGTTGGCTGGGTTTGTTCTTTAGGTTTTCCAGTTTTCACTGGTGACTAAAACAAAATGGTATCAGAAGCTTGGGGATCTAACTCCATCTTTTTCCAGGCTGACCTCTTGTTCAGTCTGGGGTTCTTCGGGTAATTCTTAGTGGTTTTTTACAGCCTAAGAGGACTTAATTCTTGTCTGATATTTTAGGGATATTGTATTACTTATTTTTAAATCTGTTAGCAAATGCAGTGCCTAGTTCCAGTGCTCAACACAAGTAATAACTATCTCAGAGGTTTAGTAACAACCATTTATTTCTCTGGACATTGCCGTCTTTTCTTTTCCTTGAGTCTTTGTGGCTTTTTTTTTTTTTTTTTTGTTTTTTCTCCGGTACTGGGAACCGAACTCACGACCTTGCGCTTGCCAGGCAGGCGCTTTGCCGCTGAGCTAAATTCCCAGCCCCTCTTTGTGGCTTTTTATTTTGACCTGCTTTACTTTTTATTTTGTTCAGCTGCCTCATTTACAAGTGTTTTGGTTGTATGAGTCTAAAATATCTGGCATTCAATTGTTAGGCAAGGAGGGGATTATTAAGTAACTTTATTTTCTTAAACTGTACTTTTTTTTTTTTTTTTGGTACTAGGAATTGAACTCAGGACCCTGTGCTTGCCAGGCAGGTGCTTGCCACTGAGCTATATCCTTGGCCCCTGTATTGATTTTTGACACATGTATAATCATCTGAATAGCCAGTGCTTTCCCCTCCATGTCTGAATAAGCAGTCATGTTATATCCTGTATGGCCTTTTCTAGAAAATATGTGTGCCTACACACTTCCTGCTTAGGTGGCCCTGGTCCAAGTGATTCTGCCCTTTCAACCTGAAGTGCTAGATCAGGATGGAGTGCTGATGAAAGGAGAACAAAAAAATAGCCTAGGGGTTCAACCTGCTAGTTTCCTTTCACAGAATATGAAATCTGTGTGAGTATGTGTGCTGCACATGTGTGTGCACGCCTGCATGCCCAGTTTTGCACATATATGAAAGAAGGCATTCTGTTTCATCCTGGCTGTGAGTTTGATCACACCAACTTTCTGGCACTTTCCTTACCTATAAAATGGATGACAGCAGTGTTTACTTTGCAGGACTATTGTTACGATTGAAGTAGTTAATACGGATAGTGTTTGGAACAAGGCTTGGCATAGTGAGGGCCATGTAAGTTTTAGTTACTAACATTGTTAGTTACTTCAGCTTCTACCATGATAGCCACTACCATCGTTCTTCTCTTTCCCTGCTTCCTCCTTTTTCTGCTTTTAAATTCTCTGTCCCTTATATGTGTGTGTGTGTGAGTGTCTCTATGCGTTTTCATTCAGGATGTTGATTATGATTATGGTGAGTTTCTACTTTATTGATTTCTGCTCTGATCTATGTAATCCCTTTCCTTGTACTAGCTTTACATTTGGATTGTTCTTATTTTTCTAGGACCTTGAGGTGCATCATTCGGTTATTTATTTGGCTTTGCTCTGTTTTTCTGATGTGGGCACTCACAGCTGTAAACTTCCCTCTTAGGGCTGCTTTGATTGTGTCCTCTAAGTTCTGGCATTATCGTTTAATTCTGGGAACTGTTATTTTTTTCTTGATTTCTTTTGTAAGCTATTGATTAGTCAAGAATGTCTTGTTTTATTTCATGTGCTTGCATAATTTCTGTGGTTTGTTTTTCTCTTGCTTTCTAGTTTCATTGTGCTATAGTCTGATAATATGGATGGTATAATTTCAGTTCTTTAGCATTTGTGTAAGCATGTCTTAGTGGCTAGTATATGGTCTATTTTGGAGAAAGTACCCTATGCTGCTGAGAAGAGTGTGTATTCTATTGTTCAGTGGAACACTCTGTAGATATTAAGTCCACTGATTTGAAGGGTTGGTTCAATTGTGATATTTCTTTGTTGATTTTTTATCTTGTTGATCAATCTATTTGGGACAGTGTGGTATTGAGGTGTCCTCCACTATAATTGTGTTGATGTCTATCTTTTTTTTTTTTTTTTGTGTGTGTCTTTTTTGAGACAGAGTCTCACTATGCAGTTCAGGCTGGCCTTGAGCTCACTTCGTAGCCCAGGCTGGTCTTGAACTTGCAACAATCCTCCTACCTCAGCCTCCTGCGTGCTGGGATTGCAGGCGTGCACCACCACGCTGGGCTATCTGATCGTTTATGTCCAGTCGTGTTTGTTTTATGAAGTTAGGTGTGCTGTTGTTCTGTGCATGTATTATAATTGTTACTTCTTCTTGTGAATTGTTTCCTTAACCAATATATAGTGACCTTCTTTATTTCTTCTGATCAGTTTAGGCTTGAAATCTTTTATGTCTAAAAATAGGATAGCTACTCCTGCTTGTTTTCAGGTTCTTGTTGCATGGAATCTTGTTTTCTGTCCTTTGAATTTATAAATTTCTTTGGATTAAATGTGTTCCTTGTATACAACATACTTTCAGATTTCGTTTTTTGATATGTTCTGCCACTCTGCATTTTGATTGGGGAATTGAGAACATTCATGTTAGGAGTTACCATTGAAAGTAACTAACCTATCATCATATTATTTCCTTCTTGTCTATTTTCTTACCCTTGAACTTAACTGCTCACCCTAAGTGTTGTATTCATTACATTAAATCTTTTGGCTTTGTTTGCTTCATTGTCTTTTTCTAATCATTGAGAAGTGTTTGGAGTGCTGTGTAAGTGGTCATGAATTTCTTTAGGTGCTCTTTTTCATGAAAAAAGGGTACTGGGGGCTCCCCTGTCTTAAAACCTGTTTTTCTTTTTGTTTTTTCTTTGCCTTCCCTTGACTGACATTTGTATGAAATAGCATAGTAATTAAAAGGCTGGGCTTTGGAGATGAACTTCTTGCCAGTTATGAAGTTATTTTACTTCTGTAAGCTTTTACTTCCCTTTCTGTAAAATGTGGTTGATAATAATATTGTGAGGATTCAATGAGCTAGTGCATATAAAGCACTTAATATAGAGATTAGTCATACAGTTTTGTAAATAAATAGCAATTATTTGAATGTAGTTGAACATTATAGGCTTGTTGTAGGTTCGCCACCACTGCCTCAGATATTCCTCTAACACGGTGGTAGCCTCCAAAATGGTATCCCTGCTGATGTGTTTATTGCCATGTCACTCCCTACTCAAGTGTCTTTAATTTTTACTTTTTCTTTTATAGTAGTGGATATTTTTTTCTCTTTTGATGATAGAATTTTTTTAGAAGCTTATCTATAGTGTATGAAAATCATCATGAAAATCAGATGGAGGCAGATATGCTGTGGTGGAAGTGTTTAATTTGACCCCTCTTACTTTCTCTGAACAGTTTTTAATTGTATCCCATTTCCTTGTCTTAACCGTCTGTTAAACTTCTCATCCTTCAAAGTGTCGGTGACCTGACTCCCCTGGAGTTTATCTTGTTGCTTAGCTCACCATCGGTGATACTCTTACAAATCTTTCCCTTCCATCAAGGTCCGTGACTTCCTTATTTTCATCTTTTATTTCTAGTGTAGCAACAAGTAAATGATGAGTGACTGATCTGCTTTAAGTGGCTCTTTGGTTCTGTTTCTGATGGAGTTCATTATGCATCAGCTTCACAGAGAACTGCATGATGGACTAGATAGTCGAGTTGGAGCTTCTGTGAATTTACCAAAAAGGTTTGAAGAGATGCAGTTACAGAGAAGCACGATGTGAAGAAGACAGGCACAGCCAATGATTGTTTGTATTCGTATGTAATGTTTCACTGGCTTGTGGACCTTTTCACCTCAAGCAGGAGACAGAATTCTCAGGTTGTACTTGAATCAGTGAGATACATTCTAAAATTTGATTTTCTCGGTTTGTGATTAAGCTTAAAATACACTCTCCATTTCCCCTTTAAATATCAACCTTTTTACCTTGAGCATCTTTTTTGAGGACAGTTGCCTTGGGTAGGGACTGCTGAGACACTTGGAAGCTGTAGAAGCAATCAGCTACTTAACATGCACTAGTCAGTTTTTGTGAAATATCATCCCTGGTGCTGGGTGCTTATCTTTTATGGAACAGCTTGCAAATCCTAATTGTTTTAAACTGACTCCGAGGAAAAGAGATTTGAGAATCAATGAATTACAGCTCTCATACATACAAATGTGCATCATTATAAGGAAGACAATCTGATGGTTTTTCAGGTCAAATAATAAAAGAAATGGACTTGAGTTTATAAATGCTCACTGCCAGTCCTCTTATTATAAGGTCTGAATTCAGTTTTAGTCTCTCTTCGTAGCGCTAAGGTTTGCATGTGGGTGTTTGTTTTAGACAGATAGATTCTCGGTGGGGGTGAATTGATGAGGGTTCTTTGCTTGCTCTGGTGGTCATGTGTCTTCTTTATAAGGTTCATTAAGGCAGAAACAGCAATATTTATATCCTTAAATATTGATGTGTTTGGAGCAGCTAAATAAATGAGTCTATGAATTGTTCCATCTGCTCTTTAGATCCAGAGCTTTCTCTAGGATTTCAGAGACTTTCACCCAAGGTCACTCATCTAAATCCTGTCTAGAATCTTGAAAAACTGTCATGTCTGAAGGCAGACAGTGCGGTCATCTGTGTTTCTCCTCAGCGAGGAATTGTGTTGTACCAGTATGGGTAGTAAGCAGCAGAAGAGTAATTACTGCTTTTTCTCCAGTTGAAGGAAAACCTTTTTCACTTTACACCAGAAATTACACAATTCAATGTCTTTAAATTGTTCTTTAATAGTACATTCTTCAAATTTGACCATTCTTTCTTTTCTATCATTGCATTATGCAAAAATTTATGGTAACAGGATTAAATTTCTTACCCAATTTTACTTTTTTAAAAAACCTTTTTAAAAACAATAAGGAAAACTTTCCTTGCATACATAAATGTTTTCTACTTGTTTTCATAATTCTTCTTTGGGCTTCAAGTTGTAATATTGGTTATACATCACTCATGAACCCATTCTTACTTTGTTTTCTGCAGTAGAGTAAGTGGTATCAGTAAAAAGTCATATATTTTCACTTCGTTCTTTGATTTTTAAGTTCATTTTAGCATGTAGAATGTTTTCTTTGTTCTTTTCTTTCTTTTGTCCTTTCTTCCTTTTTCTCTTTTTGCTGCCCTGCTGATTAAACCCAGGGCCTTCGAATGAGCTACATCCCCTAGCCCAGTGGTGGCGAACCTATGGCACCCATATTGTTTCTGCTTTAAGACAAAAGGTGTTAATGTACAATTGTTTTTTCTAAACTAGAACCTCAGTATTCAGGTTTAGTTGGCATTTTGTGATAAATAAGTGGGTTTTGGGTTGAAGTTCGGGCAGTCATCTCCAAAGTTTGCCATCACTGACTAACCCCCTCTTTTTTTTATTTTGAGAGGATCTTGCTAAGTCACTAAGTTTCCCAGGTGGACTCAAACTTGTCATCTTCCTGTCTCAGCCCATTAGAGTGCTGGGAATGTTTCTTTCCTTTTGGTAGATTTTTAATAACTATTCTTCAGAAAACTGCAAAGAGAGTAATACATAATTTAAAAAAACTAGTTTTTTAGCTTGTAAACTCATGATAAATGGCTCCTGAGGTCAATGGGTAGTCTTTAGTATGAGACCAGAGAGACTGGTTTTGTAATCTCCTTTCTTCAGCTCATCAGCCAGTGAGAGCTGGTGACTTAGCCCTACAGAGATAGACGTCAGCGGACTGAAGTACAGCCAGAGAGCTGCCAGGGAGGAACAAGAAGTACTGAGGGAAAGGGAGTTCCGAATATAGAACACCAATTTAAATTCATTTTCCACATTGTCAGTCTGTGAACCTGGTGACTCTGAAGCCCGTCTTCACGTTTGTTTTACTGAGTGGATTTTCTGTATTTGTAGTCAAATGCTTTACTGAGCTATGCCCCTGACTTTGTGTATTTCATCACTTACTTGTATTTTGAAATTTTTAAGTTTCCCTCCAGTACATCACCATAAATATCCTTATGTGGAAATTTTTGTATGTATTCTAGGTGACTTTGTAGAGGATATTTTTGGAAGTATGATTACTAGATCAAGAGTACAAACTGTTCCTTCCCCCCAACTTTTTTCTTTTCTTTTTCTTTTTTTCCCCCCCTGTACTGGGGATTAAACTCAGGGCCTTCACAGCCAGCTACATTCCCAGGCCTTTTAAAACATTTTTATTTTTATTTTTTTTTATTTTGGGACAGAGTCTATAAAGTTCCCCAGGCTGGGCTCGATATTGTGATCTTCCTGTCTCAGCTTCCTGAAGTGCTGTGATTACAGTCATGTGCCACCATGCCCAGTTACAAGGTCCTCTTATTTATGTTTTTGTGTATTTATTATTAGTATATGTTTGCAGTGAACATTAATTATATTTGTCTTGGAGAATTGGCACAGGAACACACTATATCACATTTTTACTTCCACTTTCCTCTGTTGCTTGCCACCTCTCCCTACCTGATGTCCCCTCCTTGTCTCCACAAAGTCACCTCCCTATTTCCTATGATCTCTCTTTTTTTTCCTCTACAAATTTTATTTTGGGGAACTCCTAATATTTAACCTCTTGTGTCTGATTTACTTCACTTAGCATTATAGTCTTAAGATGCATCTGTTTTCCCTCAGATGGCTCAAATTTATTCTTCATGGCTGAGTAGTATTCCATTTTTTTATCCATTCACCTGTTGATGGGTACATTTGCTGCTTCCAAAATTTAGCTATGCATTGTGTTGCTATTAACATAATATGTGTGTATCACTTCTTTAACTTTTTAAAAAATTTATTTTATGAAAAAAGGTAAAATAAAATTTCATGACAAGATGATAGGAGCACTTCTTTAACTCTTTTGAAAAATAACTGTATGACTGTGTCAAATGGAATGTCTACTTTACATTTTTGAGAAAGCTCTATATTGATTTCCCATAGTGGTTGTAAGAAGGCTTCCTCTTTCCCCACAATCTTGCCAGCATTTGTTATTTTTTGGGTCTTTGATGATAGTCATTCTTTCTGGAGTAACATGAAATCTTGTTTTGATTTGCATTTCTGTAATGGACCAAAATGCTGAATATATTTCATGTACATATTGGTCATTTGTACTTTCTTTGTTCTTGAGACAAGGTCTTGTTATGTAGTTTAGGCTGGCCTTGAGCTCACTTTGTAG
Source organism: Chinchilla lanigera (assembly GCF_000276665.1). Lineage (NCBI taxonomy): Eukaryota > Metazoa > Chordata > Mammalia > Rodentia > Chinchillidae > Chinchilla > Chinchilla lanigera. The sequence goes on along the minus strand of NW_004955438.1, from coordinate 4,584,686 downwards.
CCCAGGCTGGCCTCAAAATCATGGTGATCCTGTTGCCTTAGCCTCCCAAGTGCTGGGATTACAGACGTGTGCCACCATACCTGGCTGGTCATTTGTACTTCTGAGAAGTATCTCTTCACTGCCCCCAAAGATAGTTGTTTTGGACCTTGTCCTTAGCAATAGCCATTATAGTAAACACATTGTCTTTTTCAACATTATCTTTTTTATGTTTGCTGATGATTTCTTAAGTTCATTTTAGTTTCTACAATTATGACTTGTTAAGATGAAAATTATACTGTCAGTTATATAATTTTGATTAAGAGAAAGATCCCAGCCATAATTATTCTTTTTTCTTACACAGAGATGGAATGAATCAGGAAACCAAGCCTTTTACTCTGAAGCCAGTGACTTGATTTGTTTTCAGGACTCTATTAAATGTAGCATAGCTATGTCACTTAGTTTTATTTTTTTCTGGTTCCTAGTTAGGATTTCTTATTACTACTTGATAGTTCCTGCTTTCTGCGATATTTTTATATCAAAGAAATGACATGAAATGAGAGGGAGTTGAGACTGTAGACACACGTAGGCCGTGCCCTGCTATTGCCTTTAGCAGTTGTTATTAATTGTTGGGATTGTCCATTGAGTGTAATAGACAGCAGGGTAAAGCGGAAGGAGCGAGGTGTTGGAGATAGAGAAGGCTGGCTTAGGACTGGGTCTGCTATTTATTGTCACAGTGTGGAGCTAAATAGGTTATTTAACATCTCTTAGCCCCAGCATTCTCCATAAATTAGGGGTTAATAGTGTTCACTTTCTAAAGTTGTTATGAGAATTAAATTGGATTATTTATATGAGCATAATAGCAGATTTTCAGAGAATGTTGGTTCTTTCTGCTTTCACTAATAGAAAAATAGTATTTGAATTTGAGCTAAAAGTTCATGAGATAAATGCAGAAGTGATTTCCTAAGTTTTAAATGCAGACTTTACCTGTAAGTTTTTTTTTCAGTGTTATGTTTATTCCTTTAGATTTCAACAATAGTCGAGAGCTGGGAAGAGCAAAGCCGCACAAGTGCTTCAGCTGTAGTTTCTTGTTCCTGTTTCCTGATGTGGGAGGGAACCATAGCGTGGGCTCTGTACCTTTGTACTTATGCATAGAAAGGGGCAAGAACCACAGAAAATAGGGGCAGAAGTTGAGAGCAGTGGACAAGGAAGAAGCGGGTGTTCACCGGAATGTTCTCTGACCCAGTTCAGCTCATGTGGAGAACTTGGGTGTTCCATTGGTTCCCTTTCTGATGCAGCCAGAAGAGACTATATTTGGTTTTGAGAAACCTAAACTCACAGCAGGCATCCTTGTTTGTTTCTTTATATATTTAGTTTTATTTTATCTTATATCACTAGAACATAATTACTTTCATTAAATGTTCTGCTGTCTGTACACATGTAGTGTGTTCCTTTTGTCTTCTCTGGATATTTAGTCGTGTGCTTCTACCAGGCAATCAGATCCAAAAATTCCAGAACATTCTGTCATTAAAGAAAAGTTTTATTTACTGTACTTAACAAGCCAGAAATAAAAGACCATATAGATTTTAGAAGACTATGCAAATTAATGTTAGAATAACATTTGAGTTAACCTTCGTTTAAGCAGAAAAGTAAATTATTGGAATACTCACTAAACTTCTTTTGATCAGTTGAGCTTCCTCTGATGCTTCTTTGTTCTGAATGTATTGGTTTTCTTTAAAAGGTTTTTTGAAATTTGAGATTTTTTGCATGAAATAATTTTCTTATGTATTAAATAGGTAACTGAAATAAAGAGGGAGCAAAGCATGCCTTGTAAATTTTCCATTGATGAAATTATACTCTAGCTGTTGGCTTTATATTTTGTTGGTGATGTTGAAGATGTCATCTTCTTACAAATGCATTATTGTAAACTTTGTACTTCTATTGCATCATTTGCCTAATTCTCATTTTTAAAGGAAAATTCATGAAGAGTTCTCACTGTACACGGAATGGGAGTTTCTTATTGTAGACTGTATATCATGCATCCGTAGAATATTTATATTTCAGGATACTTACGTTCTTATAACTTAGTAGAATGGACATCAAGCCAATAAGATAATTGTGGGTCTTAACTTTGGAGAATGCCTGTTTTTCTCATTTACTTTGTAGATTTGTTGGTAGGATTAAGTGAAGATATACTATAAATGCAGGTGCTTTTAAAGTTTGGAAGCATTGCACACATCAAAGGAATTATTTGGAACTATAAACATGATGAAAACTGTACCTGAGGATTTTTTTTTAAAGCAGAGGAAACAAAGGAGGGAGAATAATGTGGGGAAGCAACTTCTGATATTTTGAAGATGCGTGTGTAGAAATTATGATATGCTGGAGGACTAGTGCAATAAATACCTAAAAATTCCAAATAGTAAAAAATCTCTTATTCTTGAGCTTTTTACTGTTTGATTGATCTCGAGTTGGATTTATTTTTAAGGATTTGTGTACATCAATGGCAGAATCATCCAGTGATTCAGAGCACTTCCGCTCTTGTAACCGATTGAGTCGATGGGCTGCCAGGTCAGGTCACAGGGAAACTCGGAGTCACCCTACAATAGACGTCACAGAGAAGGTCAACACTATCGCAAGTACTTTACAGGTTAGTTAAATAGTGGTTACATTTAGTAGATTTTAAATAGTTGAGTTGAATAATATTTTCAGTGTATTAGTTTTCTTGTTACTATAGTACATTACCATAAAAATAATATCTTAAAACAACAAAACTTACGATCATATAGTTCTGTAGGTCAGAGTCCATGAAAATGTGTTCCTTTGCCTTTTCCAGCTTTTAGAGGGTTTCCACATTTGTTGTCTTTTAGCTCCCTTCATTTACCTTCAGAGCTGGAAAAGGTAGATTGAAGTCTTACACTGTATCACACCCACCACTGCTGCCTTCCTCACCTACAATGCTGCGGATCAAACACAGGGCCTCGTGCATACTAAGAAAATGTTCTCCCGTTGAGTTATGTCCCCAGGCCTCCTATTACTCTTTTAAGGGTACTTGTGATTTCATGTGGTCCACTCAGTAATCCAGGAGAATCTCCAGACCTCAAGGTCTTTAATCATATCCATAAAACCCCTTTTGTTATGTAAAATACATATACACAGGTTCTGGGGATTAGGACACAGAATTCCCTCAGAACCATTATTGTGCCTACTGTTGTAAAGTAGTGAACTATATGAGGTTGTTGAGAATGTTTTGGGATAAACCAGTATTTCAAAATAAAATATTGTAGAGTTGACATAATTTAGCTCCTCATGTACGTGTGCCTTTAGAGAAGTTTGGTGAAATAGATTATTTATAGGTGAGTAATATATATAAAGATACCATCTTGATCTAGAGGCTAACTTTTCAGTGTTTGGATGTTTGAGTAGAGGCAGTATGTATCCTTTTGATATAAAGTGCTTGGGAAGAATGAGGGAAGGGTAGTATGGTCACAGTAGGAAAAAGGAAATCAGAAATCTAAATTTTTTCCTTTTCATTCATCCCTTTTACCTTATGCTGGAGACGCATGGATCTTGGCTGTTAATTGCTTTCAGTTAGTAATTTTAGATGAAAAAATAGTAGTTTCTGGTGGAAAAGGTACAATTTGATTTAAAAATGAGAAAGTTTATTCTTTTTTTACTGACACAACAGTGGAATACATTTACTTTCCCACCAGCGAGACACATTAATAAGCTAGCATATTTAGGTAGAAAACATTTTTTTTGTTATGATTAGAGGACTAAATTCATTGTTCATAACTAAAGGTTATAACATACTTTTTCTTCTTTCCTCATAAGCAAGTTCTGAGGTAAAGTAATATATACTTGAATAACATCTATCTTAATGATTTGCTTCTCTTGTACAAAATCTACTAGATTTGCTGTTTTAGAATTTCCTTTCTGTATAGAGGGTGTGCAATTTGTGCTTTTATTGTCATTTATTCTTTGGATAAGAATTTATGTGCTTCAGATTTTACAGGAGTACACTGCAGATGGATTTCAGTGGGGTTAAGATTTATTTGATATGAAATACATTGATATTCAACTTAATTGTGTTATAGATTGTACATTTTACACACCGTTGCCTTAGCTCTTTGACATACTGCTAAGATTGAATGGGAAAAATAGTGTTTGAAATAATTAATAGAGGATTTTTTTTCTCAAGGACACCAGTCGGAACCTGCAGCACGTGGACCAGATGCTTGGGCGATACCGAGAGTACAGTAATGAACAGGCGGGTGCCATAAAGCATGTGAGAATGTTCAGATATGTTTGCATTTTTGCTTACTCATTCTTTTGGGAATGCAGTTTTTGGGAGTATAGATATAAGATAAATGAGATAACCATTGCAAACAGCTTTAATTTTGAAACTGCTTTTCTGTCTTATAGTTTCAATTTAGGTTAGTTTATTGGATAGGTTGCAAAGTAGCTTATGTAAGTTAGGTTTTGTTGAATTTGAAAGCTTTAGGTCAGGGAGGGAAGAATTCAGGACATGAATTAAACAGAGACTTGCTAAACTTGGACCACAGATAGTACTCGTATGGAGATAGGAATTATAAGGATGGTCTATTTCAAACTAGTACATGCTCATTGTTTTTAAAAAATAAAACTCTTTAAACCTTTCTTAGTCCCACCCCAATGAGGTAACAATTCTAGCAGTTTCCTGTACATGTATCTTTCTATACATTTTCTATGTATATGTGGGTGTATATGTGATTGTTTAAAACACTGGACTACTATAAAAAATGATGCAACAGGTTTCATTTGATTATATCACTTTCTGTAAAACTTTGTGTAGCTCCCTCTCTTTCTTTTGAACAGTTATGCAATATTCCTTAGTACAGATATATCCAGGCTTTTCTTTGATGTTATAAACAGTGCATTAGTCACCATTATTGTATACATTTTTGTGTAATCTTGTAGGATTCCTGGGAATGGAATTGCTGGGTTAAAGGATATGTGGACTTAGAAGTTCGTTGGACAGTTCAGAAATGCCCTTTTGAAGGTGTTCCAGTTTATGCTTACTTTGCATGGGGATGTAAGAAGGAAAGCTGTGTTAGAATTCCGGCATAAAGTGAATTTTTAAATTAATGCTTTGCCAGTTCTCTCTCAATGCTTTTTCTTCCTCTGGATTTTGCCTACTCTTGCAAAACTTACGTAAACTCTTGGAAAGCCAGTTAAGTTTATTTCTTCGTGTTTCTTATAATGAGTATATACTATAATAAGAAGACTAATGTTATCTTTTTACTATAAAGATTATTTTACATATATCTGTGCTATACTGACTTGTCACATAACTCCCATGTTGTAATTCATGACTTGTTTTCCCTTTAAAAAAGTACAGCCATCGTTATTTGCTTGTTAGTTGGAAACTAATTACTTGAGCACAAGGACGGATCTTCTCTGATAAAGGTTTCTACTGCTTTCATTTAGACATTTTTGCATGTACAGGATTTTTGTGATTTATGATATATTTGAAAGATGGAGCAATAGGCTTCATGTATTTGGGTAGCTCATAAACTGTTTTAGGTTAATTACCTTATTAATAGTGGAATTAATTCTTTGCCTTTTAATTTATTCAAGAAAAATTGAAAGCATTATTGTTAACTAGTAGCAAAGAACAATACTGCATTGTCAAATTTAATATATGGTAGCAGATTTCCTTTGAATTGGGCAATAGGGAAATGAAATTATGTGCCAGGGAAACTTCTGTACAGATAAGCATTTAAAGCATAAAATGGGTTCTCCTGTGGCATTAAGTCTGTGTAGTAGGAGTAGAATTGAATCATGCTTAAGTCTCTGGGGACTGGTTTTATTCATGGGAAGTCAACTCAACAGGCATTTACAGGTATGTCCATCTTAGTTGTAAGTGTATAGACTGTAATGTTACTCATATTAAAAAAAAAGACAGAAGAAAGCAAGCAACTTTGATTTTGCTTTAGGCTGTTTCTTAGTTTCATTTAGTTTTTCTCTTTAGTTTCTCCAAATTTTTCTTCATTAAAACAGTTGATTCTCAGTGATTTTTTTCCCTCCAGCATATCGAAGGGCTATGTCATGCACTGCTTTCTGTTATACTTAGAGTATAGCAGTGATTTTCATCCTGCTATTTAGAAGTTACTGTGGAAGGAGTGCAAGCAGCTGCTGTAACCTATGGGGAGACACAAAAGTGACAGAGTATTTTTCGTAGTGAGTCTAATGGGCCAGCCCTTCATTGAAAACTGCTTTTAAAACAAGATTGACTGCTATGGAATATTATCTTACCTGTAAATCGTTATATATGTAATGTGCCAAGTATCACGTACTTTACCTGAATCTTTCTGTTTATAATCTTCAAGTTCTTAAAGTACATAGTGGGATTATCTTTTTTTTTTTTTTTTTTCTTTAAATCTAGTGCTCTATTTAGGGAGGGACCTTGGAGAGTAACTTTTTTTTTTAAAGACTATATAGCAAATCATACAAATCATCTGCAGAACATGCTTTGCATTTTTTAATTCCTATAATAGGTTAATCTATTTTAACTAGTGTTCAACTGTGAAAAAAATTTTATCATGCTAAATATCTTCTAGTTGTAATTAGCATTTTTCTTTTAAAATATAAAGAGATTTCTTAGAAAATGAAATCAATTCCTTTGCCCTAGGAAAGACTGGAACTTTTATTATTAACTTAGATTTTGTAAGTAATTTTATTGCTGAACCTTAGGAAATGGGTATAAATGACAAATATGTACTTAAATATTTATTTAACTGAGGTTTAACTTTGTGAACATAATTTATCAAAGGGTGGGTAAGTTTGGAATATAAATATTTGGTTCAATGTTTTGCTCTTGGGGTGATTCTTCTCACAAGGGAACTGTAAGAATTACTTCTTTTGGTCTTATAAAGCCTAAGAGGCATGATCATGGTAGGTCATATTTTTGATTTCTTTTCCTTAGTAAAATATTTATGACTTCACTGTTGTTTCCTTGAGCCTTTATAGACTCCAAGTCTAGATGTAATTCTTTGCTTATAGTATGTAAAGGCTTTTCTGTGAGGAATTGAGCAGGACTGCATTGGTATCTGGATTTTTGTACAGCAGTGGACCTTTTCTTAGTATCTTTGGGAATTTCTTTAAAAGGATCTCTCCTAGACATTTTTTTCTTGTTATTTAATTCTCTTAAAGATGCTATAAGAGATACTATCAAGATAAGGTATTATTTTGATTTAAATCAGCATATTAAGTTCACTTTTGAAGTAAAGATTGGATAACAAATAATATGAAATTAGAGACTTTCATTAAGAGATAATTTTTTTCAGTTAATTTAAAATTTCCCTGTATGTCGCAGAATGGTCACTAACTTGGCCATGGTCTCTTTAAGTGACAGTAAAGAGTAGGATGCTATTTCAGAACTTAGTATCAAAATCATTTACTTTCCTCAGTCATGGTTATTGGTTATTCATATTTGATGAGCTATAAATTTTTTTTCTGATAATTAGGACAAATTTGAAGGGTTATATGATTACCTATTGAGAAACTAGATCATAATATATTACAGAACAGAAGCCCTCTGTCACACAATTCATTAACGTTATAGAGGATGCAGTGTCTAGAATGAGAGTTGGATGCAACAGATACGGAAACAAACTTGGGAAGAAGCCTGTACTGAGTTAGGGTTGGCATTGTGGTGTTGTCAGAGGTGCAGTGGTGATGCCACATGGCCAGTGTGGTGGATTCTATGAGTTGCCTGTATCGGTACTGATTTTTTTCTTTCCAATAGCAACCATTGATATTTTTTTACTAAGCATTCTTGTAGCTGCTCCAGTCAATAAGCCATGTTTACCTGGCTAGTGTGGCTCAGGGCTTTAGGGATTGATGAACTTCATGGCCTTAAGGAAGTGTCATTGTGTCTTATTTCTCTTGCTGTGAGTTTCTTTGGAAGTCTGAGAACAGTTGGGTCAAAGAGTATTTGTGAGGAAAGTTTTGTTGTAAAACTCACTGTGAGGATTTGGAACAAATTAAACTTCTTAATGTTAGGGGGCTGGGGATTTAGCTCAGCGGCATAGCGCTTGCCTGGCAAGCGCAAGGTTGTGAGTTCGATTCCCGGTCCTGGAAAAAACAAAAAAAACAAAAACAAAAACAAAAAAAACTTCTTAATGTTAGAATGCTTGTAGGAGTGTGCAATTGATTAGTAGTTAGAATACTAGAACTGTGTATTCCTATTCATGAGGGAACAGGATATATCTTTGTGCTAACACTGTAAGAAATGGAATGTCCTGAAGAAAAAATATTCAACATAAAAACTTAATATCTACTGCAGCAGAAATTTGCCTGAAATTGATGATGTTAAAGTAGTTAATACTGGGTATAAGTGAAAAATACAGTGCTCTTGATTCAAATCAACATATCTGAACTTCATGCTTTAGGTAAACATTAGATAGGCAATAATATTAAATGAGAGTTTGGAAGCTCATATAGATAGGCACTTTTTCTTCTCATTAAGTATTTTGATTAAACTATCCCTTTGGGAGGAATAGGATGTCACCATCTGCTGTGTGAACTTTGTAGGAATGTTGAATGGTAAACAATAAAGTCCAGGTATTTTCTTTTTAATGGGTTTCAGTTGTGAAATATACTTAGTAACACCACAGAAGGATGATGTTAAAGGTTTAAAGCCAAACACTAGCCATTTGTCGTATCCCAGACTTCAAGGTACCTGTGACCAAGCTTCATTAATTCCTTGATTGTCTTAAGGTGGGAACTGTTCATGATCATTCAGTAACTAAGTAATAAGAGTCAGTAGGTAAGAAATTTTAACCATGCAGTTCTTTTAAGACTTGTTTTAAAAGTAAACATCTCAGATTTTTTAGAATTAGGGTCTTAAATTCTCTTCTTTAAAATTTTATTCTTAAGTCTCTCAGGAATCTCCTGAATAGGAAAATAAATTTTTACTGAACTTTGCCTTGAGGCTAATAGAAAAATGTAGTTTTTGGAGTCAGAACGGAAACAAAATCCTTATTTTTCTTCTAGAAACTACTTCAGTGACTTAGGGCAAGTTACTGAAGTTTTCTGAGATTGAATTTTATTATTTGGAAAATGAATATAATCTGATTCCTAATTAAAAATGTACATTTAAGTGCATACTGTTTTGGACACTTACTAAACATTTATCTTTAATTTCTTCATCTGACGACCTCTGCCATCACGCATTTGCTAAGTTCTTAATATACATTATAGGCACTTTTAATTCATCTTGCTTTCCTTTAATTCATCTGCCCTGACTTCAGTTTCATGTGTGTGTCCCTATGGTGATACATAACACAATGTGTTGCAACATTTATAATGAAAGATATATGTAAATTATTTTGCATTATTATACCTACTAATGTTTGTGAGTACAGTATGTTATCTGTCCTTCTAATATACAGTAGTATACCACTTTTGTTTTTGTTTTTTTTTCCCCGGTATCAGGAATTGAACTCACAACATTGCGCTTGCCAGGCAGGTGCTGAGCTGCTGAGCTAAATCCCCAGCCCCGTAGTATACCACTTGTTAAAGGTTCCTTTCACTTGCCTTGAATGTACATTTGACATATAAAATATTATATGGAAATTAGATGACTTATTTCAAATCATATTTAGAGTGTATGTGATATGTGGGAGTTTGAGTATATACTGTTCCATTTAAAAATAATTACATAAATGAAAACAGCATTTCACTTGAGAAGATACTCTAAATTTCAGGAACACTATTAAAGGCTTCTATTTATATAGACCAATTCATAGTGAGAGGTTAGGCACAACAATGGGAGCTAGTGACCTTTGATGAGTAAAAAAACATAATAGCAGCAACCATTTAAAAGTACATTTTAGGGGCTGGGGATTTAGCTCAGCGGCACAGCGCCTGCCTGGCCAGCGCAAGGTCATGAGTTCGATTCCTGGTACCGGAAAAAAAACCAAAAAAAAAAAAAAAAATTTTAGAAACTGGTAAACCAGAAAGATACACAAATCATACATTGGAACTCTTGTTTGATTTTATAAAAATTATTGTCCTCCTCCTTGTTATCTTCATTTTAATATTAAAACATAACTGTTATTGTCAGCTAAACTGGTACTGGAGAAATTAACTCTACAACCAGTCTATTGTGCAGTCTGTTGTCAAATCAGTTGTGGTCTTCTGCAGAAACAGGCGGTGAGGGAAAGTCAAGAATAGAATGTGGTTAGTCAGTGTGCCCGTGGATGACATTATTATCCGGGATAAAATCCTTCAGATGACCTCTCTTCTACCTCCAGTTTTGTCATAGATTTTGCTAAACTGACCCCTAACGTTTGTACGTGGAAGTATGTACTGATGTTTTCTTATATCAACAGTATAGAGCTAAACTTACAACACACACTGACTGCCGTGATCACCAGTGTTGTAATGTGAGTGTTCGCTAAATACTGGGTCGTTAATGTTTCTTTTCAAATGGAAACAAAACTGAATGATTAGACGAAATATTTAGGTGTTTCCAATTTATGGTCAGCATGCAGCTAAGTGAATCCAGTTATCTATACATGACCAAATTTTGATGCTTTTCTGAATAATCTATGTTGTGTTAAAGGATGTGTTCACTTAGTATGAAAATAAAGGACAGTTTGGAGTAGAAAATATTTGAAGAAACTAAATAGAGTTTAAAAACATTTTAAACAGAAAAAAGTAAAAATAATAATAAAACAGTTTCAAAACTGGCTAGTAGGAGAGTAACGACAGTCAATACATTGCATATTGTTATATTCACAGTAGTTGTTCAGAGTACAAGATGTAGTCAAGAAACATAGTCCAAAAAAATACTAGCACAAAACTTTCCCCTCAGTGAACCAAGAGAAGCCAGCTGTATAACTATTTTAATTATTTGTGTGTATGTATATACATATATATATATTTTCCTTATTCCTTCTTTCCTTTCCCCTTTCTCCCATCACAGTTTTTCTTTTCTTTTGAGAAGTTTCTTCCTTAGTCACAATATCTGTTGTACATTTTGGATCTTGTTTACTCTTTCAGTTTCTCACACTAGTGAGAACTAAGTGGAGTATATATAGTTTCCAAAGTTCAAGCTTACTTTAAATTGAGGCATGTAGAGTTTTTAGCAAGGGTGCTATTTTTTTTTAAATTCTCTTTTTCATTTGTATAGAAACTAATTTGATGAATATTTGATAACTGTTATATCTATGTTTAAATAATAATTGTTCCTCATATGTTGCTCTGTGCTCTCTGTGAAAGTAATGGTAGGCATTACCCATGGGTAGGAGTACCTATTCTTGTCCAGATGGTGTCCCTCACAAATTTTGTTTGTAGTGTAGTCAATCCTTTGAGTTTTGTGTACCGCTTCCCTTCAGTTCATTAATAACCTACATTTTGTCTCTAACCAGAATTTGTTCAAGTAGAGAACTTATATGACTCCCAGAGATCTCTGAGAATTAAAAAAAGTTGGTATTTTTATTTTAATGATAATCTAAAAGTTTCTATAGTTTAAAAGATATTTTATATATTTACTAGTTTCTAAAATGAGTTGTTTCCCTGAATCCTCTAGTGGTAACTGATGACTTTTTCCTTCCTTAAGTATCATTGTTAATTCACAATTATATGCATACTTGAAATGCTTTAACCCTTTGCATTAATAATTCTTTGATGCACAAATTGTTTCATCTTTGTGTAGAGGGGGCCTACTCACCTTGATTCTTAACTCTGAAAGCATGTCTTGATCTGAATAAACAACCTTATGTGCTTGCTTCGGCAGCACGTATACTGAATAAACAACCTCACAAACAAGTGTTCCATTCAAGTTCAGAGCCCAAGCTTTACTTGTATTAATACTGTTGCATAACACTGATTCATTTGTTGTAGTATAAGATCAAAAGAAGTAAAAGAACTAATCTGTAAATGATGTATTTATATTCAGATGAAGTGAAAATATATGTGAGAACAATCCCTGTGCCTGTTTTTATACTGCTTCAGGTAGGGGAAATGGGTGAAATGGGAACATCACTTGATGTGTGGTGAGGTAGGAGTATTAAACTCAACAAAATCTGTACCACTGCAGTCAGTACCAAATTTCAAATTGTGTATTGATTTGGTTTAGCAAAGTACTATCATCTATTCTAGAAAATTGTTAAATTGAGTTTTATTGTATCTTTTGTTTCTAGTTAATTTTAAGTTTGGTTTGGGTTTGTACGTAGTTAGGAGTTATGATCCTAATGAGTTTAAAGCAATTTTTATGCATTTTATCATTTGGGCTTTGAACACCAGACTGTACATCCCCAGTGAGTTAGGGTACATCTTTTTTATAGTTTTGAAATTAGGTTATCAGCTTGTTTTTTTTTGTATTTTTATCTTGTTTCTGAAATGATTAATTTTCCAATTCTTTTATTCCTCCTAGGTTTTGATGTTATATTTCATTTCTCTTGTTTGACAGTATTTTTCTATGAGTCCTCCATTGGTCTTTTTTTTTTTTTTTGGTGTGTGTGTGTAAGGGAAAATTCATTTTATTAAAAAACTTTTAGTTCCAGCTTAGGTTTTATTAGTAAATACACCCATATAAGAAGGATATTGGCAAGTTCTAGTCTTGGCATTAGTAAACAAGACTATTTTGGATCAATTTTCCTGCTGAGAACAAATAGGTGAAAAAATAAAAAAAATAAATATAATCAACCCATCAGAGTCCTGCTATGACAGTGAAGAATTTTGTATTAAAGATCTGGTAAAAGATAAGTACAGAAGGATAAGTCCCTTGGTTGGGCCTTGTACTCTTTTAAGGTGATAGCTGATTCCAAAGAAGTGCCTTAGAAGTGGAGAAATTAGGATGAGAATTATCAGTCAACTCAAGAGGCTGCCAAAACCAGAGTTCTGAAACCCTCCTGCTTTTTAGGCTGTCTGGTCTTCTTACCTATTTTTTCAGCTTACATTATGCTCCAGGTAGGCTTTTTGTTCTCGTGGCCTTCTTTTGTATATGTCTGTGGACTGATAGGTGAGTCCTATGCCTGAGGAATATAGTAAGGCGGGTGGTGTCACATATAAAATCTTAGGGAAGCAGGTAACAGTGGGATGTGAAAAATATTAGTCTTTTTTTCTTTTCTTCTAGAAATGAGAGGAACAAAAGAGGTAGATTCCTGAAATTCTAGTTCTTTTGATCTACATTGTTTTAGCCTTAAAACAACCTTGGAAACAGCTAAAATGAAAAAGGATTTGCTTCTTTTGTGACTCCTATTCTGTTTAGCCTGTGCTTTTGTGTCAATGGGGGATTTCTTTATGTAGGGTTTCCCAAATTACCCAATTTAGTCTCTCCATAAATGTTGGTTCTGCCTTTTAATCCTGGCCAAATTTAGGGCACCTTGTCTTTTGAATCAGTTCTTTTAAACATTCTATTTAAAAAGTTTTATACGAGTTGTTTTATTGATCCATGCAATGTTTCAAAAATTATTATTTACTATCATCCTTGGATAAGATATTGAGACCTGAAGTTTTTCAGCAATTCAGACTGAGCTTTGATTATCAGACTGTACATTCCCAATGGATGTGGATTTTCCTCAGCTTTAGTCTTTATTCCCTTGGCATTACTTGAATCTTCTCAGGTCTTTAGGTATTGTATAGCTCTGGACATAATTCTCAGTATTTAGCATGTTTTTATTTAAAATCGCTCTTTAGGTCTAAAAATGTGTATTCCTGTCTACTGCTTGCAGATTCCCTAATCATCTGAAGAGAGCATTTGGATGACAGTAATCTCTAGTGGGAGCTGACAGTCTAACATCTATCTCAACAGTCTTCTAGGTTTAGAGGTCTTTGAATGAATGAAAGTCACATTCTGATACAGAGTTGGGCAGTGTACATTGTTTCATAACAGCTAGCCCTGACAGTGTTCAGTTTTCTGTTCATTAGAGATCTGGGGTCTGCAAGAATGGTTAGGCTCTCTCTCTGTCTTCTTTTGCATGTTTTGTTTTATGTTTCTTTGTCTGCGTGATATATCACTTATACTTCGCAGTCTTACAGTAGACATTTTTTCCATGCTCTATCAGTAGGAAGATAGCATAGGTAGTGAGAGATGCCATTTAAAACCAGATGTTAGCATGAGTTTTAAAATGTTTATGTTTACTATTTTTATATTTCCCTATATAACTTAGTTCAGAATGTCTCTGATAGTTTATTTTCTCGGGGAAGCCAGATATTTTAAAATTTGTAGTGTATTTATATTTGGATGTTGTTTAAAAAGACTAACTCTCCTTTCATTATATTCTGCAATATAGTTAAAAGAAAACTTGGAACAATCAATAGGCCAACTGCGGAGTCAACGTTTACTGAGAAACTCAGGAAGGAGAAGTATGTCTGTTACAAGTCTGACTGCAAGTGACTTTGATGCTGGAGCTATGGCAGGTAAACTCTTCAAATGTTCTGAAAATACTGTGTGTAAAAGATTTCTGAAGTACATATTGAATACCTTTAATCCATGGAGAAATACACATTTAGATTAGGTATTAGAACATGTAGTTGTCATGGATTTTATATTGTGTATTTAGAAATTTATTAAAGGGTCTTTGTTTTCCTGAGTCTATTTGTTTTAGTTTTTCTGACTCTGTAGATTACCTGGAGCTTTACTAGAGAAAGTTTTAATTGTAATTGTTTGTTGCCAAAGAATCAAATAAACAAATAAGATCTACTATATATGTTTTTTAGGTTAGTGATCTTGTCCTAGTGTAAGAGTGTTCCAGATGTCTGATTATGTACTATTGTATGACATTTGTTAAGAACAGATGAATTTTAGCGTTGGTATACTGCTAAATGTTAATGCTTAGATTAAAAGTTACAAAAATGGGGGCTAGGGATTTAGCTCAGCGGCACAGTGCCTGCCTGGCAAGCGCGAGGTCGTGAGTTTGATTCCCGGTACTGGAAAAAAACCAAAAAATAAAACAAAACAAAAAAAAGTTACAAAATTCTGAGTTTGTCTATAGTTAATCTTACTTATTCTTTCCTATAGCACTGAGATTCATGTTTGAGCAGAAGAGTCTTCAGTAAGCGGAGCTGATTTAGACAGATTGAACATTAGTACCTTACATTATTAATACTGCTGTTGATCATCATAAAGATTAAAAGTTGGACATGATCATTTACTTTTTAAGTATTTAGTTGGGTTTTACTGACTTTTTATACACTGTTTAGAATTTAGATTAATTCCATGCAACATTCTGATTCATTCATTGGTATTAAGTTATATTTTAGGGAGAGATAAAGTTTTTTAAAAAATGTAATTATTTTAATTTAAACATATTCCCGTTTTTGAAAAGCAAAAACTTGGACTATTTGGCATGTTCCGTTTCTAGGTTAGTTCTTTTATTCTGTTTTAAGAGCCAGGTTAGAACCAGAATTGTGGAATTTTATGGGCACAGCAAGTTGAACACTTGGGAAACAGTGTAAATTAAGGGTATGTGTGTATCGACATTTGGTGTGCTTGTACAAAGTCAAATTTTGGGTAGTTGCTTTTTTTGCATTGTTTTAAATTCTTTCCTTACCTTTCAATTGCAGAAGGTTACCGTTTTCCTCCAGCCTCACCTTTCAAGGACTATGATCCACAGGGAAATAAAAGAATTAAGTCCAGAATTGGTGTCCGGTTTGGGCGGGAGACTGACGACATGACCCAGGTACTTTGTACCATTCTGTAATTGATATGGAGTGTTTCCTTACATTTCTATGTAGATGACTAAAATTTGAACTTTGCATCATATTTTAACTAAAAATTTGTTTACAGAGACTTTGTAGATCTTTATTTTAAATCAGGTAAATTATTTTATTTTTTGTGCTCTGAGGTTTCTCATACATTTATTTTGAGTTTTGTTATAGATAGTTATATTTTGAAGATTTAAAAATGAATTTGGCTGTACATGTTTAATCCTTCCCTATGCAGATGGCTCCCTCTTTTGAAAGCCCTGTTAAGTCAGCTACTTCCCATTTTGCTAAATTTGAAGTTGTGAACAAATTAGTCTTTGTGTAGTTGACCTATCGATTTTCCCACCATTAGTATCTTCCTGATTGTTTTTTGTTTGTTTTGTTTTTTGAGATAGGTCTGACTGTACAGTTGAGGCTGATCCTAAACACTCTGTGCAGCCCCTCAAACTTGCAGTGATCCTCCTGCCTCAGCCTCTGATGTACTGGGATTACAGGCGTGCACCACCATGCACCGCCTTTTTTTGTGATTGTTGAATCATTGAGAGAGCTGCTGTCTATTGATTCTATACTTTATTTACTCACTAACGATTTCTGAATACTCAGTTCTATGGATGTATTTCTTTTTTTGCATCTGTAAAGTTCTTTGAAGAGCTGAGATTTTTTCTTTTATTGTCTTAGTTAATTAACTTAAAAGAGTTGGGGACGTTTCTGATTTAGATATCTTTGTTTTGGCAGTTTTAAGATTCAGTGCTACAGTTTTGTTCTTAGGATACTCATCTGCTCCTTTCATTTGCTGTAGCATAAAATACAGACAGAACACAACAAAATAAGCTCACAACTACTTTGTAGAAAGTTTTCTTTGACATTATTATTATTGTCATTATTTTATGGTTTTTAGTGGAGACAAACTCTTGCTCTGTATTCCAGGCTCCTACTGAGGGGGTAGGTTTAAGAGCTATTTAATGTATTAAACTGAAAGATCTCGAAATCAGATACTCAAGTGAGGAAGGTAGAGATGAGTGACACGGAAACATAAAGGATGAGTCCTAAGATTCTGCTTTGTAAAATTGATGCTCTGTTTGTCCACTATACTCCCTCTGCTTTGTTTTTATTGTTCTTCCTTATTTGAAGTCCATTTTCTTTTTCTTTTAAGTCCATTTTCTTAACGTAACTCTTAACTCCCCTTAGCCGTGTGCATTCTTCATGCCCCAGTAAAATTTGTAGCTCATTTACATATCTGTCTTTCGTTAGGTTAGGGGCCACTTGGTTTCCTAGCAGGTCCTGGCACTGACTGGTTTCTTACTGTGTATATGTTTAAATGAATCATTTTTTCTTCATATCTGGGTAATGTAAGCGTTTATATTATAAATTATGTTATGCATGTACATATATAGCACATATATTTACAGGTAAAAGTCTAATAATGAGTAGAACTAAAAATAGAATAATGTGTCCACCACCCAAAACAAGAAATGGAGCATTATCCCACCCTCAATCCTCTTTTATGTTCCTTCTTTCCCCAAGGAGTATGCACTGTTCTGACTTTTATATACTTTTATATGACTTCTATGATTTTTTAAAAATCATTTTTACTACATCTTAATGTTGCCTGCCTTTAAACTGTAGATGAATGGAATACTACTGAATATCATTTCGTATAATTTGCTATGTTTCTGACATTTAGTCTTGCTGATTTCATGCTCATAGCTATATGATATTCTAGTAGAAGAAAATACTAAAATTTATGTGTATCCTGCTCTTGATGGGCTTCTGAGTTGGGTTTAGCATTGTCATTGTGAACAGTGCTCTTTCATGCCACCTTGTGTGTGGTTCTTATGGTGTGTGTGTGGGAGCTTCATGGCCATGGAGGTTGGCACATACGGTGTGCGTACTGACCAAGTGGAATCTTACTGTAACACAGCTACGCTCATTTGTCTGTGGTTAGTTGCACAGTGACAGACTTGGGTGGCTGTGATGGAGGCAGAAGGAATTGGCTGGCCCCATATGTATAAGGAGGAGAACTGATGTACTGTGAAGGCTGTCATAGTTCGTGGTGTATATAGCTTTTCAAATTGCTTTTCTCTGAAAAAATTTTTTTAGGATAAGTGCTTATTTATACTTATTAATATCATTAGAGACTTTGGTCAGTGTGTAAAGAGCAAGGATTTAATTATGTAATATGTAAGTATTAGAAATTGTATTGCTGATCAACTCTGTTTTATGAACATTTCTTAAGCATTTATAAATAGAAGTAACTTACTAGAATGTCTATGTATTTCTCTTAAGCACTGTTTTAGGAAAATTCTTGATTTCACAAGTTTGAGCAAACACCTACCGTTTGGATTATGTGCTATTTGTAGACCAATTTAACATGTAACTCGTAGTCTTTGGATTTAACACATTATACTTTTTGTTTTTCTTTGCTTTATTATGAGAGAATGTGAGATTATTTACGAAATTTTGTGCTGAGTGTACTATAGCAAGAATAACAACAACAACAACAACAAAAACCAGAAATAACAACAAGGATTTATTCTTAACCTTTCATGACTCTTCATGGAGGAACCCAGCAGATGCCTTTAATGGTGACTGTGCTTGCCTTGCCAGCTTCATGCTTTTCATCAGTCCCTCCGAGACCTCAGCAGTGAGCAAGTTCGCCTCGGTGAGGATTTCAACAGAGAGCTCTCCAGAAGGAGCCGGTAAAAGCAGACTATGGTTTTTAGGGGAGGCAGGATTTATGAAAAGAATAAGTTGATTTCTCTAACTGACATGTTTACATAGATTTTTAAAAACAGCGCTGTTTTTTATTCAAGTATTTAAAAAATTTTTAATGGAATAGTTCAGCACTCTTGCAATTTATAAAATGTCATCATTCAGTGTTGGACAAGTTAGTTTCATATTGGGGCTGGGGATTTAGCTCAGTGGCAAAGCGCCTGCCTGGCAAGCACAAGGTCGTGAGTTCGGTTCCCGGTACTGGAGAAAAACCAAAAAAAAAAAAAGAAAAAAAAAAAAGTTAGTTTCATATTTTAAAAACGCTTGAATACAATGGAATGCTGATATTATGGAGAGATACATTTTGAAATCTTAGCAAAGAGGTAGATTTGGAAACACTGGGGAGGCAGGGGTTCGGGGAGACAGACCAGACAGACATAATGTCAGAGAACAAGATCAAATCTGACTCGCTAACTTCAGCTTTGCAGAGCAAAACATTTATGATGTAGAATTTGTCAGTGGACATGAGCCATTATACAATTTAATACCTTTGGTTTTGGTTGAGTCTTTGAAAGCCAGTGGTTAAGCCTGTCCTTTACAGTTTTGTCAGTTACAGATAGCTCCTAAGAATGGTCTTATACTTTAGAATTCCTCACTATATTTTAATTTTTATTGTCAACAGTAGAAGTCTGTTTTATTTTTGAAGTCCATAAACTCCAAAGATTTTTATGCCTTCTTAAGAGGTGCAGTCTGAATACATTTATGAGTAGGGGATGACAGAGCTGAATTAAAAAGCTTGTTTACCGTGTTCACTTGCTAATTCCAGCTACCTGAATCATATCATGTACCATTTCTACATTGTTGCAGCAGAGTCTAAACTATAACTGTTAAATTTATAAAGTATAGCTTGTACAACTTACCTGATTTTAGAGGAGGAAGGCAGGAAATTTAGTAATAAACATTGGACTCTACTATTACTAGTATTATTGATACTATTAGTTCACATTATTGAGCACTTATTTCATGCTCTGCAGATTAAAGTTTAACTCTTGCGAGGACTCTGAGCTAGAAGGGGCAACAGAGATGAAATAACTCCACTTGTTGTAGATGGAACATGACAGATGTAGTAGAATTACAATTCACATCCAGGCAGTAAAGCCTTAATGTCTTTGCTTTTTACCACGTATTACATATTGTGCCATATTATTTTCACAAGGTGATATCAATAAGGCATCTAAGTTGCTGAGTTGTGAGCCATATCATTAATCTTTAAACTTGTAAGACTTAATTTAATACTTAGATTTTTTTAACCAGTTGATGAAATTAACAAAAGGTACTAAAAGTATAAGGTAGTACATTATTCATTTGGAATGGTTTTATCAGGTAGCTTTTACACTCTTGATGGAAGGGTCTAAAGTAAGCACTAGGAACATGCATGGATGATTTAGTTGATTGGTTTAAGTAGTCATCTGAATGTACGTTGTTGTCCTGGGATGCTTCAGATCTACAGGCTGGTACCATCTATTCAGAGTCTGTGTGACCAGGGGCACAGGTAAAGCAGGGAAACTTTGTGTAACCCAAAATACAAAGCAAGTTTCTTGTGAAAACAAGGTGGTGTACCTTTGTGGATGAGTAGGGTTTAGTTTTCGAATTGATCCTGAAAGGTTGGTATTCGCATTTAATTACTTCATACTTTTTTTTATAGTGACTGCAGAAAGTCTATTGAATTGTAAAAATCTGCTGCAAAGCAAGCTTTTAGAAAGGATTAAATAAAATTTACTTCAGAATTTAATCTATAGTGAATACCTTAGGAAGAACTGATTTGAGGGGGGTGAGTAGAGGTCTGTTGGATTAGCATGTGAGACTTGAAGGTAACTTGACCAGGGTATGACATGAGCAAGGAGTGTGTTTTAAGACTTTTTTGGTGGATCAGAGAGTCAGGATTTGAGGATGGATTGTGTGTGAGGATGGCAGTGCTTCTTCCTGATTGGGGAAGCTGAGTTGTGGAAAATAAATTTGATCTTGGATATGTTAGGTTTGAGATGCCAATGAGGCATCCAAATGGAAATACAAAAAATGCAGCTAGATGTTTGTTTTGGATCTTAAAGGAAAAGTTTCAGAGATAAAAGAGAGATCAGTATGTACAAGTGATGTTTCAGACCGTGAGAATGGATGATGTAAAGAGAGAAACTGTAGAGAAAGCAGCATGGACAAGGCTGAGTGCTAAGGAATTCTAATATTCAACAGTTTTATGTAGAAGGAGAATCTGACTTGAGAAAGATCAGCTAGTGAAATGTGGGAAATCCAGGAGGACATGGACTGTAAAAATCAAGAGATAAAAATAAACATGTTTGTAGAGATTTACAGTTTAGAAAATTTGCCTTTTAAAGTAATAACTTCTTTCTGAGGAATTTGCCTAAGGACATATAAATAAAATAAGATTGTAACCAAGAAAGAACATACGTATTGTAAGAAACAGTAAAACTATCCTAGGAAATTAGTGAAAGTAACACCAGAATGACAGAATAGCAGGCCTGCAGAGTATTCACTCTTAACTAGAGAGGAAAGAAAATGTCATTTGACAAGAACTTAGTCAAAGAGATTGATATAGATTGTTCATAGATGGATGATTCAATAAGAAGTCGTAGGAAAGCATCAGTGGACATGGTAAATCAAGCCAAAAGACAATAAGAAACTAGAGAACAAAGGCACAAGAAAGTTATAATATAAGCATGAAGCTAAAATGTGAATTTGATAGAATGAACAAAAAGACATCACTTTGACTATTATTGAATAATTCATAGGGAATATAAATATATTATGTAAAATTATACAAACAACCAGTAGTACTAAAAATAGCTATAAATTTATCTAGTGTTGGACGGTAGTGTGAGCTAAGGACTTCAAAACAAGGAGTCAGTTGAAATGTTTAGAATTGAAATTGATAAAGATAACAAAGTAATTAAGGATGGAAAAGGTTGTACAGTACATGGTTGCCAGTAGGAAGTGGGTCCAGAGGTAAGGAAATGTATGAAAGTGTTTTTTTTGTTCATAAGGCCTCCTCTACAATTTAATTGTTTTTCATGTATGCTATTAATTTGGTGGGCAGATGAGGCTAGAGCTAGACACAGGGTATGAGCTCAGGGTCCTCTTACTGTAGCAGTGGTTCTCAGAACCAGGTCTTCATGTCTGCGGTGTCAGGTACGTTTGCAGAAATGCACATTCCTGGGCTCTGTTCCAGATTTACTGGTTCAGAAATTTGGGGTTTGGGGTCTATCCCTGTTATGGCCAACCCTGTAGGTGTTTTTGTGTTTGCTATGTGAGGACCGCTGTAGCCCAATACCATATATGTTTCAATTATATTGTAAGTTTGGCTACTTCTGCATGTTTTCTGCGGTATCCAATTTAAAATCTTTTTTTTCCTTTTCTTTTCCTTTTTTTCTTTCTTTCGCTTAGGTCGGATGCTGAAACAAAAAGGACTTTGGAAGAACTGACTGAAAAACTTAATGAAGCCCAGAAACAAGAAGTGGTGAGGACCCTTTGTTTATTTTTTCTTTTTTTAAATATTAATTAAGTTTATGGGTACATTTTAAATACACATAATGATCTTTGTACCTGTACATGACTTATCTCAGTTCCTTTGTTTCCCATCCCCTTATCTTCCTTCCAATCCCTCTTCCTCTCCTTATTTACAAAAGCTTGTTTCTGTTTTTTCTTCTTTACTGAGTTTTCCCCACTTCTTTGGTTTCCACCTCGCCTTCCCTAGTTTCCTTCCTAATTGAGTATTTTCTACCTATTTTATGATACTCAGTGTGTGTTCTGGTCCTTTATACTTCCAGTTTCTTGTACCAGGAAAAACAATGCAATATTTAAACCTGTGTGTTGGATTTAGTTCACTTAAGCTTATGGTTTCAAGGTGCATCCCTTTACCTATAAATGTCTCAAGTTTATCCTTCTTTACGGCTGAGTATTACTCCATTGTATAAAAAGCACATCTTTATGCATTCATGGGTTGATGGGCACTTGGCTGTTTCCAACATTTAGCTATTACAAACTGTGGTGCTATAAGCATGGGTGTGCATACGTTGCTGTTATGTGATGTTTTTAATTCTTCCAGGAAGATACCAGAAAGGGGAATAGCTGGGTCAAATGGAACCTCTAGTTTTAGTTTTTTAGAGCTATCTCCACACTGATTTCCACAGTGATTACACCAGTCTACACTCCCACCAATAGTGTAGAAGGGTTCCTTTTTCCCCACAGCCCTGCCAGCATTTGTTACTGGTTGATTTGTTGAAAATAACCACTTTTTCTGGAGTGAGGTAGAATCTCAGTGTTGTTTTAATTTGCATCTCTCCAATGACCAGTGATGCTGACCCTTTGTTTATAAAGAGCTTTATTTCACTTGTAGATGAGAGGAAGGTGCCTGCACTTAAAATCACAGTGAAGATTAGCAGGGTTTAATCTTTTCAGTGTTAATGCCATTGTGTCTAAAAATGTTCTTGTATTCTCTTCAAATGCTCATAAATTTTAGAAATTTGTTTGAAATGTAGTAGAAGTATGTAGTACTGTATTACAGATACAATGAAATTTTATAACTTTTAAAAGTTTTATGGACATTTGAAAGATGTAAATGTTATTGGCTCAGTGATTCTTCTGCAGTTTTTATTAAACGATGTTTAGGAAGTGTGGTATGCTTTTTGTAGTGACTCTGTAGCATTTCTCATTACGTATTTTCAGGTCATCTCACATAAATATGTAAGAACAATTGCCAGGAAGACCTTCTTGCTGTCTGTTTTTGTTTGATAGGTGCTAGTTGGTAATTCCCTAATTCCCAAGTTTTATTATCTTTTTTTTTTTTTTTTTTTTTTTTTGTGGTTTTTCTCCGGTACTGGGAACCGAACTCACGACCTTGCGCTTGCCAGGCAGGTGCTTTGCCGCTGAGCTAAATCCC